>NW_022639527.1:1252367-1271901 GCF_010583005.1 Odontomachus brunneus | reverse complement strand
GGGGGGGGGGGGGGGGGGGGAGGGAGGAAGTCAACCGTGGTTCGACCGTAGATCCTGATATTCCCAAGCAATCGTACGATATCCCGCGATCGTTTTCAATATCGTCAAATCTCCTCCCCGCCATACATAGAATTCCAAGAACTCGTGCCGTTTAATTCGACCAATTACCGCGACGCCTTGAAATGTTGCACCATGTCCTCTCGCTCGATACGGAAACGCGAATTCTCTCTTCTTTTTTCTCTCCTTTTCTCTTTTCTTCTTTCGACATGTGCGAGGTCGCGGCAGTGGTATGCGCCGTAACACCGCATGATATCTCGAATCGGATCGGACGAACGCGTCCAGTTCCTCCCTTTTTCTCTCTCCCTCTATTGATTTATTTTACGTACACGCGTGCACACGCGTCACGACGACCTCGTGTAGGAAACGCACGCAAAGCGCTCGTACCTTACACCGAGCATTTTTTTAAGTGGTGTCACCCGAACTGGGTGAGTCCCGAAGGGCGCGTCGACGTTTATTTGCGCTTCGAATTCGACAGAGACTCATGTGGAAACGCGTGTCGTTAAATGTGTTAAGTTTCCCGACTGTCGATCGCTCTCGTCGAGTGGAAGTCGGACAGAGTGCAGTCGACAGAGATATTCGAAATAGATGGATATCCGATATCTCTCTCTCTCTCTCTCTCTCTCTCTCTCTCTCTCTCTCTCTCTCTCTCCCTGCCTCTTTTTCTCTTTCTTTCTCTGTGAAAATATACGTAGAAAATTCCGTCTCGCAACGCATACGTCCTTTATTTCCTAGATCCGCGATCGGTTTTTTGCGTTGCATCGCCCTACAGCTATTATTTCGCTTCTAACATTGCATTTCCGAGGAAAAGAGGTGCGCCGGCGGCAAGAACAGTAGCGCGTGAATCGTTTCGGAGCTGGTGCACAATGAAATTCACATTTTGCAGGTATTTTGTTAAACGATCGAACTCATCGGTCGGCCGGCCGTTCGTTCGCTCGAATAAAACGTGTGTAATCGACGGAGATACTCGAAAAATAGATATATCCGGTGAATCCCTCTGTGAAAAATACTACGTGCAAAATTCTCTATCGCGGTGAATAGTCCTTCATCCGTTCTCTCTAGAGCCGACGCGATTTCGCGACATCGCGCTGGCCTCTCGAGTTCTCTCCCGGCTCGATCGCTAATTCGAACTCAAAGATGAAGCCGAGGCCGCCGCAACGACGGCGACGGCTGGTGCGTGCGAGAATCATCTGCGGAACTCGTGTCCCGAACGGAAATCAACAGTTTACAGACTCGTTTTGCAGACTCCGCCGGCAGCGAGGTGAAGTTCGACGAGCACGGTGACGGTCTGGCGAGATACGAGATTCTCAATTTCCGAAAGGCGACGAGTCACAATGGGGCAAACGGCTATCACTATCGGGTAAGGCTCATTCAGTGGACGCCGCGATCGCCATGACACGGCTGCATTATCGCCGATGCATAATTGAATGATTGTCTCCTGGCGCGAGACGATAAATTCAATTGGAATCTCACTCCGGGAGACGAAAGTAAAGAGAGAGAGAGAGAGAGCGAGAGAGACGGTAGGAGGAAATTTCCATCGATAGACTCCCTCCCTCTTAGAGAAGTCTCGTTTTTCGCAAAGTTCGATTCTCGTCTGCTCTCTTAAACTCATCGCTTAAAGATACGCGTGTAAAATCTTAGAGCCTCCGCGCCTCGATCGATGAATCGTGAATCGAAACGAGTGCGCGAGAGATCTCTGCCTTTTTTGCACGAGCAATTAAAGCCGCACCGCGGCTACTTCGCAGAGAGAGAGGAGAGAGAGAAATGAAACTTCAGAGGAAAGCGCGTTTACACCCGTGAGAATCGTGAAGGTAAAACGAGACTCTCGACTCCGTGCCAAGACGAGATGAAACTCTTTCTCTATCCCTCTTCCATCACCTCTTTCTCTCTCTCTCTCTCTCTCTTTTCCTCGGATGCACGCGCGCGATTAATTGGAAACTCGTGGGACTCGGCAAACTTGACCAGCTTCCAGATTATGAATGAAATTATCGTTTTGCGCGGCAAGATTGGCGCGGGGCAATGTCGGGACTCGCTGATCTGTCACGTGTGCCAAATGCTGTCGACAGGTGGTGGGCAAGTGGTACAATTCCCTGGACATTCGCACCGAGGAGATGGTGTGGGCGCGGGGCACGAAGGACATACCGATCTCCGCGTGCTCCTTGCCCTGCGAGCCAGGTATGATAAAGAAGCAACAGGGTGACACTTGTTGCTGGGTGTGCGACCAATGCGAGGCATACGAGTTCGTCTACGACGAGTACACCTGCATGGACTGCGGCCCGGGCTTCTGGCCGCACCCCGACAAGAGGGGGTGCTACCAGCTGCCGATCAAGCATATCAGGTGTGTCCACGCAATATCTCGCTGTCGGGACTTAAAGGCGCGGCGCAACACGGAGCCGTTGTGAAACCGATCGAAGCTATTGACATAAAAAGACGCCGAGATAAATGGCATAATGTTTTGCACGTGTACGGCCTTTGGCATTCATTCGATGCAATCATTGGGGTGCCTTGTGACCTGCGATTATTACAGCGAATATCAAAGGGCGTTCACACGCCTTCGGGATGGTAGAAGCTACAATCGAGGGAAGATTCATTTGCACGGGTCTCTCCTCGGGCTCTCCTTCGCCTCAAGTTACGGAGCGCTATTACTGCGCTTGAACCCTTTGATAGCAATGATTACATAGTTGCATTGCTACACAACAAGAAACGTATGACGAAACGATTTCGGAGTCTTAATTAAATCACAGTTGTTTCTTCTCTTGTTTCCTAAAGGTCTCGGATTAATTTCTGTATAATTAATTAATGAATATTATAGTAGTTGAGACCAACATTATTGATATATTGAAATTAATAGAGATTATTAACAAAAGTTAATAATAATTAAAAATAATTAAAATCAGTAATGACGCATTCGATTCTACTTTCGACAGATGGACCAGCGCTTTCGCCATCGCCCCGGCGGTGATCTCCTGCTTAGGCATCGTGGCGACCCTGGCGGTGGCCTGCTTGCTCTTCCAGCATCGAGACACCCCTGTGGTGAGAGCTTCCGGACGAGAACTGACCGTGATCCTGTTAGCGGGAGTGCTCGTCTGCTACTTAAACACCTTCCTGCTGCTCGCTACGCCGACTACGGCGACCTGTGTGCTTCAGCGCTTCGGCGTTGGCGTCAGCTTTAGTGCCGTTTATGGCGCCTTGCTCACCAAGACCAACAGGATCGCCAGGATCTTCGATTCTGCCTCAAGGTCCGCCGTCAGGCCGCGATACATCAGTCCCACCTCGCAGGTTTGCATCGCGGCCGCGCTGATCGCCTTTCAGGTGAGTGACACGCTTATAGACTGATCTGATTTAAGGTGAAGTTGCCTCTTGGGAGGCAACGAGCATCTACGGCGAAGTTGAAGTCCTCAGACGCGCGTCCGGGATTCCTTTATTATCCTTGCCCTTTATCTTCTCTTTGCTTTCTCATTATAAAGTCAAATCGACTCCAATTTCCCGAACGCTACTCGTCTCTGCGACACTCGCTATGACTTTATGGAGCGAGAGACGCTGTAATTTTGCCGCGATAACGACGAGAATACGTCATGCACGAGACTGTTAGATATTTCAGCGCACGTGAGAAAACAAACTGTACTTCGAGTGAGTAGATGTGCCATTTTGTTTCGAACATCATACTTCCAGGAATTTCATTATGAAATTTCAGAGGGAGGCGTAGCAGTATATACGCGCATCCAAATTTAAATATTTGGTCGTAAGACAAACGCGACTACCAGTAAGTTACATCATCGCTCCTCGAAATAGGTAACCGGATATTTATCTCGAAACGACCTGAACACAGGTCAATTAAACTGCCTCGCGCGAGTTTGCTTTCCAGTAATGTAATTGAAAAAAATCTTTTTTTCTTTCTAAGTAAACTTGGTAAATTAGGTGTGCACTTTCCGCGAAGCGAAGCTCTCGTTCGACTCTTCGCGTTAATTACTCAGCTGCGGCCAGTAATTTAATAATTAATCCTAGTCACGAACTCGGTGAGCACTTTTATTATTTCACGTTATTTCGCGTAGCTTTCGCTTAGCCTGTCGAGAGGGAGAAAGACTTCGTTCCAATTCCAGGTGGTGCTCACGCTGGTCTGGATGATCATCGAGCCACCCGGCACCAGGTTCTCCTACCCTGACCGCCGGCAGGTGATCCTCAAGTGCAACATCCAGGACATGAGCTTCCTGTTCTCCCAGCTATACAACGCCATCCTGATCCTCATCTCGACCATCTACGCGGTGAAGACGCGCAAGATCCCCGAGAACTTCAACGAGAGCAAGTTCATCGGCTTCACCATGTACACCACATGCATCATCTGGTTGGCCTTCGTGCCGATCTACTTTGGCACCGGGAACGCGCACGAGACGCAAATCACGACGCTCTGCGTGGCAATCAGCCTGAGCGCGTCCGTTACCCTGGTTTGCCTCTATTCGCCCAAGGTCTACCTCATCGCCTTCCAGCCGGACAAGAATATCCGCGGCAAGGTCTACATGGGCAGCACGTTCAAGAAGCAGAGCAGCGGCGCGGGTGCGTCCTCCATGTCAAAATATGAGACCGCGATCGGTGATGACCGTTTCGGGCTATGTCGCGGTTGAGGCGTTTTCTTTTCTCTCCGTTAAGTAATAATAAATAGAGGGAGTTGGTGAGATCTTCTCACGGTGAATTATCCGAGATACGTTGAGATGGTTGCGCTGATCTTATCGCGAATGTTAAAAGTAATGTTTCTCGTCTCGTATCAGACGTACAAATGCAGAGCAGAATCTTCTTTCCGAAGCATTTGGGCTTTGCGATTGATGTTGATTGGTTGATGATTCATCGGAATTTACCTATGACTTTTTGCGTTTTCGCATTGTCATAGAGTATCCATTTTTCATCGCCCATATCGATTTTTCACAAGAAAGACTTTCCACGTTGCTTACCGAAAAAAGAAAAACATGCTCTCACTCGCTGATTTTTATGGGCTTCAATGAGTTCATGCGGAATCCATTTTCCTACTTTTTGAATCTTTCCCATTTGTGTAGGTGTTTGAAAATGGTTTGCTGCGTTACCTCCAACTGCTCTGTAATTTCTTTTCGCGTTTGTGCTGAATTCTTAGCGAGCAGTTGCTTTAAATCATGTTACACTTTCAAGAGTCTCCAAAGCGTTGTTTGTCAATCAGATTAAAATCACTACTTTTAAACCGCTTAAATCAAAATGCGCGCACAACGTATAATATAACACTTTTGCCAAGAAATGAACAAATCGACTTGCACACTTTTGCAACATTTCTTCCTTATTGAAATTCGTATAGAATACAATGTCGGATTTTGTTGGGTCTTTCGTCACTAAAACTAAAAGTTATTTTGAATATATAGTTATGTATCAACACTACATAACTGCAAAAGAGCAGGAAAATTAATTGACTTCAGAAAATCTAAATATATCTCTATTATTACTGGATCCTTTAGAAAGTACAAACGGGCGTGGGATTTAATCAAAATCTTTTTTGCAATCCTGGTCCTTTCAATCGGTTATAACTTGAGGGAAGGCTCGAGTGCGAAGAAATATCTCTTACCGTGAAACCTCACAAACTTCCCACACTCTGACAAAACAGCATCAAAGAGGCACTTGTTTTCGAGACTGCTTTAAGAAGGCTGGACAGCTTATCCGACCTTGATTGCGATTCGTGACATATCGAGAAATCCGACGCCGAGGTCCTGATGCAAAGTCGCAAAATCGCCGCGTCGCTTGGCGCTCTCGCTCGCGAAAGAAAGTAATCGATACGCGGACGGACACGATGGCATGATATTCGATAGTAACGCGCGGCGATGTAACTTTCTGACCGGGATCTGGGGCAATCGGGAAAGAGGAGGAGGGTGGATAACGGGTGTAGGGGGAGAGAAAGAGAGAGAGAGGAAAGGGAGCATTTTACCACGGAATGGAAGCTTTTAGTTTATTAAACGCTTTATTCGTAACGCATCCCTCCCACTCCTCTCTCTTTCGCTTTTTCTTTCTCGCTTTCTCTCTCTCTCTCTCTCTCTCTCTCTCTCTCTCTATCTCTCTCTGTCGCTCAAAGGAAACGCTGAGATTTTGTTGGCATCCGTTTCGTCTTGAGACTCTCAAGCCGATATCAATCGCGAATTGATATTGTTGATCCCGCCACGCGGAAATGGCTGCTGTTGTTGGCATTTCTCGTGATTACCGCCCGGATTTACGTGGCCCAGCGTTGCGCAATTACGCAGGATTACAGAGCACGCGCGTTAATGGTAGGGCGGAAGCAGGTTATCACGTCAGGATGATTCGTCCTAAGCGGTGCTAAATGATTAAGTTAATACGCGCCACCCGCCGCAGGTCCTTTGTACACGCGCGTATTCATAAGTAGATTATTCGTAGGAAATTATTTCGGCGATACGACGCCACATTGTCTCCCGCGGCTGTATCACACAACCACCACCGTCAGCGCGGTACGAATAGGGATTACGTGATCAGCGACGGTGGTTTTCCCGTCTCGCGAATGAAAACGGGAAGAGAGCGGCGCTTAATGCAAAATTCAATTATTTCACGTCGCGCTGGCGACATATTATGTTAATACTTGGATGACTTGGCGAAGAGCAGCGAAGAGCGGCTAAGTGCCTTAGTACGTTCCACATGCACTTACTTGCTTCCCTCCTTTGACATTTTCTCCCGGGCCGAGTATTAACGTGACATCCACTTGCTCCGGGTTCCCCGAGAGCGAGAGGGACTAGAAGTACGGCTAGATATTATTCAAGAACACAATTTCGTGCGAGTGAGGTCGCGTCGGGTCTCACGATGCTTGTATTACCGATGAATCGTTGAATAGCGTAACCGTGCGCGCAGAGCCATCAATCATTCTCTCAGTCATTCCGAGTAATATAGGAAAGTCATGCGAAAACGCTCCCTGCTGTCAGCTCCAATCGTTTTGCCGCAGCGGTATGGGCTAATATTTGAAGAGCGATTGTACCAAAGAGACTCTGCGCCGTATAATATGTTTCTCGCGCGCATATATACGTTCATGCTGGTATCTCCATAATGCTCTAGAGCTCTACTCTTCTATCTTTTTCCAATAATCCTTGTGAACTTTCATTTGTAAATTAATCACGATCACACACACACACAAAATAATTTGTTATCTTTCAAAGGGATTAATGGGATTAATTCGATTCAAAAGGGTCAACGTTGGATTCAACAAAAATTCATCATTTTTTGTTTATACAACCAGAGCGTGCCCACATTTTCTAAGGATCCTTGTGCTTAGGTTGATGTGTTCTATCTTCACATGTTTTCTTTGTTAAAACCGTATATGACAATACTGAACTTTAACACACGTGTTTAGAGATCAATTTAACGAATCGTCGTTTAGCAACAGTAAATTGACATTGATGACTAAGTAACACAATAACTTATAGATAGATAGAAGAAAGTCAAAGATAAAATTCAATTATTTGTTGAAATATAGAAGGATGGAAAATTGTGAGAAATTCTGAAAGTATATTTCCCAAGAAAGCTAAACGCCGTAACATGTTTCGCGTCCGAGAGCATCGCTAATCGCACGTAATTAACTCCACTTTCGATAATCCCACTGATTCCCATTGAACTAACAAAAATGTCGATTTTGCAGACGCAGGCTGCGAATTGGCGACGAGCGAGAACGTGCCGTTACAGAGCGCCCTGACAGCGGCGGTGCGAACGTCCGTGGGGGTCACCGAGATTTCGCTGACATCTAGTACGACCAGCAAGACGAATAACGAGCAAGTGGCACAATTGTAGATTCATAGTGTTTGTAGACAAACACCACGGCCTTCGAACGGAATCGACAATTGAACGCTAATGCGCGTTTGCCTGTGTGGAGACAACACAATATTATAGCGAGGACTTTGAGCTCCTCGATTCGCGGTTACCGTTATCGTTCACAATTACTGTCAATCGAAAAGAAGAAGAGAGAAAATGTGTAAGGGAGAGAAAGATAGAGAGTGTGCGTGTGTATATGTGTATTAGAGAGAAAGAAAGAGAGAGAAAGAAAAACGTCTAAATCATAAATCGTTATCACAATCGCTGTTGTCGTTATTGTTATTATTGTCTTTGCGCATAAAGTACACGCGCGTATCTACGTAACAAACGCACAGAGATACGTAACACACATACAAAACACAGACACACAGTCACATATACACGTGTGTGTGCGTGCATTTATCGGGCAAATATATTACCGAGTGAACCACTAATTCTAGTCAAGCACCTCATCCGATAAATATTGACTTCCATTAAGCGTGTAAGTGTAATTTCGCGTTATACTCCCTCTTCTCTCTTTATTTTCTTTTTTTTTTAATGTTCACAATCCATAGGTAACGGTCATTTAAACGTCCCACGAGAGCGCCTTTTGACGAGATAATCGTACACAGTGGACAATAAATAAATCGACTTAAAGCAAGCGTGCAATTATATCGGAGCAATCCTCCCCCGGAATATCGTTAATTACACGACGAGACATTGTTTTAATTAAATGATTATCAAGCCCCCTCTCTCTCCCCCCCTTTTCTTACCTAATACTGTAAGAGGAATGTTATTATTGTATCGGCGATTAAATCGCCCGACTCCTCTCATCCCCCTCTCCCCACGGCCGCCGAAGCCAAAGCGAGGTACAAAGGAAAAATGAATATCTTTTCTATTATAATGAGCGCGATAAAGAGAGAGAAAGAGAAAGACGTAGATCGGGCATGAAATAAAATAATTGTTGAATAGCGCGCCGAGTGCGATTCATTTCGACCCGCTGTCCGTACGTCCGTCCGTAATCGATCCCGAAAATTCAATCCGATAACTATGGATCTGTTTTCTATTGCTGAACTAGCTGCACTAGTTCTCTCTCATCTTTCTTCCACCAAGTTTTATCTGTATATTTGTCTCTTTTTAAGTTCTCTTTTTAAGTTTTAAAATGCACACTAGTTCAGCAATAGAAAACGTGTGAAAAAATTAGACTTAGACTTACTTGTAAATTGGCGTGTTGAGATGTGTGGTTTTAGAAAAGAGCGTGCGAAACGTGGCGATATAAGCGTCTCGAAGTACGTGTGGCTTTGTGTTCCGACGAATCGAAATTGACCTGAGGCACGTGTACGTTCTGTGAGAGGTGCGTGATTTGCAGGGGCTTAGGTCCCTGGATCGTGGGTCTTAGAACTACCCAAATTCTAGTGAGAAGCCAGACTTCAAACTGGCCTGACGACTCGAGAAGTGTATGCGAGTTCCTAGTTTGGGCATCCTCCTGTTCGAACGCATCTAGGTATTCATGCATTCCCAGTCGACATACCCAGCCATACAACTTGAAAATAAAAAACCTAGCGGATATATTGTAAGTGTATATCATAGTTTCGTAATTGTAATGTCTTTCTGGAAGCGTGAAATTTCAATGTAACGAGAGCGCGAAAGTAACTTTGATGTTACATAGAGCGCGAAATTCCAAACTCATAAATGTTATCTACTGACATTATGGTGTTGGCTGAGTTGTGACTCTAAAAGTGCTGACCATGATTGGCACTGAATAAAATAGCAACTTTACACCATTTAATCAACGATTACAAACAAGCGCGTGTCATCAGAGACAATAATATTGTATTAATTTGATTTAAAGGTCCACAAAGTCATACATACTTCATTAACCGTCTGCATTGTTCTCGCCCGTCGCTATGTGTACTTGGTTGGAACACTTTTATCTCGATGCAGTTTGAAACGCAGTCGATGCCCAATAGGAAAACGTTGTATAAATTTCAGAAAATACGTTCTCTCATTAGACATTGATTGTATTCTGAACTCTATAGAAAGATAAAATATTCAAGTCAAATATTAACGCAAAAAGACTAATAGGCTTATCTTAAGCGAAATGCATCATCAATGTTGGCTTGCGTACTAATCAAGTAGTTTATTCTTTGTAGCTGAACTGGCTGAACTAGCTTACATTAGTTGTTTTTCTCTTTTCTTTACAAATCACAGATATATATCTGTTTCTTTTTAAATTCCAAAAATGTACACTAAGTGTATACGAGTTTAGCTACAAAGAAGAGACCTGAGTAAAGTCGATAGAAATAAGATCGAAGTGACTCGGCTGATTCATCTTAATTGAAATTGTATGACGCTCACAGTCGCCCGTCGCCAATTGAGCACGCCGAGCTGTTCTTCATGCCGTACTATCGGTGCTGTTATCGGTGCTGGATTGCATAATTTGCTGAATTGCCATCGTGAATAAATATACCTCACGTGTACGTGCGATAAGAGCGCGTATCGATTGTTCTGCCGTTTCCACGTGCATCATCTTCGTTCTCCTGGACAAAGCAGTCGATGGCTCTTTCTTGGAGGTTACTAACCATCTCCAGATTGGTGAGTAGAGCGTCCGAACTGGTTTGCAGCGAATACACGTAATCGTCAGCTACAGCTGTAACGGAACCGATGTTTTTCTCAAGCGCCATATGCCAACAGTATACATTGTGAGTCTTGTCGAGTCTTGTCAGTAATGTAGTTATCGAGAGAGCTCCGCTAACTCTATTTTCATGCGCCACATCAGCTCATATAAAGGTATTTTCGTTGAGCAAATAAAGGTATTTTTGCTATAAAGATATTTTCCTTGAGTAAAACAAGTTGAAAGTTCTCGCGTAGGCGTATGGCCATCTCAGTTACTCTGTTGTGTGCAGGCCGAGAAATCACGTGAGCCGATATGTCGATTCCTGTCGATCAGTCCAATTCGCCAAGGCGTCGTGGTGCCGTTCAAACTAGCAGACATCGGTGAAGGAATTCGAGATGTTACAGTGAAGGAATGGTATGTTTGCAAAACGCATTAATTTCTCGCACTCGAGCACTGGTGTTAAAAGTGCGTGTTTAAATGCCCGATTTAGGAGGGCAAGTTCGCTTTATCCGATCGAACTCGAAATCCTTTCTCTGTGAATCCGGAATTTTTGGAATCTGGCTTCTTCCTGATTCGCAATTCCGAGCTGAAGAGAAAAGCTCGCGGAAATCTAGGATTAAAGAGAAACTATCGAGATTTTGAACTGAACATTTTACAAAAGAGAAATGCGAAAAAAATACGAGTAGAAACAGTTGAGAAAGATATACCTGTTGCAATCGGACAGAGTGCCCGTTGTCCTTCTGCATTGATAAGTGTGCAATCGCATTGACACGCGCGGTATTTCAGGTTCGTGAAGCCTGGTGATCGAGTCAGTCAGTTTGACAATCTTTGCGAGGTACAGAGCGACAAGGCATCCGTGACGATCACAAGTCGCTACGATGGCATCATCAAGACTCTGCGTCACAAGGTGGATAGCGTCGCCTTGGTGGGCGAGGCGTTATTGGACATCGAGATAGAGGACGACTCAGTGAGCAGCGCTGAGAAAGACGCAGAAAATAGTGGAAAGAACGATGTGGATCAGACGGTAGACACTTTGGGCAAGGATGAGAAGATGGACAGTATGGAATCGATGGATTACATCCCGCCAAGAATTCTGACAACCCCGGCGGTTAGAAGAATAGCTAAGGAAAATAAAGTGAATTTGATGGACGTGGTGGCGACTGGTAAAGGTGGAAGAGTGTTGAAGGAGGACATGCTCGTACATTTACAGAAGATCTCTGTAGATCCGAATCAACTGACCAAGCAGGATGTTCCAGAGCAGACGTTTGGAAGTGTAACGGGCAAGACGGTTGCGATGAAGGGATACACGAAACACATGTGGAAAACCATGACACAGTCTCTGGTAAACGTTACTTCTACTTGATCTCAGCCAGAAGAAGATATGATAAATCTTATTCTTCTGGCAGCGCAGAGCCCACGTGGCCTACTCATAAAAAATTTATTATTTCATTGATCATTGCGTTCATTAATAAAATTTCGAAGAGTCACATTTTCATTATATTGTTTTGTATATGAGATGTGATTCCATATTTCAGTATTAAACGCAGTAACGTTTTTGATAGTTTAACGATACTTATCTGAAGGTTGATTATATTTACAGCGCTTTGCTTTAATTCGACTTTCGACTTCGTGTCTTTCTCTCTCTGTTTCTCTTTCTAACAATTCCTTTCCGATTTTATACATCTCTGTTAAATGTATTAGAGCAATCGCAGATATGACTAATGAGTTTGCGGATTTCTTGCAGAGCATACCGCATTTCGTGTATAGCGACGAGTGCAACGTGAACCGAGTGATGCGCTGCCGAAACGAGGTGAAGGATGAGTTGGGGAAACTGGGCGTTTCGCTAACTCTCATGCCGTTCTTCATCAAGGCGGCCTCGAGAGCGCTGCAGCAGTATCCCAAGCTGAACGCTTGGCTCAACGAGGAAGATCAGACGTTGCGTCTCATAGACAATCACAACATCGGCGTAGCCATGGACACGGCGGATGGTCTGGTGGTGCCAAATATCAAGAATGTGCAGAACCTGAGTATACTCGAGATCGCAAAGAAATTGAACAGGCTTCAGGAACTCGGCAAGAAGACGTCAATACCGCTCGGCGACTTGACCGACACGACCTTTTCCTTGTCGAACATAGGCATGGTGAGTTCAATTTGTCACGTCATCATCCGTTAACGAGCCTAATAAAAGGTTGATTATTGAAGCTCCTGAAAAATCATCTATGATAATATAAAGAATAATAAGTTTATTTTCTCTAAATTTCTTGGAGTGAAATCTCATTTAAAGTGGCTAAAAATTCACTCGAGGCGATAGTAAATAAAATAACGATACGCGCAATTATAAGAATGAATGCTTCACTCAGAGTGGATTCTTTATCTGCAAGAGTAAATATTTCAATAGAGTGGACTTTTTCCTGTGACGATGGAGTACATCAAATTCACTCTTCAATTTCGAGTGGAAGTCGTCTACTCACTCATCTAATCAGAGTGGGGAATTCACTTTAATGAAAAATCATTAGAATTTGATACTTTTACTATTTTTTGATTGAAATTTCATTCCAAGAAATTCAGAGTATTACAAAGCGTTTAATGACGACAGGTCGGTGGTACGTACACAAAGCCAGTAATCTTGCCGCCACAAGTGATGATCGGCGCGTTCGGACGGGCGCAGAAGATGCCACGATTCGACGACGAGGACAACGTGGTGGCTGTGAATGTGATGGCAGTCAGCTGGTCCGCGGACCATCGTGTCCTCGACGGCGTCACGGTGGCAGAATTCTCAAATTTGTGGAAACACTACGTAGAGAATCCGCAACTGCTGATGATCGGTGCGTGAGAGACACACTTGGGGAAAATCTCTTGAGGCGCGTGAGAATGTCCGACGAGCGAAGTCGGCAGGTCGTGCTATCGTGTGTTCATGATAATTTATGTCAAATGGAGACAGGTTGAGAAGAGGCGATGTATACTTATAATAGACAAGAGAATTTTTTACGGTAATTGGATGGAACGTTTTTAAGGACAATTGAGGATTACGTTATAAGATGCTTTTATATTCGTTGGAACAATAAATCGTTACGCTCCCCTTTTACGTAAATATTAATTTATTTATTGCTGCACAACCAACTAGGACTTCTCGTTTGAGGGTCAGACATCTTCCGCTAACATATCCAAAAATGCACAGTAATTATCAGAAGATGACGTCCGAACGTAGAACGTGAGTATTTCTTTGTACATCGATCGGTTTTACAAACTATACACATGGTAAATTACCCCAACCGGTCACGGCAACCGCAATGAAACGTATGGTGCGCTAACGAAGTGGTTGTACTGCAAGACGCAGACATCATCGAAACGTTAAAGACGTGCGAACATCGGGAAAGAACGCAAGAATCGACGTCAATGCTCGCTCGTCGAATGACTCGAAGATAAAAAGTAAGAATACACAAAACGAAAGGGACGAGATGAGAAAGTAAAGGAAAAAGAGATCCTGGCACTACGCCATACGCCGCTGACGAAAAAGAAACAGTAAGTTCGGGTCGCACCTGAGAGATCGAAACGACGCGAGAACAAAACGATGAGAATTACGAGGGCGTATGGCAAAAGGAGCACGAAGGTACGACCACTTGATTGCTTTTCTCGTTTCGCTTAGATACGCAACAGGTAGTCACTTATAGTATACACTCATGGGTACAATTTGGAGATTTTTCAATCACACGTTCAATCGTCAGGATTCCCTAATCATCCCCGACGCAGACGACGCAGCGTCATTCAAGTACACAATAGGTATCCAAAAAGGTAGTCAGTCTGTTTAGTTAGAAGTAGTAGAAAAGAGTACAATATGTGTGCTTGTGGTCCATAAAAGTCGTGATTCTTCCGTCGACATTAAGCGATACGTATTCCCCCCTCCCCCTCACATCCTCTTTCTAGCTTTCGTTTTCTCTCTTTCTCTCTCTCTCTCTCTTTCATAAACATTCTCTCTACAACGTTTCAACTATGGAATCGATCGATTAAATGCAACAGCGTCAGCGGTGACGAAACGTCGCCGAGGATAAGAACAACAACGAGCCAACGGGCTGGAAAATCAACCGCGCGAATATTTATACATGTATAAATTAAAGGAAGAAACGAGAGGAAGAAGAAGAAGAAGTATATAGAGGACTATAGGTAGACTCTAAATCGGAAGCTCGAGTCGTCGTGGCCGCAATAACGCCACTTTTCCTCGGAAACTACGCGAAGTTACGAATCAGCAACGCCGCGGATATCGTAGATACACCGTCGGCGAGAAATCAAACTGACGAAGGGCACTAACATTTGTCTGTTGTCGTTCTCTCGACACATGACTAGGTGCTTAGAAATTAGCCTACTGACACACTCTCTTTCTCTCTCTCTCTCGAAAATCGAAGACACGACGCGGCTTCTCTGACTCGCTTCGCACGCCCGCAACAACTTACCGTAAAATCTTATCGTACGTAACACCGAACAAAGATATACGAATACAGACACTAAATTTGCAACAACGATATTCCATCTTCGTGCAACGCTCCGTTTCGGTATCGTCCCTCGACAGAATCGCGTACACGAGGAGGTGTCCCGGAACTTTTCTCTCCTTCTAGGAGCTTACGATTCCAAATTTCTATTCCCATGATATCCTCACTCAACAAGTATCAACGCGACAGAACAGATTTACGAGAGGAAATCCGTGAAAAACCGCGGGACACCTCCGGCACGTCCGGTAGCTAGATAGTCTTTCGCTCATACGCCGTCTCGTGGACTCGTAATCGGATAATAAGCTCGTTACATACATAAACGCAAGTGTGTATAACGGAATAACGATTTCATTTGTGCTATCGCATATCATCTCTCTCAGCCCTTCCATTCCTTCACTCTTCGTTCCGCACCGCGAGAACCTTTTCTCGCTCCTCTACCTTCGCCTCTGATCAGCCATCCTTTGAATCGCGACGTGACATCGGCGACGCGCGAGAACGCGATCTCGTTTGTCGACTTCGTGCGATACGATGTCACGCTCGGCTGTGTCATGACAAACATGATTTCTACGAGGTACAGGCGCATCCCTCGCGGGACATGATTCGCCACGGAATCGCGAACAATCATTCACGGGCAATTCACCGGGCTCCGCTAGAGCCAGTCGCGTCACTACCGAAAGACGTTTCATGGTCGATAGTATCTAACAATATTAACGATAAAAAAAACTAAATAACGCTACTTACAAAACAGTGTGAAACGCACAGTGTATGTATTATTTGTGTTGTGTGTGTGTGTGTTGTGCGAAACGTCCAACCTCTGAGCACCTCTTTCTCTTTTATAGAATGCAGACTTAGTCTATTATCGCAGACGTGGTTGCATCGGAAGTTGCTGAAGCAGCGTTGAAATAAATGCGAAATAATCACGCGTCGTGAGGCGACGCCTCGAGTATCAATGGATACAACATAGACTACGTTTACATGGCAACTTAAGGCTCCTGGTTCTTTCCTCGCCGCGGAATTCTCGATTGATAATATCAGATGCGAGAAAATACACGATAAAAATTTTTGCAAAATACGTTAGAGCAAAAAGAATTCAATCAATTGCAGATGCCATTTTATGGAAACATCTCTTTATTTCTACGTATTTCGCAAGAATTTTCAATCTTCTCGTTTCTGACGTCAAGATTACACAGGAGCCTCAAAATCGGTCTAATAACATCCGTGTAGTCTACGTTTGAACAGCTGTAACATGTTGTAACTGTAGCTTTGGTGTTACATTTCGTATGAACAATCATGTTGCAACTATACTACGTGATATGCGACACTAGCAATTACAACATCGAGAATTGTCAACTTTTCAGTTTGAATTATTTGTTTTTAACTTGATCTGAGAGCGATCTAGCTGATCAGATGAACTTAGATTTTAGTATCGTCGAATGTTACTGCTTTTAGGCTGCCATGTAAACGTAATCGTAGACCTGATGCTTAAGGATCAAACGGCACGCTCGAGATCGACGAGAGACGGTGCTTTCGATCAATGCTTCGAGAAAGGTAAGGTCGAAAAAGTAGGTAGTCTGCAGTGATAATCCGCGTCGCGAAGGAACGCGTTAATAAACGTCTGTGGACACCAACACACGAGTATAAACATTATCGATAATAAGTACGGCACATAGAAGAATATTTTTTGTTTTCTTTTCTCTTTCTATACACAAGAGCGGCGCGAGGCTCCCACAGAGAGAAGCGCCAATTCCGTTATCCCCGTTATTATATTATTCAACACGCTCGCGTGCGCTACCCTCTTCCCGGATAATCGAACAAGATAGAATTTATAGGTTTGCCGTACGATGCAATAACAACTACTATACAGTCAACAACGTAATAGAGATACGCTTCGTGGGGCGCGTGAAAAATGAATTCGGTCACGACGGATGACGAGCACGGCGCGTTTCTCACGGCGGTGGTACATAGAAATCCCTTTACCCTTTCTTTTCAACGCGAGAAACAATCGAGATATAGAGGGAAAGGGAGACTTGTTTATACCGCTGAAATCTGTGGGAACCTCGTTCAACTTTTACAGATATAAATCTGTTTATATAATATATATGCATATAGTATATATATATATATATATATATATATATCTTCTTTTCTTTATATGTTATGTATATGGATAATAAATAGTACTTTGTTTCTGGCACATTGTCGGCTCTCTCGACGGGGAGAGCGCGCGAGAGTATAGGTTACAAATGAAAACTATTCTATATCAATCAACACATTGTCGTCGTAACGTGGACGCCGCGCATCCTGGAGTTAAAGATTCGGGAAAGACATAATTGTTCTAACTGTTTACTCGAAGGAGCTATATTATGCCACAGGGGGGAAGAGGAGGGGCGGCGCCGCGTAATCACTCGATCCGCCCGCGAACGAGACGAGAGTCGTTAAAAATAACATTCTATCGTTTATATCCTAGCACTGGGGATCACGTTTCATGTCCTGCATTAATCGTAGAACGATCGATAGTAACCTAACTTGTTTACAATCTTAGTCGACACAAATATATATATATATATGTATGTATATTCCTCTCATTCTTTCTCGCGAACGTGTGTGCGCGTATATATGTATGTTGTGTTTGTGTATGTGTATGTATGTGACGCATCACAACGTACGTATATCGTATATTTGTTCTTTCTTCTTTTGCTTGCGGATTTGATTAAAGAATATATTTAAATATATGTATGTATATATATTATACGTGTTAGAGCTATATATATATAAAATGTACTCAGTCTGAAGTATGTAAAGCGATCGTACGTCATCTAAAAGAATTAGAAAAAAGTTCTCGAATAACTTACAATCATTGGTGGCGACTTATCATCATAGACACAACGGCACCGGTAGCTCGAAGAACGGCAACAGCATTATTGTGATCAGACTTGGTGAAGTCGATACCGTCTACCTCTAGGATCTTGTCTCCCGGCCGAAGAGTACCCTGAGCTGGCCCGTCAGGATTCACCTTCGTCACGATTATTCCCTGCGGCGAAGCAGAAGATTGAGCACTTTCGCTCTTTCCTTTGCCTCGGGACGCGTAATTATCCGCGGATCTACTTACGGTTTCCGCACCCGCTACCCCGCCAGCTATACTGAAACCGAGACCTGGATTCTTCCTTACTTGAACGGGCAGCTGTGAAGGAAAATCTTTCATTAGAAAGACCATCATAAGCAGAGAGATGAATTGCTAATTTTCTACCTTCGCTTCACTCTCCCTTTTCTTCATTCAGTAAAATCTCCGTTATTCGAATAGCGAAAAAGTCCAAGAAAAATTCAAATAAGATTCGAATTTTCAGACGATAGAACGATCACTTTCCTGGCATCGAAGTTTATTTGTCTTAGAAAATCGTTAGTAATACAATTCTTTACATTCTACAGTCTCGTCCTCTGTTTTTTCGAATGGGTAATACTCACCACGTTGGCGTTCTTGTGTGGACCGAACATCCACTTGAACCTCGGCTTTCTCTCTGAATTGAGCGTCTCGTTCGACGTGGAGGTCGCTAGATCTTTCGACTCGGCGTCGCCCGAAGGCTTGTTGTTGAAATTCGGCGTGTTTCGGCCGGAGTTTGTCTCGCTCTTGGCCACGACGATAGCAGGAGGCGCAACGCTCGATTCTTCGGCGATGTTCTTCGTGACGTTCGGCCGGCTCACGACGCTCGGCACGTCCGGCGAATCGACGTTGTCGCACGAATTGTTGTTTGCGACGTTCCCGTTCGTCATCTTCCTCGATCGATCTAACGATTTCGCCGGCGTCGACAACGGACTGCGATACTTCTTCCCCGTGATCGGCGACGTGGGTATACCGGAATACGCGTTCAACGACGTTTTGCTCATGTCGTACTCCTCCGCCGCGGGACTCGCGCGCTTCACCGAGGTGTCGCTGTTCGATGTGTTGCCCGCGTTTTCTATGTGCTTCGCTTTGAGAACGGGAATTTTGCTCGGCTTGAAGGTTCGATCGTTCTCGCACGCCTGCTCGGAGTCGGCGCCCTCCGGCACCGGTGTGTAGGGTTGGTCCGTGGTTTGAGAGTAGTCGATAGAATCGGTCCCCGCGTTATCCGCGGATGCGTTCGACGCGACGCTCGAATCGGCGAAATTGGCCCGATGATCACTCGGCACGGGCGTGTGGTGCTCCTCGACCTTCGTCGCTTCTGCGTTCGCGTCGAAGTTCGTTTTCGACGATACGTCCGGAAACGTCGCGGCCGAATTCGAGGATGAGTTGAAGGGTGACGAGGATGAAGCTACATGCGGATCCGATTCGATCGCTGAAAGATTCGAGAATTCATATCAGGCGCGTTAAATAGTCTCAGTCTTCCCGAAATTCCCTTCAATCTTTAACTCGCGACGTCGGATTTATTTTGAATTAAGGCTCCTGGGGAGTCGCATCATCCATCTCTTTTTAATGACGTCAGAAACGAGAAAACGCATGCTAAAAATTCCTGCAAAATACGTCGAGATAAACAGATATATCCACAAAACGACATTTGCGATCGATTAAGTACATCTCTAAAATACTCCGTACACTTTCCTTTTGTTCTAA
>NW_022639527.1:1234827-1249470 GCF_010583005.1 Odontomachus brunneus | reverse complement strand
ATTTTAGAGGTGTACTTAATCGATCGCAAATGTCGTTTTGTGGATATATCTGTTTATCTCGACGTATTTTGCAGGAATTTTTAGCATGCGTTTTCTCGCTTCTGACGTCATTAAAAAGAGATGGATGATGCGACTCCCCAGGAGCCTTAAGTTGAACAGGCTTCCATGAATCTCTTTCAACGACAAAAACGAAGAATGCAGTGAGTAAAAAAGAAGTATTTGCACATTTTATCATTTTCGAGAATTCCAAGGCTTTACCGTCGCGAATTAAAGATTGCTAAATCTAACGTGATAATATGTGATAAATGACATACAGTTGTTCAATTGCTGGAAGAGAGCGGCTTTCTTGGAGAACGCCGCCGCGATGTGATACGGAGGTGGAACCGGCGGAACGTCACACGGCTTCGACATGCTAGTCCTCGTCTGCTCGCGATACTTGCCGTCCGCGTCCATGTAGATGGTTTTGTAGGGTTCTATGAACTTCTCGGACTCCACTATCCTCGCCGTATTCGCCTTAGAGTATTCGTCCGGTTTCCACGTGGAGTTGACATAGTCGGCGACTGTCGGCGCTTTAACTAGGTAATCGGACGTGGGATTGCGGATGTATTTCGCCTCGCGAATGTCGGGACTCTTCTCCTTCGCCAGCACGGTCTTGTTCGCTTCGTCGGACGACTCCTCAGACACCGAGTGCTCCGCTCCGGACTCGACGACTCGGTTGCTCTTGTTGTAGCTCTTGGCCGTGTGACGATCCACAGGGGTTGTAGACGAAGACGCACTCTGCGAAGGAAGCAAGCGTTAATGAGAAAGAACGCGCGATCCCCGCGATAGAATCAACGACGAAGTCATCCTTCGCAAGGAATACTTGAATTTCTCACTTGGATGGACGTTAGGTTATATATAAATAATTTGTTGTACAGATAAGATGATCAGTAATCGAGGAAATAATGTTTTACTTTCGCGCGATTGACTTTCTTTTATCGATAAAATAATAAGGCTCAGAATAAAGGCCTTGAACTTTAACGTTTTTCAGCTGAGTTATCGTTCGGAAAAACAGAATCGTCGTACTATCGCGTTGCTTAACGAATGAAGAGCTACTTACTCTTTGATCGTGAATGGATTGATGATGCAAATTACGAGCGTGCCTAGCGAGGTTGCGTAGCTCCTTAGGATAAGGGGTCGGTGCTCGATGAAGTTGCCTGGGGACTTCGGAATCTACCTCAGCAGCAAAACATATCCTCTTGCCTGTTCCAATGATTGAACTCGAAATCGGTCCTGTGGATTGCGCCATTTCTGTGTGGACGGACAATTCTTATTTTAGAACGTTCTTAATACTCCATTATATCACGTAAGAATTCATTCAATCTTTTTTCTATACACGAATTGTACATTATAATTAGTAAAATATAAAAAAAAAATAGGAATATAGAAATAGAATAAAGTACAAGGTCCTCGTTCGAGGACACGAATTGTACATTATAATTAGTAAAATATAAAAAAAAAATAGGAATATAGAAATAGAATAAAGTACAAGGTCCTCGTTCGAGGACACGAATTGTACATTATAATTAGTAAAATATAAAAAAAAAATAGGAATATAGAAATAGAATAAAGTACAAGGTCCTCGTTCGAGGACACGAATTGTACATTATAATTAGTAAAATATAAAAAAAAAATAGGAATATAGAAATAGAATAAAGTCCAAGCGAATTTTTCGATCTACTATTTTCTGCAATGCGTAAAGTTAAAATTGGAATGTAATCGATTCTCCTCGCGTTTCTATTTCGATATTTTCTCCTATTTGACATTTAGTATCTCTCACCATTTCATTCCTCGTCCTCCTGCTCGTTATTCACTAAGCAGCATGAAGAAATATTGAGTTTCATTGTTTCAAGATCGATAGGACACATTGTACGAGACGATTCAAATATGAAAATATGAAATTTAAGAAAGAAATGAAAGTAAAAGGGAATGACAGATGAGATGCTTACTCTCCAAGTCCTGCCGCGGCTTCTGAGGCAGCATGAAGCAGCTCAACACCATCATGTCCTCCTCGCAGTTGAACTCTTGCTGCAGCGGCACCAACGGTTGGCTCTGATTGTCGCTGAGCCAGAGGGCCTTCAGGTTGCTCAGATTCAGCATGGAGACCGGCAAGAATTTGATGCAGTTGTTGACGAGATTGAACACGCGCAGGGATGACAGATGGCCGAGCTCGGGCGGCACGCGCGACAGATTGTTCGATCGCAGGGACAGCAGAGAGAGCGCGGTGCAGCTGCCGATCTCGGCCGGCAGCGCGCGCAGATAATTATTGTCCGCGTTCAGACAGTGCAGCTTGCGCAGCAGTCCTATCGAAGACGGCAAGTACTCGAGGAAATTCTTAGTGACTATAAGCTCCTCTAAGCTCGACATCTGGCCGATGTCGTTCGGCAGTGCGTTCAATTGATTGTCGTCGATCTTGAGTGTCACGATCGTGCGCAGGTAGCATAGCGTGTCTGGCAGCTCGTACATCTCGTTCGAGGATAGATTCATGATCGAGATGTCCCGCCAGCCGCGTATCTCCATCGGCAGCATGTGAATAGCGTTCATCGTGCAGTCGAAGTGATTCAAGCGGTACAGCTGCTCGACGTTACCCGGGATACGTCTGATATCATTGCCGTCTATCCACAGCTCGGTGAGATTGATGAGATCTCCAACGACTTCAGGCTGTCGGACAGTAGTAATACAGAAGCGCGAATCAGACACTCGCGCGTAGCGCGCGTGGATTGAGAGACACACGTCTCACGGACGCAGTCTCACGTCAAATACGCATGCAGGATATTCTGGGAAAATCAGGGAGTCTCAATGAATTCGTATTTTGAAGAGATACACGACGATATTGTAATCTTTGAATTAACTTGAGAATATGAACTCGAACGAAACCGTAATGAACGTCCGTCGCATGCCTGTACGACGTGAAGAGAAGTCTTACCAGCTCTGTGAAGTCATTGTTGCCGATGTCGAGCCTCTGTAAGTTCACCAAACGGCTCATACTCTTAGGCAATGTCATCATATTATTCTCCCGTAGCTCGAGCGTCTTTAAGGCTGACAGTCGTCCGAAGTTAGCCGGCAGGTATTCTATGTATGCGTCATTTATGTAGAGCTCACGCAGACCGACAATGTGTGTGATGGCGTCTGGGAAACGATCGAACGGATTAACGCTGATATCTATGGAGCGGAGGCTTTTACATTCCTTTATACTATCTGGTAATTCTTTTATACCTGAAACAAAAGTATATGGATATGTATATAATGGAGTCTAGAGAATGCGAAATGTTATAATCCATACAGGATATTAAAGTACACTGACTGTTTTTGCTGAGGTCCAAGTATTCAAGATTGATTAACGATGCTATGGCGGGTGGTAATGTACTAACTTCATTGTCGCTGAGTGAAAGTACTCTCAACTCGTGGCACTGAAATAGTGGCCTGGGAAGATCTTTTATCTAGAAGAAGCATTAAGTTTCGTTCATTTTTCTCTCGTGTACTAATTGAGCACAACTAATATATACTCACTCTATTGGCATCGAGATATAATTTTTCCAACGTTCTTTCGTAAATGAACACATCGGGTGGTACATCATACAGATTACAGTGATTCAGCTGCAGCTCACAAATGTCTTCTTCCTGGGTTCTCAGACACGCAGCACACTGCCACCAAGCGCTACCCATTTCATGTGTATATAGCTACATAAACCAACAATATATATGTTAAACAATTTGTCTTCAACATATCAAAACTACTGTGCCATGTCTATAAGATTCAGAAACTTGGTGAAAATTTTAAGGATATATATTGAAATTTCAGATTTTTTATGTAACGTAATCCAATTCAGTCTTCAATATTCTATAGAATTTAATTGATAAATTTAAATTTGAATTTATATAACGCAATTTAACTTTAATTTCACTAATTCATTAATTCAACCGAAGTCTAAGTTCTTTTGATTTTATTGAAGTCAATTGATTTTTCCGATTTTGACGTTAAGTGTCATTACATCGCCGTGACAAATATCATTAGATAACATTGTCCGTTACCTGTGGGGCTTTCAGGAACAATCCGGCAAGGACATTGATGCGCGTAGATGCCGTGGCCCACCAAGAGACGAAACCTCCTCTCACTGGCGAGAAGCAAGCGTCGCGGATGATCACGCGGAGGACGACAGCTCGTACTCGCGATCGGCCGATCGCCGTATCACCGCGTGCCGCTACCTCGGCGCCGCGAACGGCCGAGGATGATCGCGTTGCACGACAGAATCGGCATCGCGACGATCAGAACGTAGCGCGCTTCGCCCTTTCGTGTGATCAGGAGACGCGAGAGCGAAGAGAAACGTCAAGAGATGCGGCTTACGTATCGTCGCGAGTCACTCTCCGCCGCTCTTCTCACGCGCATCTCACTTCCTCTTCATCGTCCGCGTGCCCGTCGCCGATCGCGAGTGTCCAGGTGCCCGATTCCACCGAGGAGCACCGATCCCACCGTCACGCACTTTCGAAAAGCTTCCGTCGAGAGCTGTTGTGTGAAACGCGCGTGGACTTGTCCTCCAAACAATCGACGCCACGACCGACTCGCTCTCCTTTTGACATTCGGAGCAGTTTACATCAATGCGCCGTCGTGCGCGAGCTCCCTCTACTGCGCTGCGGTGCTGCGAGTTCGGGAGTTTTTCTCCGCGACGGGAGACGCATGCGTACAGTGACGTAGCAGTCTGCTATTGGATATCGTATCGTTCGCGCATGCGCGGAAGGCCTCTTGTCGCAGGGATAAAATCTCCCGAACTCGCAGCACTGCTACACTGCGCCAGTGGCGCGCTCCGATTCTCCACCCGTGTGGGAAAGTACTATAAAACATGTGACATATACTATAGTATTTCTAGTGTTATATAGTGCACCTGGGTGCACGTCGTCATTAAAAGAGGCGAATACCCGTAGATGCTGTCTATCTATTTTGCAAAAAGACTCAGAGTATTCGAAGAGACCCTCATGGAAGCGCGCTGAAAATGTTAATGTTAACAGGAGGGGCCAACTACTAAGTTATATCTACCGATATACCATTCGCAAGCAAAGAGCGCAGCATCTATTATGGTGCGCGCGTGTATGTATGTATGCGTGTGTGTGCGGACATTTTTTTTCGTTCCGACTTTTCCACCTTTGGCCTACAACTGTAATAGAGGAGGAGGGCATACTAGGTAGCTGTGGGCCGCCCGTGCGTTCGAGATCTGCGTATCTTTTTCGTTCCAGAAAGAGAAAAATATCGAGAGCGCGGTCCTGCTAGGCCGGGACTCGAGCCCGAGTCTTTCGCTTGCCGGACGACTGCTCTAAACCACTGACGCTCCACGCTCACGACACTCTCCTCTTCCTAGATAACGCTCAGAGATGTCGTTCGGAAGCGACATCTCTGGCGCGATCCCGAGCGCACGGCGACTACAGAGAGAAACCAAATGGTACAGCTGTCAGTCTCTCAAAGTCAAAGGTTGCTATCCTTTAAGACCTGCTGTCCATGTATGCCCGTCTCCACCGTTGCCCCTCCTCATCCGGTGCAAATAATACAAATAAGCCCCGGGGTCGACACCAATTTTATATAGTGCACCCGGGTGGAGAATCTGAACGCACCTACAGAGCGATCCATTAGATGTCGCAAACACTTTGAAGCACTTAAAAAGAAGCCACGATTGGTCTTTACGACGCTTCAAAGTATCTGCACCGTCTAATGGACTGCACCCTAGTATCTTGATCACGAATTCTAGTTCTGAGAACGCCGCTTTTATCGATAAATCGAAATCAGTTGTTCTACTTTCAATCATCGCAATTAAAAAAGTCGAAGACTTTCTAATACCCCGCGAGTTCAACGCTTCAAGATACTTTATTTACATTGGCTTAACGATATCTCATAAATACATACATACATATATCTATTCTCGCATACGTATCTCGCAAAGTGGATATAATAAATCTTAGACACTGATGGTGAAATATATAAAACATCGAAATATACAGAATTTACAGTTGTAGGCCAAAGGTGGAAAAGTCGGAACGAAAAAAAATGTCCGCACACACACGCATACATACATAAACACGCGCACCATAATAGATGCTGCGCTCTTTGTTTTTTCTTTTTCTCTTTACAAATAGCACAATTGCGAATGGTATATCGGTAGATATAACTTAGTAGTTGGCCCCTCCTGTTAACATTAACATTTTCAGCGCGCTTCCATGAGGGTCTCTTCGAATACTCTGAGTCTTTTTGCAAAATAGATAGAGAGACAGCATCTACGGGTATTCACCTCTTTTAATGACGACGTACTCGAAATTTGAAGATCGTATTTACAATCAGGTCGAACAAACGGAATCGCCGACAGAGATGACGATGAAGTAACATGAGAGCTCTAACTGAGCTCGAAACCTGCACCTGCCTGTATCGCATACAAAAGTTTCTCGCGCAAAGTCTTTTCGTCTGGAAACTCGGGAAGCTTCAGTAAATTCATACAGGTACTCGAGGTTGGCAAACGGTCCACACTACCGGCGTGCTGGATGCAGAATGGCGGGTCGAGTTCCTGAAATGAACAAAAGAAAACAAGAGAGTGAGAAGAATTAACGAACAACAGTGAGATACATCGGAGATCTGTGAGAATTTGTAAGGATCCAACAATATGATAAATATATCACTGATGTGATGTCTACTATTGTAAAATGATAATCATATATTAAATTTTAACTTGGAATGATATAAACACAGCAATTCTTTTTTTTAAATAGAAATAAGCCGATACATTATTCTATGGGAAAAATGGGACACGTATTCTTTGAAAAAACTATTAAATTAACTTAAATATAATATAAAAAAATAACATATTAAAAAAAATATATATTTTTTTTTAATATTATATATATATATATATATATATATATATATATATATATATATTATATATACATATAAATGTGTATAATGTTATACCTTAAATCCTAGGAGAGGAGGACGACTACAACTAGTGACGAACTTCAACAGTTGGCTTTTTTGTTGATCGCTGAACTCGTTAACAACTTTCCAGAAGGCAGTGATAGTCGGATGATCGGGCGCGTATCCCCCCGTATAGTTGGTGTGCAGCTTGAGATCGTTAACGTCCACGGGAATCTGTGCGCCCGATATCAGCACTTGCAGTTCCTTGTTGTTAAACATCTGCAGCCAATCGAGCGGTACTACGCTGCCTATACCTTGCTTGAATGCGTAGCACTGGGCGCGGATTTGCTTGTTGAGTTTGTAGTCAGCTATCAGATGGATATACTCGATACGGTTGTGATTGGTCACGGGGATATTGGCACCGCTGGGCTTCAACTCGTCCACTCGCCTTTCACCCAGTTCGTCGGACAAAACAGTAAAATCCAGACCGAGATCGGCCACATCACCCTTGTAGGTCTTCAAGTACAGCAGATTGCGATACATGATGGGGTCTAAGGAGGCCAAGTGATGCACATCCACGTCCGATTGTCGACCGACGATTTTCGACAGGAAGAATTCGGCAAACGGCAACTCCACCAATAAATTTTCATACAACGCCTTACCAAGGATCCTACCGATGAAGTAGTAATGTTTCGGGAAGTCGTCGAACAATAGCTGTACCGTGGGATTCGGGTAGAGCATGTTGTCCTTGGTGAGCTTGAAGAAACCCCGATTCGGATCGAAACAGGTTTTCAGTAGCTCGGACAGGAACTCACGAAAGAGACCGCCGCCGTCGACACCAGCCTCCTCCAGTCCGGCGGTGTTGACGAGCTGTACCCGCATCTTCATCCGCAACTCCGGCTCATTTTCTGGCGAAAGTTTCTCGAACGCATCTTCGTACAGATAATTCCGCCTGACGGAGATCTGAATCGCCGGCAGCATAAAGTGCGGCACCTCGCCTTGTTGTTCCGCCTTGTCTTTGTAGATCAACGACTGGAACACCACTACTCGATTGTTGAATGGCACGACGAAGGGTATCTCACGTAGCAGCGTCAACGTTCGAACCTCTTTGGCGGACAACGGCGGTCCCTCTTCCAGCTCCTCCCTCGTAAAAGCCCGCAAGCTTTGGAAAGGAACGTATCCTCGGAGTCTACGTCTGCGGAACGCAAAATCTTCCGGCTTGTCGATAGGGATTATCACATTGGGCGCTATCCAATGGCCGTCTGGACAGAATTGACGTCGGAGATCACGTGTGTGTAATTGCCGCAGCAGACCCACCGTCACCTTGAACAGATGAGTCCAGATCTGCGTGTCATGTCGACCCTGGACGGCCGATGCCGGACCCAATACGGCGTTCTTGTAGTCGTCCCGCACTGTTGGTCGAGTGTCTGGAAATGCCAATTCTACCAAACCCAGACAGACGCTCTTTAAGTGACTTGATAATACGACCAGCTCCGACGTGGTGAAAGACATGGCTTGTTGTTGCTGTTGTTGCTGTTGTTGCCGACTACTGTCCGACGTCTGTTCCGTAGAGGAATGCTCGACGAAGAACTCGGTGTCGTGTAACGTCGCGATCAGCACACTAAATAGCGAGCAGAACACCGCCAGCAACGGGACTATCCTGTCGGTATCCTCCGCGGAAAGAGCAATGCCGCGCGATATGATCTGCATGAGCGGTGTAGCGCCGCCGAAGAGCGATATCTGGCAGACCGACAGCAAAGTCGTCCACAAGTGTTTCAGGAATACCGGCTTGAAGGCGAGAGTGTACAATAGCTTATACTTGTGAATGGCCAGCTTGTCGATAATCAACAAGTGATGACAAAGCTCGCACAGTGGCTGCAGCAACGTTGCCGAGTTCCAGAAACGAAGCATCGCCAGAAATATACCGTTTACGCGCTGCTCTTCATTCAACATCTCGAGCGATCGCGTTACGTTGGTCTGTTGCTGATCGCTCATGTTGGTATTGGGCTCGTCGTTGTCCGAGTCATCGGACTGCTTAACGTTCTGCTCCGCAACTAACGGTATGATGGTCGACGTGAGTGATGCGAGCACTTGCAGGTAATTCCTCAATGTGTCCTTGGAGATGCAGTGTACAAATGCTGTGAACAAATAATATGAATTTAATAATTATAATACGTGATTCTATATTAATTTCGTGACGAGATCAATGACCCGGAAAATCCTTGTTCAACTTTACAATTCGCCACACTTACATAACAAGTTCGCCACAAGTTTCATATATATTTTTGTAACTGTAAATGATTATTATAATTGCAAATGAATATTATTAAAGCGAATTTTTTGAACTCTTAATTTTGTTTAGTTCGTCAAGCAGGAAGTTACAATTTTTGTTTTACAGTAACGGATTTTTTATCATCAGGACGAAATAATTTCTATCATTAAATGTGATGTCATTCAGTTGTGCCCAAAAATTAAGAAAGTTAAACATTAACGAGTTAACTATTATATTATCCCCAACTATTGAATTATGCATTTTATTTATGATCCTCTCTGTGATATTATCAAATTTTAATGTCGCGAAAAATACTGCCTCAATCAAGACTCGAACTTGGACCTCCCCCTACTTGTCGGACAGGATGCCGTGCCAATCTAGCTACCAAGGCTTCGGCGGTATTCTTTTTTTCCATTTACTTACACATCTGTTCGGTTTCTAATGATAAAACGCAATAGAGCAGATTTATTGTGGGCACCAGGTCGGATCGGTTGATGCAGTTGAACAGCTGAATGTACGGGAAGTCTTTGTATTCCGCCAGTGCCGGTATAACGAACATACGAATGGGATCAGTCAGGTTGGGACAGAATATGCTTCTACACAACTCTTGTAGCACCAACGCGGAGAAACTTTCGTTGCGATCGAGGTAAGAGAACAAGTCCAAAGGTCGTTTAATCATGTCCAACAGGCACTTAGAGATCGGCGTCGGCGCGACCGACGTCGCCTCCAGCATAGGCGGCACTTTTTCATCCAACAGTTTTCTCAATTGTCCGAAGTAGTTGTGCTTTATCAAATAGACGAATATACTCTCTAGATGTCGGTAACTGTTTTCACGTAGTATCCTTTCCGTGTCCTCCCGCGTCGTGAATACTTCCAGGACGCGCAACGGTATCGCCATGGAGTATGCCCCGTCTGGCAACGCCTGTATATTGTACTGCATAGAGATGCGAAGAATCCACCTGCGTCACACAGATTACGATATACCATGATTAAGATATACCATGTTAAAATATAGCTAGTGTGACAATAGTCAATTTATTTTTGCTTCACATATATATATATATATATATATATATATATATATATATATATATATATATATACATAGTATTGTATTACTTAATTATATATATAACCTGATGTTTAATCAGAACTATATATAAGTAACAATAGTCCAATTAAAGCTTAAATACAATTCTCCTTGCATAAACAGAAAACTGTTTAGGCTTTACTTGGTTCATTTCTTATTTATCTTCAAATGTATTCTTCTTTATCATAAATATACATATATAAAATTCTAAAATTATCTTTCTTTTTAGCACATCACGAGTATATATGTTATTATCAGAAATATACATTAAATCTTGCATCAAAATAGCTTACCGCAACCTCCACAACCATTGCGATGAATTTATTGACTTCAACTTAATCTCCTTCTGATGTTTCAGGAAATGCTGAAGAATCCATATCAGTCTGCTAGCATCTAGAGTATGATTATAAAAGAATAGGAGCTTCCTCAAGTACGGCACTAATTCCTCTAAAGATAAATTCCTACGCCCCGCCACCTGTTGAGCCTCATCAAATTCCCTCCTCTTCTGTGCACACATCAGCTTTCTGGTAATGAAGCTGCGCACATAGGCTTGAATCTTCAACGCAGCCACATGCTTCTTACGTTGCTGCTCTCTCTTCAATCTCTCCAACTGCGCATGCTGTAAGAGCACGGCCTTCTCATCTCTCCTGCTAGCTCCTGACAAATTTTGCTGTGGCTTACGCCTGTAATCTCCCTCGAAGCTATACATATTGAATCATGATCAACAATTCGATGTCCTTGATTCTACCTCTGAAACGTATCGTATACTCGTTATAAACATCACAGCAACTCGTATGTCACAAATAACGATGTCCCATCTACTCAGCACTTACCACTGCACGCATTAATGTCAACTGTCGTAACGATCACTGGAATGTCACAAAACCGAATGCGCAATCTTCGTTTCCGCGAGCGACAGTTCCGATGTGACGATCTCTTAGCTTGACATCTTGATTCAGACCTTGTTTCGTCGCTGGTTGCTCTCAGCTTCTCAGATTTTGTTTCTTTGTTGCAGGTTAAATCGAATATTCTAGAACGATTGTCCGTCGGATTGATCAATCGGTGAATTACGTCAGTCGCGTCGGCGGTGTCATGTAAATCCCAACAGTTCGTCAGCGAGAATCGGCAACGCGAGGGCAATGTACACGCTGTATCGTACGTAGTATATACGGCTAGTCATCGAGGCTCGCCATATTTTCGGTCATGCCGAGGACCGTCTGCTCGACGTGTGTGCAACGCTTACTACACGTCTCTCGCATGTGACACGCACGTAAAAAGCCTCGTCGCAAATGTTCCGTCACTTGTCGTTTGTCATAAGCACGTACCGGCTTTCGGAGACTCGAATGCGCCGAAGCCTCGCGGTCCTTCGAGTTCTCGCACTCTGATATAAGCTTTCGAATCCTCGTACGGAGATTACTTCGCGGGCATAGTGTTGCATAGCGCCGTCAATGGAGTGCTCGGCGCCCTGGATGCTCTCGTGTGCGATACGCTCCTGGCTGCGTTCCAAAACTCTACTCGACAGGGCCCCTATTCTTGAAAAGTTGCGTATACGTAAATTTTACTGGGTGTATATCAGTTGGACACGGGGCAATTGGACACAGTCCAATCACAAGTCGTTGTTCCAAGGGACCCTACAAATGTCTCTAATCATACGGTGCTGTGATTGGCTGTGTTCAAATGCACCGTGTCCAAGTGCACCGCTCCCAGTTTTACTGCGCAGTGCTGGGATTCTGTAACTCGTTATTGACAGTTAACGACAGTTTCGTTATCGTTGCGCAGCTTTTCTACGGTATACAAAAGCTGCGCAACGATAACGAAACTGTCGTTAACTCCAATAACGAGTTACAGAATCCCAACACAGGTTTAATCATGCCATAAAATAGCTGTGCAATGAAAATTACGTATACGCAAAAATTTCAAGAATAGGGACCCAGGTAGAGTAACATAGAGTAACATAAAAAAGATAACTAGGATTTCTTTATCATGATTGGTCAATTAAATGTACTCTATTCACCGAGTAGAATTTTGGAACGCCTGAGCCCCTATTCTTGAAATAGTTGCGTATACGTAAGGGTGCCATTACATGAAGCGCGGAAACGCGGAAGACAAAATCTTACTAGATCCGCTACGTGTTCCGCGTCTGTTTTGATTGCCTTAAGCCCATTCTACAATTGCGTGAACGTGGATGTAAGTGGTTATAAGTGATTACGACAACCAATCAGAGTAAAGCAATCAGTGAATAAAACATTCGGATTGGTTGACTCTTACGTTCACGACTACGCTTACGCAATTGTAGACTGGGCTTTAGGCTGCTATTTCACGTGTCGTACAACAAACTTTTTGGATACGTTTATTGGTTGACGAACAGAGAACCTAAAAATACTCTATTCGCCAACCAATAAACGTATCCGAAAAACTTGTCGTACGACACGTGAAATAGCACCCTTATATTATATGAGGTATATTTTGAGCGGTATGGGGAATTATAAAATATTAATTTTTAACGGTATTTATTAATTAAAATGCTTGTATTCAATAGACAAACTAAAAAATAAACATATTAGTAAAAATTGCAGTAAATTAAGTTTATACAATTTAAAAAAATGAATACAGATGTTTATTTGTCACCAAACAATTCCGCTTTTCTGCGCAAATTGTGCTCCATGTAATATAAGGAGAAATAAAGTCACGGAACAAGTGCGGAAAAATCCATTGTCACAAGTTGTCACAAGTTATCATAAGTTGTTCAACCTAACTGCCGTTATATTAATGGCTCCTGCCCACAGGACGCGGCAATACTTGCCGCGCGGCGGAAGTTTGTGCGACAGCAAATCAATATGTTGCTTTTCCGTAAGAGCTAGAAGGTTATTACGGAAAGCAGCATATTGATTGGCTGTCGTGCGAACTTCTGCGTGCGGCAAGCATTACCGCGTTCTGTGTGCAGGAGCCATAAGACGTGTTCAAACACGTTCGTACCTGATATTTTTTTTGGAATTCATACCTTGGTATCTTGGATGAAAAGATAATAGAGAAAAGTTTTGGACCTTCCGCTTTTCTGCTTTTTCAACGTACGGGAAGAAATGATTCAATTCACGGAACGCGGAAATCAAGTAAGATTTTGTCTTCCGCGTTTCTGCGCTTCATATAATAACACCCTCAGTTTTACTGCGCAGGTTTAATCATACTATAAAAGCTGCGCAATGAAAATTACGTATATACGCAAAAATTTCAAAAATAGGGGCCCAACACTGGGATTCTATAACTCGTTATTGGAGTTAACGACAGTTTCGTTATCGTTGAGCATCTTTTGTATACCGTAGAAAAGCTGCGCAGTAAAACTTACATATACGCAACTATTTCAAGAATAAGGGCCCAGGGTAGCGATCATGAATCTTTCACGTAAACATCATTTTCATTTTTCACTTTTCACTGTAAGTGAAATTTATTTTACATGAAAAGTGAACAATGAAAATGGTGAAAGCAATATTTATGTAATATAGATTATTAAAATTAAAATGTAATTACAGTATACATAATGTAATATATAACATATTAATAAGCATTATACAACTTAAATTTATAGTTATAATATAATATGAGTATAATAATACAATATGAGTAAATTTAATAAATGAGACGTTAACCGTGAAAGGTGAATTCTCAAAACGTGAAATATTTCACGTGAACTTTTAATTTGCTCGTATATGTTCTTCTTTACATGTAAATTATGTAAGTTTCCACGAATATTTTTAAGCATCAAGCGATGTGGTTTAAATGTGAAAAATAATGTAATACTACACTCGTATATTATGTACAAAGTAAGTAAAATTTCTTATAGTGACTTTAATTTTTATGGTTATATGACAATTGGCATTTGACATAAGAATCCTACGTCCATTAAAAATGACCAACGAAAGCTAATTGAAGCGTGATGACGTATAGGCAGTGAAAGCATACCGACGAAGTTTGCAAAGTTAAGATACGTATGCATCAGAAAGTTAAAGTGTAATATATTATAAATTGTATGCAGTAAATAAAATGTAAGTTTATTTTATGTATTTATTGCATGTATTTTATGTATTATTTTATATAAAATATATATTTTCTGCAGATTTATAATTTTAATATGAATAGAATATTTTATCTTTTAATAATTTATCCTAAAGTAATTCTAGACAAGTAGACTTCCAAGGGACGTTCTAAAGACATCACTATGTCTTAAAAACATGAAAAAATTCTAAAGATGTCCATTGCAAATTGGCATTGTCTTGAGTATATTGTAATATTTGTTTTACTTACAAATTCATGTTAAATCTTTCATTTTTCGTGAGTTTAGTGAAGGTTTTCATCTTT
>NW_022639527.1:1212973-1234751 GCF_010583005.1 Odontomachus brunneus | reverse complement strand
TTCTGTGTGCAGGAGCCATAAGACGTGTTCAAACACGTTCGTACCTGATATTTTTTTTGGAATTCATACCTTGGTATCTTGGATGAAAAGATAATAGAGAAAAGTTTTGGACCTTCCGCTTTTCTGCTTTTTCAACGTACGGGAAGAAATGATTCAATTCACGGAACGCGGAAATCAAGTAAGATTTTGTCTTCCGCGTTTCTGCGCTTCATATAATAACACCCTCAGTTTTACTGCGCAGGTTTAATCATACTATAAAAGCTGCGCAATGAAAATTACGTATATACGCAAAAATTTCAAAAATAGGGGCCCAACACTGGGATTCTATAACTCGTTATTGGAGTTAACGACAGTTTCGTTATCGTTGAGCATCTTTTGTATACCGTAGAAAAGCTGCGCAGTAAAACTTACATATACGCAACTATTTCAAGAATAAGGGCCCAGGGTAGCGATCATGAATCTTTCACGTAAACATCATTTTCATTTTTCACTTTTCACTGTAAGTGAAATTTATTTTACATGAAAAGTGAACAATGAAAATGGTGAAAGCAATATTTATGTAATATAGATTATTAAAATTAAAATGTAATTACAGTATACATAATGTAATATATAACATATTAATAAGCATTATACAACTTAAATTTATAGTTATAATATAATATGAGTATAATAATACAATATGAGTAAATTTAATAAATGAGACGTTAACCGTGAAAGGTGAATTCTCAAAACGTGAAATATTTCACGTGAACTTTTAATTTGCTCGTATATGTTCTTCTTTACATGTAAATTATGTAAGTTTCCACGAATATTTTTAAGCATCAAGCGATGTGGTTTAAATGTGAAAAATAATGTAATACTACACTCGTATATTATGTACAAAGTAAGTAAAATTTCTTATAGTGACTTTAATTTTTATGGTTATATGACAATTGGCATTTGACATAAGAATCCTACGTCCATTAAAAATGACCAACGAAAGCTAATTGAAGCGTGATGACGTATAGGCAGTGAAAGCATACCGACGAAGTTTGCAAAGTTAAGATACGTATGCATCAGAAAGTTAAAGTGTAATATATTATAAATTGTATGCAGTAAATAAAATGTAAGTTTATTTTATGTATTTATTGCATGTATTTTATGTATTATTTTATATAAAATATATATTTTCTGCAGATTTATAATTTTAATATGAATAGAATATTTTATCTTTTAATAATTTATCCTAAAGTAATTCTAGACAAGTAGACTTCCAAGGGACGTTCTAAAGACATCACTATGTCTTAAAAACATGAAAAAATTCTAAAGATGTCCATTGCAAATTGGCATTGTCTTGAGTATATTGTAATATTTGTTTTACTTACAAATTCATGTTAAATCTTTCATTTTTCGTGAGTTTAGTGAAGGTTTTCATCTTTTACGAGTTCATTACAAAATTTTCACTTTTCACGAGTTCGCACTAGGGGAAAAGATTCATGATTGCTACCCAGGACTGCGTTCCAAAACTCTACTCGACGAGTAGAATAGCATTTAATTGACCAATAAGAGCGAAGATAACTAGGATCTCTTTATCATGATTGGACAATTAAATGTACTCTACCCATTGAGTAGAGTTTTGGAACGTAGCCCAGGGAGTCGATTCTGTATCTCGAAACAAAGTGAAAATTACAAAAGTGAGCAAATATACTAGAATATTCGTAATTTCATTGGTTAGTGCCTAGTAAATGTGCTCACTTTTGTAATTTTCACTTCGTTTCGAGATACAGAATTGACTCTCAGATGTCCTGCATTGCTAAACTAAATTGCAATAAATTGAAGTGAGATAAGTATATATTTTCTCACTCTAACTTTTTGCACTAGTTCAGCAGTGTGCAGTTATAAAGAACAGACCTTTAAATTATATCGTGTAGAGATTTTCCTTGATACCAACATTATCCTTCCACTTTTCGGGAAATTGTTGCCTAACCTCAGGTTGGCCATCCTAGCGCAAGCGCTTCGAGTAAATTCAAGTACCAATTGCGAATGGTCGGGAACGCCGGCGAAGATGCGGGAAGATGGCGGCGGCAGAGTCAAACGAGACAAAATGCATCGACGTTTCGTGCGCTGAAAATGCAACGGGCGACGAGCCGGCCGTGGCGATCCCGCGCCGGCAAATCGAGCGGTATCAATTTCGCATGACGGATCTGCTGTACTACGCGTTTTCGGTCAGTTTCTTTTTCGCGGACGTAGCAACAGGTGAACAAAGAGTACACATGTATACGCGCGTATACATATACAGGGTGTCACACAACTCACGAGTTTGACTCTGATGACAGATTTAATGACAGATTTGATGACAGTTCAACGACGGCTCGTCGGTGAATCGTCGCAGTATCGATAATTTTCCGGTTGTGAGGAATGGAAACATTGTTGGCAAATTAAGCCTGATACTAAATTGATAACGAAAAAATATTCCTTTTTATGACCGCACTTTTCGACAATCTTCGGGGAAACTTTGCTGTGATAGACTTGTATAATGTTGCAAATTAAAAATTTATAATTAATAATGATATCTTTTTTAACAGTCTTCCTAAAAGGAAACTTGATTACAAATAAATTACAGAATTTGTCGTTAATGACGCGAAACACGTTGTGAGACACCATGTATAGTCCTATAGCTAAAGACATTTATTTATTCTTCCTCTTTACATTCTCTTTTGTGAAAGTTATTCAAAATACTCTTTTATATGTTGTAAAATTTGCCTTTATTTTGTTGACACATGCCATCTTAAAAATTTGTATTATCAGGAAGCTTTTACTGTCGTATATAGATCAAGCACTCTGTAAAATATTTTTCGCACACAGACAGCATTGTATTTGTGGAATACCTTTTGCAAGGCCACTTAGAGTGGGGATGCTTTGCAATGGGTTTCACCATCTTACCCGCTTGTGTTACTCAACTATTTAGTTTGAGATGGCATCGTAGCGATGGCTCCTTGAAGACTGTTCACTGGTTATTGCACTTCTTACTTCTGGGCTTTTTGCACAGGTATTTATCTTTTTGCAAACTTCTCCTAAATTGCTGTGTAAATTAATATAAGTGTTTGTTATTTTACATTCTGTCCAGGTATTTGACTCTGTTTTATACTGCGGTACATTCTCTAAGAAATAAGTCAAGCTTTAGCAAGGACAAGAATTGGGTATACCGGCAAGAAAGTGACATATGTATGTTGCATTTATTTGAATCATTCGTTGGAGCTGCACCACAGTTGATCTTACAATTGTACATAATTGCAATATTACATCATGCTCCACTTTGGACAAGTGAGTGTTTCCTTTAATTATTTTAATACTCATATATATCATTTTTATTTTATTCTACATTATATATTATATACAGATTTATTCCTATTTGAATTCTATTTCTATTTTTTACATCTTTGTGCAATTATTTCTTTTCTTTTTTATCCTTAAGCTTTAAAAATATACTTATTTTATACATAAAGAATTTAATATAGTGTAACTACAAGAGTTATAATTTATTATAATATTCAAGAAAGAAAAAAAATTTTTTTTACAGTTTTATATACATATCATATTTATTCGTTTTTCAATAACATAATAATTGTGAGCTGCCTATATATAATATAAATGAAACAGTCATCAAACAAACGAATAGTCGAATAACTTGTAATCGTTTTCGTAGATCTTGTAAATCTCTTCAAGAAGCGATCGCGGTATCTTCTTGATATATTCGCTGAGAATTTCTCTAGTGGTTGTCCCGTAAGGATTCATGTTTCGTACATAATTCTTCTCATACAGATGTTCGCTCAGATTAGCGTCTTGTATGAAAAAATTCTCATCTCGATCCAAAGTCTCGAATTTCAGTATGTAGTCGTAGCGCACAGCACAGGGCTCGCAAGTCTGGTAATACGGCGTCCAGTGTTCGTCAAAGAACTTCTCATTCACTATAAATCGAAGAAATTCCTCAAACGTCGGTTCTAATTTTGTCTCGTTGCCAGGCAGACGATACTTAAACGCGATACGCCGACCGAACCGCTTGTAGTAATATTCGCGGCCCTTCATGTGCTCCAACTTGTCTCTATAGGCAGACAAAAGACGCTCCAGCGGATGTCGTACGATTAGGAACTTCTTTGTCTTCATTACCTTCTGCAATCGAACATAAATTTTCCAAATGATCATTCGATTCATCACCTCCCAATGTCGCTCAACGTTAATTCTTTAACGTAAGTTAGATAAAAATATTTCGACATTTTATCGGGAAATTTTCATATTAATGGCGTTAATTTTGAAAAGGTTTTTACCAGGAAAAAATGTAATTATCAAAATTGGTAGAGCCGCGGTGGAAATTAAATGGCATCACTGGAATTGGTCTTCTCATTAGAGCTCACCACGTGCATTGTATTGAGATCTTCGTCGTGTATGAACTTTTGTCTCACGATTTCGCTGAGTTGAAGGAGATTGTGTCGCACCAGATCCATCACAGTATCTGTCAGAATACCCTTCAATACGGCGAAGTAACTCATCCATGTGGAACTCGCCACCTTGTATATAGGACACCATGACACATTGTGTTCCCTTCGGAAAAAACTTTGAAATTCAATCTCCAGTTTCATTTCCTCTTCATTTGACAAAGGTCTCACGCTTTGATTTTTCGTGATCTCAGCTCTTATCTCAAATTAATATTATCCATTTTGGTAAAACTCCTCTTTAGGGAAGGCAGTTTCAATGGCCTTGACCTTAACATATGTTATAGAGGACACCCTTCTGAATAACTTTCAGCAAATTTTAGCCGTCGCTCGTTGTTCGTTAGAAAGTTATTAACAAAAGAAGTTGCATAAAATGAATGTAATTTTTGGATACCATATATATAAAAACATTGAATTTGTAGGCTAAGAAGGTACCTGCCGTGTAACTGGGGGACGTAGCCCCCCAGACACTCGCACCGCGGCGGAGGCCCAGTCTTTTGTGAGAAATTCTTACTCTTTAGCTTAAGTACAACAGACTTGGCCCCCTCTCCCACTGCGGTGCGGGGGGTCTGGGGGCGTAGCCCCCCAATAACACGGCTAGGAACAGGCACCTTTTTTATTAATATCTCGGAAACTATAAACGACCGCCATATAGCCGCGGAGTATGAGGTCGCGGGGCATAATATACGCATATACGTGTACCGTTTACCATATTTCAATGTATATTGTATACCAAAATTACGTTCCGTTTATAAAATTTTTTTCAATAACTTTTTAACAAACAATGAGCGACGACTGAAACCTTCTGGAGGTTACTCAGGAGATTGACCTTTATAACATATGTCAAGATCAAGGCTTCCCCTAAAGGGGAATTTTACCTCCATTTTCAATGTGTTAATTAAGAGAGACAATTTAATCAATAAAACGGAAAGTATAATCAGAGAAGAATCAAAGAGCAAGAGAGACGTTTTTTATTTAAATATTTTGATATTCTTTCTATCTTGTTCTTTTTTTAGATTCACTCACGTGTCAATAATCATGTTTGTCAACGCGGCATCCAAGTAGGATCTTTTCGAATGGATAGTCTCGCAGACGCTCAATAGTCGCCGCTTCCTAGCGTTTAACTCTCTTCGAACATCCTCCATCTCATCCCGCGACATTATTACTCGCGGGATTATTTCAGACTCGGCACGTGCAACGGACGCATACTTCGGCGATATCTGTTCTCCTCGCGTAATCGGCTCTATGTTTGTCTCCGTATGCGAGCTTTTCGTCGAGTTCTGCGCCAGTATCAACAATGTAACGCAGATTATCGTTAACAATGCGACAAACTGCAACACCCTGATTTGTCTCTGCGAATCAACCAAACGTCATTTTCTTTTTCAACTTGTCCGTACATTCATTGAGATTTGATTTCTTTCTTTTCTTTATTATTGATACGCATACCTGCATCAATGAGAAGAGCCTCTTCACGAAATGATTAACTCCGACCCTCGACAATCGCAGATAAGTCGTCAACTTCTCGTCATCCCTCGCCGTTTCTGCGTCCGTCATTGGCTTTTTATACAACGTATGCAACATTATCTCACTTACTGGACGAATATTTGGCTTGTCCGCTTGAATAACTTACACTACCGAGCCGTCCTCATCACTGTATCGACGTCGAGCTCGAGCACGTCTGTGGAATCCGCGCTAACATACCGATGCTGTGTATTTTTTCGTTTCCTCTGTACCGCCCTCGAGATAACAATAAGCCGGATGGAATATCGCTGACAGTGTTTATCTGTCTTCCCTTTGAAGCGCGACCAATGTCCTGCGACGGTCGTCCGGCCACAATGAGAGCACGCCGTTGTCTCTTACAGCTTTAAATATAAAGTGACGCGAGAAACGAAGTCTCGGCGTACTCAAAAATAACTGGAAAGAAAGCGAATTCGCTCACCACGAAAAAGAAAGATGTAATTGCCACGGCAGTCTCATTTTCGTTTCCTCGTGTTCTTCTCGAGTAATCTGCATCATCTTAGTTTTTTTTTAACAGCGCCGTGAATGGTTCTTACCTTGATGTCAGGATTGTATCAGTTGAGGAAGTAATGTTATCAGTAAATCTATCTTTTAAAATGAGTAACTTTGAAAAAATAGTTTCTCCAATTCTGTACTTTATAATCGAGGGACAAATTACTTTGTAATTAAAGAACTGTTTACTTAATTAACAATATTGTTCCACAGGTGCATCCGCTATAGCTTCTTTTTGCTCCTTGACGTGGGCCGTGAGTACATACGTGAGAGCCATGCACAATATCAATCGCGAGCGTAACAACGCGACCTGGGTAGCGCTCGCTCTTCAGGCTTTGTGGCGCAGCGGCATGCTGCTATCGAGAATCGGAGTTTTGGTGCTGGCTGCAGTTTTCCTGAGAGCGTGGTTCTTATTATTTCTGGGTGAGTTGTACCGACGGGAATAGCGTTCCGCTTGTTTTAGCTAGAATGCGGACATCGCGAATCTGAGCCACGAAGAGCTCGCAACTCACAATTGCTTTTGTTCTCTATGTACTTCAAATCGATATTAGGATATTAAACAGTTAATAATTCAATCGCGTTTATTAATTAAACACTGGAAAGTTTTCAAGTGAATTATCATTTATGAAATCACGGATCGATATTGGAAACGTTGAACAATTAACAATCTAACAGTTTATTAATTGAGCATAGAAAAGCTTGCATATTATTGGAATATTATATGCGATACAATTTATGTACAACGAATTAGATATTGGTGTTCCATGAGTTGATAGAAACGAAGTCTCTTTCGTTGACGTGAAAGCTAGCGAACTGCCATTTGCTAATTATAGTTCGTGGGATCGTAACTCATTGAGTTACGATCGACTCTTCTTCATGTTGCGCGAAGCGGATGACATAGAAGGACGTAAACAATATGAAAATTGATCAATCACAATTGATTATTCTTGAGCCGTAAAAAAATCATCGACTGTATTTGATTAATGCAATTTGCTTACTGTTTAAATTTTTCCGTATGCCATCTGTGCTTAACCTATGCTTAGCCGTGCATTTTTCTTCATCTTCCAGGTCTGCACTGGTTGTTTATGACAATCTGGGTGATCTTGCAGAACACCGAGTTCTGTCCGACCGTGTGGGAAGAGCGTATTTACAACTGTATCATAGGACTCATCTACTGCTTCGACTTCTTCAACCTGCGCGACGGTAGGTCGCGTTACCGCGTGTTGGTGTTCTACACGGTAATCGCGGTACAGAATTTGGTCTTCCTGGTGATGTACGCGTTGCGCTTCGTGGACGCGATCGCGGTCGACACGATGATCGCGATCACGAGCGCGATAGTCGGCGGAATGCTCGTCGGTTTGACCAGCATGCTGTTGTATTACGGCAAGTTCCATCCGTCGAGGTTGACGTTAACGAGGGACGTCCGTCGGGACATCGACGAGCATCTTGCTACCGTCAAGGTCGACACACCCAGGTCCTTCAAACTGTTCCACCGCGGCTCCTTGGTGTCGTTGCATCATTCCATCGACATCTCGCCGAGAGTCACCATCTCTGAGGAGGTGGCCACCGACAAGCAGTCCCTGCTGACGAACGTCGCGCAGATCTCCGATTGCTTGGAGGAAGGCATCGTCAACTGCAACTACAATACCGAAAACGAATCCGTGCGTGTCTCCACCGAGTGCGAAAAGCCGCACAGTCGTGCGCACAAAGAAGAAACGACGACGCCGAAAGACAACGCGGACAATACGCTCTCGGTGAGCGCGACGTTGAGCACTTTGTACCAGGGCTTGCCCGACATCGATGATGCGGAGGCTCATCATCGTCAAAAACGCAGGGGCATCTGCTTGCCCATCACACACGGCCTGGACACGGAAAAGAAGATTCTATCTGAGGTAGACGTAGATATGGATGTCGACGTAGACGTGTACTTATCGTCGCGAAAACGTCGCGGCATCTATGAACATGGCATCGCGACGCAATTGGATTGGTTGTCCCCGGACATCTCGAGCATTGACTTGAATCTCGACGAGGGCGAGCGAAACAACTCCCTCACATTGGATTCCTGCAGTAAAGTAATCGGCGCGCTGGACGCGATAAAAAACCGGAGCAGACTGACAACCCCGACGCAGCTGGAGGGCGGCAGGATATTCGACATAGAGAAGGTATCCAAAGATCTGCAACGGGAGCAGCAACGGGACGAGACGATGAGCTGCGTGACGTCGATCCACGATTACGAGAACGTGTGTCCGCTGGGGATCGCCCGACCGCCGTGGTGCATTCGCAGCTGGAAAGGCTATACCGACATCGAAACGTACATCCACGACGACAGCGTGGTGCGCGATCGGCGTCGGGATACACTTACTAGCACCACCGGTACGACCTACAGTTCCGAGTACTCGGATGGCGTGTGCGGCGCAGGTTCATTGATCTCGCGCGGGATCCTGAAACAAGATGACTACGCGGACACGTTGGTATACGATTTTGCAGAGTCTAAAGACAGTAAGTCGCTGTACGATCGCGGTGATAATGACGTGTTCACGAGCACCACCATCGAGGACCAGAACGCCGCCACGTTATATATCGCCAAGCCGGTGGTGATAGACGACAGGGGTGGCATGCTCGCATTGGACACGATAATGGAGGAACGTGACGACTCGGTGTCGTCGGAGGAAGGTAAGTTCCAGCGCGTCCAAGAGGCTACACGCGACTCTGCGAGTACTCTGGTGAGCACGATCGATCAGATCAGGCGATACACAGCGGAAAATTCGCCGCGACACGTCTATCACACCACGGGGACACAGTGGGAGGATCTGAATCCGAAAAATCTAATGGCGCGGGCACGCTTCGCCAAAGTGCTCTTCGATAACGACCTGAAGACCGGCACGATGCCCGGTCCGGTTTGCGAGCTGTCGCCGTGCAATGACTCGCGCGCCGTCGACAAGCGCGAGATTGAAGCAATTAGAGAATTCGTAAAGTGCTGTGCGATCGAGTCTATCAAGAAAACGCCGCTGATAGAAGCCATTCTATCGGACTCGCCGATCTTAGGCAGCAGAGGTAAGCTCGTACGGCAGGTGACATTCGCGGACTGCAAGGGTGACTTCGACGCGAATGAGAGCGATCTGTACGTGGAAATGAGTCCGTTGGTGTCTGTCGAAAACGGCGAGAACTCGTGCGCTTCAAAGCTCGTCGATTCGAAGACTTCCGGCGATCTGGAGATATCCGCCAAGAGGAATCTGCCCGCGACGTCGAAGGAATCGCTGGAGCTGTTCGATAAGGAGAACCTGGCGCCGATTTCATCGTACAAGAGTAGGAAGTGCAACAACAACGACGATGACAGGCGCGCCTGGACTATAGAACGCGACGACAAAGCCGACAAGTCCCTGTGCAATGTGCGTTTCAGCCTCAAGGAGAAGAGACATATATTTCTCGAGCAAGTTCTCTCGCCGCCGAAACTCTGGAATAAGCGCATCTCTTTCCATCCGAGCACTAAGAACTTGTAGTGAACGATTTTCTCTTGATACACGCCACGCGTCTCGTGCTTTGAATATTGGCTCATTTCTAAAGAATACCAAAAATTTCAAAGCGAACGAGACTTCGTGATTCTCGTATCTGGTACTCTTGTGTTTTATAAGCTTAATTCGAAAATCTCTTCCCATAAACGCTAAATAAATGTTGTCACGAACGTAGCATTCTGTGTGTGAATAGGAATATTCATTTTTAAAAATATCATTTATTTTAATGAGAGATGTATCTTTATGGGGAAAGATTTGTGAATTGAACCAATGGTTGTGAATTGAACGGCGGCTCATTGTTGTCTTGCTCAAACATATTTCATATTTATATTATGGGAATTTTTCTCTTGTTACAAGCTCGTGACATAACGAAATTAATTTTATCCGTCACGTCATGGTATTGAATCTTATTTCAAGATGCACATCTTTTTATCGAAGATGTCACTATACGCTTTCACACATACACACACACACACACGCATATAAATAGACATTCACAAATCTAGATGTAAGTAAAAGAAACGATTTTATACGACAGAAACTACACGCCACAGTACAAAGACTGCAGTAATATTATGTCACTCGTTAATAAGGCACTCACAAAACATTTTATCCATGACTTTAAGCTGCACCGCGTTTACTCTCGCGAGTGGCATGAGTGAACGCGATGTCAGCGTGTGATATGCGCCGTCCGACACTTGTGTGGTGAAACTAACGAAGTCCGGTATTATGTCTACTTCCGACGAAATAAATTACGCTTTTGCGATTAGATAAGTGTATATAAAATGACGTATTATATATATATATATATATCGAAATTATTTTTTTACACAATTTTATTATGTAGAATAAAGATTTTGTACGTAATGAAAATGTAAACCACAAACTATTATAGCGTGTTATTTTTAAGAATATTGCGATTGTTATTCTCTTTCTGCATTATAAAGTTATACTTGTAAAATCATATATATGAGAGAAAGAGAAACAATGCTTGTTTCTCCAGTTTTCAGTTATAGAAATCTCAAATTTTGTTTCAAACATTTTAGTGATCCAACGATTCCCCGATTTATTACATAAATTGAATTCTTTCGTTGCAGAGATGGTACTGTTTCGATTTGAAATTTCGCACCTAAATCTGTCTTATGAATGCACGGTCACGTGTCTCCCTTCTTTATCGATAGATCGAAGTTTGAAAAAAAAAAGTAAAAAGAAAATCGCGCCATCTGACAGCACGCGCAGTAAACAAGCGCGCGATGTAAAGTAGGGTAGGTTAGGTTAGGAAAAGGAATTCACGAACAGTAAGATCAGTTGCGAAGGAAGCGAAGATAGGAACCAGCGAGGTGAAGTTTTACCACTCAGTACGCGTTTTGGACGCGTCCTGTGTTCGCGTTTGTTAGCGGGCGACATGATAATTAAGTGAACAATGCGTTTGCGATAACGAGGGGCAGGAACACGACCGACCCATCCGTGGACAGCCGTGTGTACCACAGAGCGGCACATGGATGCGACGAACGGACAGAAGCCCCACGGTGAGAAAGATTTTCGACACACTTTCCTATGAACCTCGACAAAATAATCACGCGGATTGTAAAACCATTTGTCGAACAGTGGAAAGTTATTGTAATTCTATATGTCTCGCGAGAGAAATGATAATTTACGATCAAATGATATTGAAAATCGTATAATTTGCAGTGGGGCAACCTTCCACCAGTACGGGAGTCACCTCCGACAAGGGGAAGGAGTGGCAAATGGAGCTGTTGATGGAGAAGTTACGTTCCAAATCTTCCACATTGAAGCCTCTGGTGGAAACTGCCAAGAACATGCGTATGACCATGCTAGTAAGTGAGAGAGATTTTACTACACGTTTTGTGTGACTTTGAGTTTAAATGACACTTTGGTAAATATATAGTGAGCATCATAATAAACACGCTTTGATAAACAGGATAAACGGTATACGATTGACAGTGTAGAGAAGAATCAGCTGCAGAAGTGTTTGGACACTCTGCAGCATTCTATCAAGGTTACTTCATTCCAATCTATGGTGGAACGACTGGAGAGCTTAACAAGGCAGCTAGGGTAAGCAAATATTTGTCTATATGTATCAATGACTTGCATATTATGTGTAATTTTTTTACTTTTTATAACTACAAATTCTGTTTTCATTCACTACTCATGTGTACTCATTCTTTTATTGCTTAATTTCACAGATTTTTATGGAAGTAAATGAAGTTTATATATTATTTTTTATTACGCAGGTTAAAATTTATGCCTGGTCCTTCAGGCACAGAAATATTCATATCCTCCGATATGTTCTTTTTGGAAGTTTTGTTGGAGCCATCAGGGCACGTCAGAGAAGTTAAGATCCATCATGAGGGAAAGAGCGAGCAGCAGGTGGATACAATAAATGCTGTTAATCTCTTAGCTAAGTAACACTTTGCATACTGACACGATAAAAATTACTTACAGAGTTGTGAGGTGTTAGCTTCATGCCTGTCGCGCGGCGACTTTGTTGATTTCACCACTCAGCTGGAAGGATTGGTATCTATATATCAATTGAATGCTGATAAGAAAGTAAAGTGCAAAGCGTTCAGTGCTCTGCAATCTCTGGAAGCTGACTTGGGTGTTTTGGCGCAACTGCAAACCTTCATGAAGGAGCCATTCAATCTGGTGCACAAGAGTCCTGTCGGTTAGTGATTTATTACTCATATAGATATAGATATATATATATATATATATATATATATATATATATATATATATATATATATATATATATATTATTGATTAAAAAAATTAGTGCATGATTGTGTGCAATAATGCACCAGTCTTCCTTAATTAATAATTCAAACTTTTAAGTGAGTGGAGGAATTTTGTGTTTAGTTTAATGAATTCTACGTACAACAAATGTGTCATTAAGAGATCACTATAGAATCTCAAAAATAAGGGAATTTTCGTGAATGTACTTATCCAACCGCTTCCCAATTTTGTAATGTTTTTACTTGTGTACATTGAAGTATTAGAAAAATATTTTTAAGTTAAACAAAAATGTTTATAAATTGTATGTAGTGAAAGAAATGTTGAGCGTCGCGGCAGAGTCAGCACAAAACGGAATGCACTCTGGCTCCTGTTGTATTCGTCTGAAACTAAAATAGGGAAAAATTTTTTACTCTTTATGGACATAATTTGTCGATAAACCTAAACAAGTTGAAAAGAAATTTTATAATTGACAAAAAAGCAGCCCTTGAATCAAAAGTTCGATTTTTACTCATAAAAATCCATCTTTATATGTGCAAAAAATTGTTTAAATAATGTTATAGGTTTTATAGGTTTATCGACTAGCAAATATAATAAACTAAACGTATATAAAAGAACAACTTGATTGATCAAATAGTTTTTTAATTATCTTGCACACTAGTTTGGAAGAAGTCGTTTCGAGAAAAATGCGTTTAAAGTTTCAGGTATAGAAAATTGTAAACTTACAGCTGTTTTCTGCTAATCCACTATTCTTGCCCCATACAGTAAAGCTTCCGCTTCTTCAAACAAGTCATTTTGCTTAAGTTGGTGTTGTTTATTTACTATTCGAGTCTTTTTACTGGAATTTAGGCTGCGGCGTTCCTGTCTCTTTATTCGCTCGGCGTCATTACTATCAGCATATTACTTACATAGAGGCCTAATTTTAATTTAGAATATTTTTATTATCTTCAAAACAGCAAAGTAGTCTTCATTAAATATCCCAGCAGCAATATAGGCGGTAATTTCGGTGATTTTAAGGCCAGAATATACGTGTTTTGGAGCTAACCGCTAAATCATACTATTAAAACTTTTATTCGCATTTTTTGTGCCCAACTAAGCACTTTTGTAATAGATCTTTCTTAGAATGGTTTTTTCCATTTTTTCGAACGGGTTTTTCGTTACAAAGCCGTTGCGAATCATTGTGCGCTCAGACCTCGCCTCATGCGCTCGTATCTGCGAGAAATGGTCCTGTACGACCATTTAGAATTTTAAAACCAAACTTTGGGAATATATTCTATACATACAGTACTATTAATTAATGCAAAAAAAATTCGACTTTTGTGACCCTCTATAATAATTTCCCCTCTTAATTGTCGAACATTCTGTATATATATACATATATAATTTACGGTATTATATATATATATATATATATATATATATATATATATAATTTTATACATATTTTATACATATACATATATATATATATATATACACACACACACACACACAGGGTGACCCATTTTAATCTATAATTCCGAATATCTTCTAAACTACCCGTTCTACGGGAAAATAGTTGCGACAAAAAATGTTCAGAACAAAAGGGTTCACAAACCTGTGCTAATGACCTTGACCTTGAGATGACCTTTCAAGGTTATTTGAAGGTCAAGGTCTTTTTTTCAATAGAAACCTCTATTTTTGACCCCGGATTTGGAAAGAACAGGAAATTTTACGTTCAAAATGATATTTTGAAAATTTTTTATATGACCTTCAAAGGTCAAATAAAAGTCAAATGTCTAAAAATGGCTGTAGAGCTGTTTTTCTAAGTGATTATGGTTTTTTAGGATTGACAAGCGTTGGAGGAACTTTAAAAAGTAAGTGTGATACGCTATGACCTTCTTGACCTTTAAGTTAACTATAAAGGTCATTTGAAGGTCGAGGTGATTATTTGAAATAGGAATCCCTATTTTTGACGTTGGATTTGAAAAAGCAGGAAATTAACGTGAGTAAAGACACGTCTTCGCAATTTTCATCGCTCGTGTGAAATCCACCACACAAGGTGAAAATCGCTTTCTTGCACGTTCATTGGAGTGAGATATTCTTCTTACTTTTGGCGTTACCCAGAAACAACGACGTGGACGTAGTAAGTACTGTAATAGTGAGAGGCAAGAGGACTCACGGGAATCAAGCACCCCAAACGTGAGAGGCAAGGGAACTCACGGAAATCAAGCACCCCAAAGGAAACAGTACTTACTTCAAATAACCTTCATAGTTAACTTAAAGGTCAAGAAGGTCATAGCGTATCACACTTACTTTTTAAAGTTCCTCCAATGCTTGTCAATCCTAAAAAATTATAATCACTCAGAAAAACAGCTCTACAGCCATTTTTAGACATTTGACTTTTATTTGACCTTTGAAGGTCATATAAAAAATTTTTAAAATATCATTTTGAACGTAAAATTTCCTGTTCTTTCCAAATCCGGGGTCAAAAATAGAAGTTCCTATTGAAAAAAAAGACCTTAACCTTCAAATAACCTTGAAAGGTCATCTCAAGGTCAAGGTCATTAACACAGGTTTGTGAACCCTTCTGTCCTGAACATTTTTTGTCGCAACTATTTTCCCGTAGAACGGGTAGTTTAGAAGATATTCGGAATTATAGATTAAAATGAGTCACCCTGTATATATATATATATATACACACACACACACATATAATTTACTATACATAAATATACAATCTGTATTATGTATATATATATTTATTATATATATATTTATCTCATAATGTGAGTCAACAATATTATTGTTAATGTCGCACATGTTATTCAGGAATTCTAGAGAGAAGGAAAGGCGGTCACCCGATGAAACTCACGTACTTCGTTTCTCCATACGATTTGATCGATTTGGAGAATCGTACCTACGACATATTAAATCCCGATATCATTATCAAACGAAAAATTGGCCATTCCGTAACTGTTTGTATGGAGGGTTCGACGGGTCACAAGCTGCCTACGTCTAGCATCATAACTGTAAATAGAAGCCCCACCGGAAAGAGGTACGATCGAACTTTGCCTGTTTTTCGTTCACTTGTAATCAAGTCCAATTTGTCAATGTTGTTTCCGATTTCAGTACACCGTCGTACGCTCCGCTAACCAGCACCAATTCGTCCATGCTGCCTGCGTGTTTCGTTCTGAAACTCGGCAAAAAGATGCCGATCTGCATGGAATTGGTGAAAAGGATACAGAAAGTCACAGAGCTCGAGTGCGGCGATATCTCCGCGCCTCATCCGTTACTCAGCCTGATAATACAGCACGCGAGCGACGGCCAGTTGGACTGCCGCAATAATAGGGGACTATACGTGGTAAATGAAGTAACAAATAATCCTAGAAAATAAACAAATATCCAGTTCGTGTTTCGCGCACTCACTATGAGGGTCACTGTGTTCTCTCTCGTAGACGTTAACGGATCAGCAACACTGCTACTTCATGACAGAGAACAAGAATATGGAGGGCGTACTTGTGTGCAGCATTCCTTTCACGCATCCGGCGCACGTGCCGCAGATCCTCGTATACCTGCGGCAACAGGCGCTCTTCAATTGCTTGATCGCGAGTTGCGTAAGACCGATGGCCCGACAGGATCCGGACACGACGATACTCGAGGTAAGCGCACTGTCGTGGCAACACGTGTCCGTGAGCGTGGAACACCCATTCGAAGAGACGATGGCCACCGCGGAATTGGACTTGACGGACATCTCTGCGCTTCGATGTAAGCTATACGGCGTAAGTATGACGAACGCAGAGCAGACGTCGGATCTCGCCGGTAAGGTGTTGCAACGTTGTCTCAGCATACCGCTGACGATGAGAACACTGCTGAAGATCTGGGAGGGTCGTAACACTCTGCCAGCGATGAGCGCTCTGACCGGCGCGATCGGCGGCGTCGGTGGTGGTAGCAGCAACGGCAATTACAACATCAATCTGGGATCCGGTAAAGATCAGACTGGGCAGAACGGCACCGCTGGTATGCCAGATTTCACGAACGGCGAGGTGAAAATCAAACAAGAGCCTGGCTTGAACAACAGCAATGGCAGCATAGGCGGCAGGCAACAGCAGTCATCACATCAAATGCCGCAGCAACAGCAACAACAATCGCAACAACAACAACAGCAGCAGCAGCAGCCTTTTTTAGATGCCGGAACGGAAAATAGTATCGGTTTTCCGTCGTATTCCGGCCAATCCGATACGACAGGCAATGCCTCTGCCATGCTGAACCCGCTGCAGTTGGGCGCGTTGTTGGGACAAGCGAAGAACTCGCTGGCTAATGCGAATGCGAACGAGCGCAACAAGAAGACTCGCAAAAGGAAGGCGGCGGACGGTCTCTGGCGTAGCCCGAAGAGGAAAGGCGACGCTGGCGACGGTACTGGCGCCACGACAGCCGCGGAAATCTTGCTGGAGAGCTCGAGTTCAGACTCGACGCCACTGGGCACACCTACTGGCGGTAGAGAGAGCTTAACGGAGACCAGAACGTCCACTCCTACTTCCACTTCGGCAGCGAGTCTGGCTAGCGGTATGGATTTTTCGAATCTTGACACGACGGATATGCTCGGCACCGACAAGAGCTCTGATTACGATCTCGACAATGAGAGCGGCGAGATCATGGAGGTGCACACCACCGCGGAGCAGCTGCAGCAGGACGTGGAGGAGTTGATGAAGCGCGAGCGTAAGTCGAAGAAGTCGCGCGACGAAAAAAAAGCGAGCCCGACGAATATATTTGTCGACGAGAATAAGAGCCTGGTGCCACCTTCCGTAAGTATCACCCCAATCACATGCGGTAACCTGGATCAAAGCACAAACTATAACTCCGTGCTTACGGGAATGGGTTTGGAAAGGCGGCCAGGTATCGAGATCATACCCATCGCCTCGTCGCCGCAAACTAGTCTACCGAGCTCGATCACTATCACGCCGATAGCCGGCCCCGCAGCTAACGTGGTGCCCACGTCCAAAGGTCTGACGGAAGAGCGCCGGGAGCGAAAGAGCGGCAAAAGCGGCAAAAGCACTACCGCCGCGACCGAGGATAAAGGCAGCAAGCTTGAAAAGCGGCGCAAACGCAAGCGCGAAGACAGTCCGATGGGTCCACCACCGGACAAGCTGCCGCCTAAGCCGCCTTCGCAGCAGCAGCAGCAGCAGCAGCAGCAGCAGCAACAGGACTCGCTCTTGAAGCCGGTGTCGGTGAGCATCAAGCCGACGGAACAGTCGCCACCGAACTTGAGCTCGCGGCCGACTTCACCCGCCGGCACGGTAAGAAAGTTCAGCCCGTCGCCGACGCATCCGAGCTCACTCGCGCTCGTAGGTAAGTCCAGTCCCACCTTGAAACAGTCAGCCATCAGCAAGCCGGTGCAGAGCCCGAAGCACTCACCGGTCTACAGCAGCAGCCCGAAGCACAACGCACCGGTGCCAGTGCCGCCGGTGCCGGCGATGTCAATGTCTGTGGCGGTACCTGCAACCGTGTCTGTCGCTGTGTCCGTACCCGTGCCGGTGCCAGTGCCGGCGAGCGCGAGTCCGAAGCACGGCACATCGTCGCCGAAGCATGGCAGCTCGGCCGGCAGCGGCAAACCGAGCATGTCCGCTCTCAAGTCGGCGGCGAACTCGCCGTCCGGCAAAACCTCCGACCAGGCGACTCCGTCCAAGGTCAAATCCTCCTCGTCATCGTCGAGCAAGGAGTCTGGGCGCGATAAGGATAGGAAAACATCGTCTGTCAGCTCGTCCGGCTCGTCCGCCGGTCATCAGAGTCCTAAGACCAAGTCATCCAGCGGGAAACTGAAGCAACTGGAGATTATTCCCAGCGGCGGCGGCGGCGGCGGCGGCGGCGGCGGCGGCGGCGGCGGCGGCGGTGCCGGCGAAACACAGGTTTCCTTATCCAGCAGCGGTGGTAGCACTCCGCCCTCGGGTCAAGTTGATGCGGCGAAATCCGCGCAAGCTCAACAACAAGCGCGAAATCGGAAAAGTTCTTTGAACGCAGTGATCGACAAACTAAAGAACGCGCAGCATTGTACTGAGGATAGCGGTAACGGTGGCGCGAAAAGTTCCTCTAGTGTCGGCGGTAGTGGTAGCAATAGTGGTAGCGGTGGGAGCGGCAGCGGAAGTGGCAGCGGGGGGCAGAAGGAAGGACGTGGTGTAGGTGGATCGTCCGGGAAGATCGTCGAGGGGAAGTCTTGCATCGGCAAGAACTCTTCGATCGACTCTTCCTCAAAGAACCCCGCTGAATACATGGTCAAGCACAGCTCGGACGGTATTAAGATTACTATAAACAAGACACGTACAAAAGACTCTAAATCGGGGAGCAACTTGAAGCTGTCGTCGTCTTCGTCCTCATCGTCGTCGTCGTCGTCGTCATCTTCGTCGTCTGTGGCAGCTGGCGCGACCAGTACGTCCTCCAGCTCATCTGCAGCCTCTTCTTCGTCATCTCTGACGTCTGGGAATGGTTCACCGAAGACCCATACCGGTCTGAAACCTGGTGTTAACTCAGGCCCGGCGTCCAAGAAGCCGACGTGCTCGCCGAAATTACTGAGTCAGAAGATGTTGGCGATGAAGTCGATCTCTGGCTCGGCGAGTTCCGGCACGGGTACCGCCGGTGCAGGCGGAGGTGCAGGTGCGGGTGCGACCGGAGGTGTTGGCGGTGGCGGTGGTAGCAATCCCCTGTCCAAGAGCGGCTCGTCTTCCAAGTCGTCCGGCTCGCCGAAGACCTCGGGTACGGGGCCGACTGATCTCAGTCGTGGTCGTGACAAACCTCGTACTCAGAAGTCCGGCGACAAGGGAGTATTCGCGTCCAAGGGAATCGGTGACGCCAGGAAGTCCAGTCCTTCGGCTCTGCGCGAGGAGAGCGAAAGCGAGCGTACGTACAAATTATTAGCTGCGCACGCCTCCATGTCGAGTCTACCGCCGAGTCTGCCACCTCAGCTCGTCATGGAGGGTCTGATGAAGCAATTGGACACAAAATTTCAAATCCCCAAGTTATCTGCGCGGGCGAATGTTGACGCCGCAGATAAGAAGTGTTCCGAAAAGCTGTCCATGCTGCCCGATCCTGCCAAGACTCTGGACGGCTTGACAGTGAAGCAACAAGAGCAGCAGAGCAAGATCGCGAATTTGTCCAATCCGGTGTCAGTGTCCGGCAAGTCAATGGCGGACGAGCAACCGAGCCAAGCGAATAGACGGGACCATACGCAGACCAAACCGGACAACCTCTCAATCTCCACGAGCGCCGGCGCGATGTCGTTGAGTCTCGGCGGCGAGAGCACCGGCGGCTTGATGTTGCCGCCGCAATCTGCCGCGGACTCGGATGTGCCGACGAACCTGTCGATGCAACCGTTAGACAGCGAGTCTCGCGACCCGTGCAAGGACATCGGTGCGATAGGAAGGACGAGTAGTCAGCAGTTTCTCGGTAAAGACGACACGAGTGCCGGTGTTATCGGTGTCCTCGGTAAGAGTAGCGCCGACCAATTGGCATCGTCAGCCTCCAAAGCTTACACGGGAAGCCTGACGAGCTCAGGTGCGACCGCCGTGCCGTCGAACAGCGGCTGCACAGTCACCGAGAGCTTGAATCTGAGCACCAAGCCGGCCGACGCCGCGTTGGCCAAGTACAACAAGATCGCCGAGGAAAAGAAACAGACAACATGCGGGCCTCCATCGTCTTCGTCTTCCTCTTCATCGTCGTCATCGATCTTTTCGTCGTTGGGTGGCGGCGGCGGTGGAATCGTCGCGACGTCCGACAGCGGCGCGAACATCAGCAAAGGCGCAGACACCGCGGGAGTGACCAGCAGCGGCGGCGGCGGCGGCAGCGGCGGCACTGCGAGCTCCCAAGAGGCGGCGGAGATGTTGCTGGATTTCTCCACCGCCAAGGACGTGGCGAAGAGCCTGACGCACCTGACTACTATCCCCGAGAGGGCGATGACACAGGCGGCGCCAGTGCGTCGCAACACACCGCCGCCGCCGCCCCCACCGCCGCCGGCCTTTCCACCAGCGAGTCCCTCCGTTAGTGTGCACATCGTCAAGAGTCCAGCGCCAAGTCCGCGGGTGATCCCGCCTTCGCCGCACTCTGCGTCGCCGTGCATCACCGATGACGAGCTCATGGACGAGGCGTTGGTTGGGATGGGTAAATGAAGATTACTTAAACTATAAGAATACTCGAGATTCCGTCGTCTCGGCTACGTCTTCTGGACCTCGTCATGGACCGTCGAGGGTTGTTTGAAGGTTACTTCCCTCCCCCTCACCGCTGAGACCGACTGTATCCCTTGACGATGATGTCGCACTCGCGTTACGTTCGCATGACCGACATAGCGATGGCGATGCATCTTGCACTTATGTTTTCGCATCGGCGAGACTTTCTCGGGCGGATTCGAGCTCCTGGCATGCCCAGCGATCCTACCGGGACTTATTCAACGTCACCACGTTTCGGTGTAATGTAATGCTCGCACGTGTTGGAATCTGTAACATCGTTGCATGTGGGGTCTTAAATTTGAGAAGTGTTTTCCGTATGTTCAGTCTTACCAACTTTGCACTTGGCGAGAGAGCATGAGTGTGATCGCGTGAATGTATTCGTGCGTGTGTGAGAAAGGAAAACTGCGAGACGAAGTTGTGGGGATCAATTCCCGCCGAGTGCACTGAGAAAAAAAATATTTAAAAATTTATTTGCGGGATATAGAGTTTATTTCTGCAAAATGAAGTTTATTCCTGTGTGGAATAAAGAGTTTATTTCTCTGAAAATAAAATTTATTCCTGTGAGTAAACTTTATATATATATATATATATATATATATATATAAATAAAAGTGGGGGATTTAAATATATTGAAGTCGGAGGACACATTTTGAACATCTCCTTAAGGCTCCTGGGGAGTCGCATCATCCATCTCTTTTTAATGACGTCAGAAGCGAGAAAACGCATGCTAAAAATTCCTGCAAAATACATCGAGATAAACAGATATATCCACAAAACGACATTTGCGATCGATTAAGTACACCTCTAAAATACTCCGTACACTTTCCTTTTGTTCTAA
>NW_022639527.1:1206140-1211890 GCF_010583005.1 Odontomachus brunneus | reverse complement strand
TTAGAACAAAAGGAAAGTGTACGGAGTATTTTAGAGGTGTACTTAATCGATCGCAAATGTCGTTTTGTGGATATATCTGTTTATCTCGACGTATTTTGCAGGAATTTTTAGCATGCGTTTTCTCGCTTCTGACGTCATTAAAAAGAGATGGATGATGCGACTCCCCAGTGCTGAGATTCTGTAACTCGTTATTGGAGTTAACGACAGTTTCGTTATCGTTACGCAGCTTTTCTATAGTATATAAAAGCGCAACGATAACGAAACTGTCGTTAACTCCAATAACGAGTTACAGAATAGGACTACAGGAGCCTTAACTAAATTTTTTGTCAGAATGAAGTATAAAATATCTCGTAAACTATTGATTTTTCGAATTATACTTCTTAGTATTTTTATACATAAAATAAATAAAGGAATCATATTTATAAAAAAATCATAATTCTATTTAAAAAAGTGAAGATGACCCTCATATCTTTTTAGCGCCTTCACCTAGAAAAAAACAATGTGACCAAAATGTGTCCCCCTCGACACCCTTCCACTTTCATCTAAAACATTTTTCCGTTTTATCAAAAATAAGTGAAGTATTCAGGGTGTTTGATTTAAGTGAACCATCCTGTATATATAACCGCACAAACTTTATATTCCACAAACTTTCAAGCATTTTTTCTCAATGCAGTCGCGTCATCCACGAACGTGACGACTGTGACGCGGGAATCGGTATCGCACACGAGGTGCGAAAGTTCCAGTATCGAGTATGAACTGATTAGCGTATGTGAGAGGTAATTTAAATTAGATTGTACATAGATATATATATATATATATTATATATGAGACTATATATTCGTAAGTATGTTCGCGAACAAAGAAGAGAAGGAAGCTACACGAGATCGTTGCTCGCGATTGCGTTCGACACCGCGAGAGCCCCGAATCGACAACGAATCGCTGAGGTAGAAATTCGTCCAGACCAGACTCATCCAGACCGTTCCCTTCAGATTGTGTCGCGAGACGAGTAACCGATTCGAAGCATACGATAATCTTTTTCTCTTTCTTCCGCTCGACCGTGTATCCTTCCATTGTCTTTCACATTCTCGAGTACACGCTTCCAGGACACTCGCGAGTCTGTATTCTGAATCTTAGTCAACTGTGCTTGTTACCTTCCCGATTCGATAATGATTCAGTGGCTCTCGAATTAGCTCGATATATTTCCAATACTGCCAAGTCAATCGGTTTAGGTTCTCGAATACGATCGATCGCTCTTTTTCCATTCATCAATATTCATTTTCGCGTTAACATTATTCATCGATGAATTGCGCGAGCCACTTCGTTCTTTTCGAGGGTATCCTGTGTACGCGGTTGTACGGTAGATTGGACGGATTTTCTTCCGGATTGCCAGCGACCCGGGCGAGTTGTCGAGAGAGAAATCTGATGACGCATCGCGGGAATGTCACGGGAGATGTGTTTTATGCGTTTGATGTGAGGGAAAGAGTTTAAAAGGCTGTGCATAGACGAAAACAAAGAAGAAAAGAAAGAGAGAGAGAGAGAGAGAGAGAAAGAGAAAAACCAGTAGAATGTATGTGTGTATTGCAACATTTGCTCTTTGCTCTTTCCACACGTGCACGCCGTCGAAAAATTTAGGAGCGCGGAGCGAGAAGCAAATGATTCCAGAGAAAATGTGAATTTAGACAAATTACGCAGAGAAAATATCTTCTAATAAAAATTCATTTTCCACCATGAGATGCGAAATGAGTGTTGCAAATAAGTGCATAATAATTAATATCGATATAAAACACAATAATTATTATCGATATGGTATTATAACACACGTGTATATATTTGATAATTAGCATCGACATAATGCTTTATCTCAGTATTAATTTATTAATTAACAAGTTTTATACAAGAATTATTTATTTGCGATCCGCATTGCTGGACTTTTTGACGGTAAAGCATCGAAAGGCGATACACAGTTCCAATCGTAGAGCGATCTTCAGGATCGACGACGCGGTCTCGCGCCGACCTTTCGGGAAGAGGAGACGGAAAGACGTTATTCCTTTGCACTTTAGGTACAAAACTCATTCTTCCAGACAATCGTTCGCGCGTGCACGCTCTCTCTTCTTCTCTGTCTCTCTCTCTATCTCTCTCTCGGCGAAATGTCTCGTACGTTAACGTACGGCATTGTTTAGTAGAGAAATTCCATATTTCGTCGGCCGCGGAATAGCCGGCAGATTCGCGGAGAAGCGAAAAGGTGGACTCTGGTGCTTGTTCCCATTAGTCGTTAAACGAATTTCCTCGAGGCACGTCGCGACACCTCCTCGACGCGGATGGTTCGCCGCCGACACCCGTCTCCTTCACGTCGTCGACGTCGCGGGAGTCCGAAGAACGTTTGCGAAGACGAGCCTCTTACGAAAAGTCTCTTCGGGGACCGATCTATTCGCTTGTTAAGTGTTGACACAAAAGATTTGTCGCGTTTGTCAAATAAAATAGAAAACGAAATCCTCCCATTTCGAAGGATTAGTAATTTTAAACGAATACGATAAACGACACATCAACTCAGTATTGTTTTAGACGTCTAATGCGGAAACTTTTTTTTATTTTCCTTTTAAGGAGATGCTGGAGTCGATGACGAACTCGAACAATGTCAATAATAATCGTCACTAACATAATCACGCTATCCTTTTCGTATTTTTTATATATACAGAATTTACATGAATGTATGTTGTTTTGTTTTAATCATATTCAACGGAAAACCTAACTATATATGCAGTAGCGTAGCCAGAGGCTGAGAGGGCTGCAGCTCCCCCCTCGAAATTAATTTTCTGGTTACGCTAAGCGTGAGAAAAATTTTTTCGAATCTTTTTTTTGCTCGTCAAAAATAAAAAATACAGCCTCCCCCCCGAAACCTCCCTTTTTCGGGAGGGAGGCTGTACTTTTTATTTTTGGCTACGCCATTGCATATATGTGTAGAAACCTTTCTGCAAACTTTTTCGATATTTTTAAGCTTCCAAATGCAGATGCGAAGGCAGAGTAATGTTCTTCAAAATTTTTCTGTTTGGAGCATCCACACTTTCAGTATATACAAGCTGCGGAACTTTTAGATTAGGCAAATATAAAGGACAATCTACAATAAAAGTAAAGTATGGCTGTGAGAAGTAACAGTAAGAAATTGACCACAGTCGAATGTGAGAAGAATAATCGATTGTGATTAGTCAATTTCTTACACTTACTTCTTACAACCATACTCTACTTCCATTGCAGACGGTCCTTTAACTAACTGACAACTTGAGATTTTATATTAAAAATTTTTTGTTCGTTTTCGTCACATATCAAGCAGTGCTCCTATTTATTTTTGCACGTACTTTCATTACGTAAAAACATTTGTAGTTCTGTGTAACCAATACGATGTAAACTTTGCGGAAAAATGTCAGTGTTCTGTCGGTAAAGTTTTCAGCTTTAGCATCCCCTTAATATTTAAACATACTATGAGGATTTTTAATAGGAAAATGACGAATCTTTTGCGCCAACCTGAGAGAAACAATACTTAATATGGCGTGAATATCTCTTCTTCTACAAACACACAATTGGAATGTCCTAATCTGAAAATCTAATTAGAATATAATTCCAGAAGAGACAGCTGAGTTTCGAGCCGGCGTTGCGCAATTTGAGGCGTTCACATCCGCGTCAGATGCCAAGAAAGTATCACGCGATCGTCATCGCGAACTGGAGGACAAGTTCCACGAAGACGAGTCACAGGAACTTGCCGGAACCTACTTGCTCGTTCGCGAACGCGTGCTTAGCTGCGTTTACGAGATTAAGCGAAGAGGGCTTCCGCGTTGCTCTGGACTTCCGTCGTTGCCGTCGTCGTCGAGTCGTCCGCTGTCGCGAGCTTCGACCTTCGCGCGTTCACACCTCGCGAATGTTGCGGACAAGTACCGTGTATCGCGACGAGGACACGTACACATACACGACAGCCTGAGTGGACGGGCGCAAAGGATAGGTACAAATGTTTGTAAATATACATAAAAATTTAAACACAATCGCCTTCTCTCTATTTTTTGATCTAATAGGAAGAAAGAGAGTTGTAACGAGGAGGCCAGAGGCGAGTTGCGCTTCGCGATTATTACACAGATTATTTTTTGCGAATGAGTGTATGTATGCGTGAGTCGCTGTGTGCGTGAGTGTGCGTGCTTTGAAAACGTAGACGTAGGGTAGATAGGTAATCGTCGTCATCAACGATCTGCGGAAATCAAAAAAGTCACGTGAACATTATATAAATAAAACAATGTTTTTGGATAATACATACGCGGGACGTATCGGTCTCCTTTTTCTCCAACTGGACTCTCGCGAGGACGTGTTATTACTACATGTAAATACATTGCGCATAATGACAAGCAGGACGCGTCGGCTGATCGCGCGAGGGAAGAAATGAAAAGAGTGTATAGATTATTAAAAAAAAAAAAAAAAAAACGAAAAGAGGAAAACAAGAAAGAGTGTATATGTATTATCGAACCATGTGACGTAAATTAAATTTGTATCATAATCATGACACGAAGAAACAACGCGTTCACACGCGCATACGTATCTTCGTCGCGTCGTCATTATCGCTGCATTTGGGAGACGTACGTAGGCTTCGATAATAAAGACTATTCCTTTCTATATAAATATACAGACATGTTCTCTTCGTTCCTAAGCGAACACTTCAACTCATTCTACAAACGCTACGGATTTCATCTCATTGTGCGAAATGTTGTAAAACATAATTTTTTCTACTTTTTTTCTTCTGATCATCGAAACGCGATAACACGGGATCGCGTGTTTTCGTTGGTACGCTTCTACGCTTTTCACCAAACGTGTAAACAGACGCGAAGGATACCTGCGTGCGTGGTCGAATTGAACCTTCGTTCTATATCTTTTCTTCCTCCATATAGATCTGCTAATTGTAAACTTCTTCCAGTTACTTGAGATTTTCTTCTTTTTTCTGTGTTTTTTTTTTATTATATATATTTTCAGGAATACTCTTTATATGCACTTGAGAGGATGTGTTCCAGAATGTACAACAAACGAAGCTGGAATGGTTTGTTTGTTTTCTTCTTCCTGACAGTTTCACACACTTGAAAACGTGCAAGAATCGCTGTGGATGCGCTGTGGTGTGTATCAAAAGGAATTAAAGTTCCTGACCCCTCGCATTGTCTATCTCTTTTTAATGACGTCAGAAACGAAAAAATACATGCTAAAAATTCTTGCGACATACGTTGAAATAAAAATATATATCCATAAAGTAACACTTGTAATCAATTAAACAAATTTATAAGATATCCCGTGCACTCCCCTTTTGCTTTAACAATCAATAATTTGTTGTAAATTAACATGACATACAATTCATCTTTTTAATCTATTTCTTCGCCTATTTCTATTCAGGCTAATTTACGACAAATTATTGATTATTAAAGCAAAAGAGGAATGCACGGAACATTTCACAGATTTATTTAATCGATTGCAAGTGCCACTTTATAGATATATCTTTTTATTTCAACGTATTTCGTAAGAATTTTTAGTATGCATTTTCTCGCTTCTGACGTCATTAAAATGAAATAGACAATGTGAGGGGCTAGGAGCCTTAACTAAAAGGTTAATAAGAACCTGTGCACGGACATTATAATGCACGAAATGCAATTGTTTGATATCAACAAAGCCTTTATTTATTCAAACACACACGCACACATATATATATATATATATATATATGTGTGTGTGTG
>NW_022639527.1:1192642-1205432 GCF_010583005.1 Odontomachus brunneus | reverse complement strand
AAAATACATGCTAAAAATTCTTGCGACATACGTTGAAATAAAAATATATATCCATAAAGTAACACTTGTAATCAATTAAACAAATTTATAAGATATCCCGTGCACTCCCCTTTTGCTTTAACAATCAATAATTTGTTGTAAATTAACGTGACATACAATTCATCTTTTTAATCTATTTCTTTGCCTATTTTTATTTAGGTTAATTTACGATCATTGATTATTAAAGCAAAAGAGGAATGCACAGAATATTTTACAGATTAATTTAATCGATTGCAAGTGTCACTTTATAGATATATCTTTTTATTTCAACGTATTTCGCAAGAATTTTTAGCATGCATTTTCTCGCTTCTAACGTCATAAAAAAGAGATAGATAATGCGAGGGGCCAGGAGCCTTAAGATATAAATATTCCAACACTTTGTTAAAATGTTAAACACATGGTAAACATAACTGTCATCTGATCGATTTATCCTTTTGCAGCTCCACTTAGGAAACTTTAACCGGCGTTTTTGGCGTATTCGACAGTAAATTAAATAAACTGAAATTACATTTCGGCGAGAACTCGAGCCGCTGATACGCCCAGATATTGAATGGCACGTAGACAGTGACCGTCGAGATCTTCATGAACGACCAGATGTATAAACACTTCGGGAACTTCGCGAAGGCCGCTTGCACCGTGTTAGTTCCGATGGAAAGCCTTCAACAATCGAATTCGCCCGTTAACAAATGTTCAAAGTACTTGCGATAAACGCGAGACATCTTAATAATTCATCAGCGCTAGTGCCGTGAGTAGTTTTCCAATAATAACAAGCGTAAAATAACAACCATTGTCTGTCGTGTAATCTGTTTCAACCCCGACAGAGCTCGTTGCGTTTCAGATAAACTGCAGTTTTCGCTTGATATTTTTATAGGCATCGTCTATATGAAATGATAACTCTAAAATACGTACACTAAGAATAAAATACTTGAAGACATATTTGTGAGACATAAAGTTCCTGTGAAGTAAAGTTTATTTCTAATAACTAACAAAGATTCTAAGGCTAATGAGAAGCGAACACGTATGTATTAGTGTTATCTTAATATTACAAACGTGTAATATTAAAGTTTATTATTGTGGGAGGATCGGTCTAAGTGTGAAAGGTTGATTCGCCCCGCACGAATGCCGAAAGAAAATTTCGGACGTCTGACATGCTGGACAATTTTATCCTCCCACAATAAATTTTAATATTACACGTTTGTAATATTAAGATAACACTACTACACACATCCGTGTTCGCTCCTCATTAGCCTTAGAATCTTTGTTAGTTATTTGAATAATATAAAGGATATTATATAAATTTATATGATATATAAATTATATCATATATAATTTAGTTTAAGTTTATTTCTGTGAATGGACTTTATGTTCCACGAATAAATTTTGAAATTATTATTTTCTCAATGTAACAACTCCAAAGATCTCGTAGTCGATAAAACTTTTATTGTAAAAAATGCGAAAGGAAAAGTTTTTCGCAAATAAAACTCTGCGCGAACAGACGGCAAAATCATCTTGTAATTTTCAATGGACTGAACGATAATACAAACTGCTGAGACCTGACCTAATCGATATGTAATAGACATAGCAGCAGATAATAACAGAACAGCAGATAATCCCGGTAATCGATGACCTTATAAGAAATAAGTATTTGAGGCACGTATATATGTATGTCATTGCAAAAATACCGCGTTGATACATTTTCTGAACTTACGTTCCTTTGTCCATGAGATCGTACGCGACGGTATTGAGAAACAGGAGTATGAAAGTCATTATGGATATGTTGTAAACTGTTTGGATATGCGGTATCTTCAACAGATCGGTGAGCATCGAATTCCTCGGCAGAAACACTTTGTCTGCCAGCATACCCTCCTCATTAGATTGTCTGCGAAGGATAAGAAGCGTAAAACGTAAACATCAAATTGTCGCTAATCAATACATTATCGGCGTACAGAGAGAGATTATGAGAGCGTATGGATAATTCGAGAGGATTACATAAATTCGTGACTAACGATAATTTGCGAAATATCACCCGACACTTCTCGCTCTTAACTTTCAATGTTTTCATTTGTCAGCGCGATATTCTGCTCACTCTTAACGAGCTATTAATTACTCATTCGTTAATTACTCGATTGTTAACAGTGAAATAATTTTCCAAAATATTGAAGAATATCGGAAATAATTTTCCGATAAATAATGAAGTTATAAAAATTTCGCCGCATTAAGTCGATAAACAAGTTTCTTCAATAAGTTGTTTGGATTCTCGATACTTAAATCGTTTCGAAATAGTTTTTTTTTCATTGTGTTAGCCGCTGTTGACCCTATTACTTCTGTCGAGATTTCATCGCGTCGCGACTCTCGAAACATCTTTAGCTGTTTTTATTTCGATAATCTTCCGCATCGATTCTCTATCTAAACGCGCAATTCTGTCCCTTACCTTTTGTCGTCATATTTGTTTTCCTTATTCAGGACTTCGTTCTCCGTTTCTATTTTCTGTCGTACTTCCGACATCATGTCGTTAATGCGATCGTTTACTTTCTCCAAAACGTCTTCCCTCATTTCCTGCGCGTGAAGAGAAAGAGAAGAGTTACACATATCAGTTCAGCGTGGAATCTTTGCTTTATATATACGTAAGAAGAGATATGACGTGTATTATTCGGCGTTTAATTGTAATTTCGCGCACGCCACACATAATTTCGCCCTGGTATTTTTTACTTTGACCCACGTTCTACATTAATCAAGTCCGATCACGATCGTGGTGAGAACATTTATCTTTCGTACCTGCATGCTTTTTAGCAATCCATTGGTAGTCATCTCACATGAGCCATTTGTAGACACGCTTCCGTTGGCCTCTGGAAAGTGAGAGAGAGAGAAGAAGAAAGAAAGAGAAAGAAATCATATGTCTTGAGTTTTATTTTATCTCTTCTACCATTTATCTTCTTTTATTTTATCTTAGATAGGAAATTCAACCGATAGTTGTAGATAGTAAACTTAAACGCATAAGAAGATTATGAGAGCGCATTGAATAATTGAGAAGACTACATAAATTCATGACTGACAATACAAATTACGAAATATTACTCGACTTTTCACTTTTAACTTTCGATAATATTTTTCAGCGCGATATCCAGTGGCTCCTAACAGTAAATTTGACTGACAAATATTAGGAAGTACAACTAATAAATATAAAATACTGGATGTGTAGTGTGTGTGTGTGTATATATATATCTATCCATGGAAGATAAATTTGGGAATATAATTGCGCAGTCATCGAGTAATTCTCGTTACTTGCAGCCGCTGTTATTGGTTTTGGTATACGCGTCTCGCTTAAGAGAAAAGATCTATCAATCTCAGTCTTGAATAAAATTGAAATCGATAATTTTATTTAAGATAGAATCGGATTTTCTGCAATCATAACTATTTATTGTTATCCTAGACAACACAAATTACTAAAAAGTATCTTAAAGACGTCCAGAAGAAATGGGATGTTTTTTGGACCTTAAATCATTTCTTAAACATTTCTTAAACTTTGTGCCGTTAGGGTAATTGTTTTATCACAATTCTATTTCTGTTGTAAATATCCTAGAATACTTGAGTTGTAATGTAGAAATGCGGTTCTGAGTTTCGTTATCTGAGAGATACACAGACTCATCATTTGTTTTTTACTTTAATATCTTGCTGATATATTGAAATAATACGTTAATCATTATTTGTAGTTTGTTCGACGTAATGTGAATATTATAAAAACTCGATAAATAATATGCCACGAGAGGATTAGTTGATAGAAGAAACAACAGTTATTTCTTGTTAAACAATAGATCAAGCACTTGATAGCAACGGACGTTATATGAACGAGCGAATAATATTACATCGCAGAAATATTAAAGTCGCAATTGCACAACACGAAACAGATCTGCATAAGCTTTCCATTATCAGCCTTAAAGTGTTTTCGTCTTGTACACAGTCTTGCTCCGAAATAGAATATATATACATATATATATATATATATATATACACACACACACACACACACACACACACACACACACACACACACACATTCAAATAGCAATGAAGGTCAATGTAAGAACGAGCAATCTTATCGATGTACAACACCAAAAACTTCAACAAACTCGACACGTAATTCGATCACTCAAGCCAATCAGTTCGCAAATTACCTTTCCTTTCGAGATGAGTCCTCTTCGAAACACCATTTTTATAAGGAACTTCCTGGGAAGCCGCAACATTGTCTGTGATCTTCAAGACGGGTTCCATGATCGGCGAAATGCTCACGGGTTTCCCGTCGACTTTTCTCGCTGACGCACTGTCGAACTCGCGACGAATTTCTCCCCTAAGACTTGCTCATAGCGCTCTTCGTTGTAGAGGGAAGACACGAGTGACTTCGGTTGCAGCGCGTGTATAAAATCCCGCGCGACGGCAGTATAAAATTAATATGTATAAAAACACTCAATATAAAGCTAACAACTAATGATAATACTAATAATGATATCTCGATCTGCGACGGTTTACAGCCAAGAGTTCGGTAATTCGCGATCGCGTGGTGCCTTTCTCACGGACTCGAGCTCGACTTCACGAGCCTTCCGCCTCTTCAGGGGGAGGAAGCTACGCTACGTTCACGTTGCGCTGCACGGTGTGACCACGACTGTGCTGATGCCTCGCTCCGTACGCACGAACTAGCCGAACAGGCCGGCCAGCAACGACATTTATTATCACTAACGCCGGTACAGTGCGCACTGATCTAATAGGAGGGACTGTCGCACTTTGTGAGATAGCCACCGTATACAAGTACTACACCGCGACGTCGCGAGTACATCAATTGTCTTCCACGCATACAACGGCGATCTCGCCGCGTCTTCGTCGACGATAGTCTTATCTCGTAATTATGGGACGAGCACTATATCTCGCACCCAGTTACAACGACATGCATGTAAAAATGGCGACTGCACAGACTGAGGAAGGCAGAAACGAGACTCGAAAAGTTTCGACAGAAACGAGGCTTCGAGGTTGCGGAAACGGAATCTTGTCGGACTTGAAGTGGGCTTGGCTTTTTTTTTATTTCAGATTACACGATATCGAGAGCCACAAATTCCTCGATGAAACAATAGCGTGTAGAACTTTACTTCGAAATGTGCTGACAGTACTAAAGTACAGTATTTCATGTTACGACGAATGTTCAATACTGTCAGCACATTTCGGGAAGCAGTCCTAATTGACGCGTTATTGCCAAGTAAACGTCAGTACCACCTCTCATTAATTTTACATTTTCAAGTTATTAATGATTAAGAGTTAAGAAATTCCTAGATAAACACGAGACTTCAAAGTTTATCGGAGGACTTCAGTCGGACTTTGATTACGATCTTTCACTTTTATTTTAATTTCAATACAAAAAATTATTTAGAGTTCAGTTTAGTAAAAAGAATTATTTTTGCATCTAAAAATGAATTCAGAATTGGTGATATACGACTAAATTCTTTTTAAATTCTCTGTGCTATCTGGGGTAGTACATAAATATGTTTACATAAGTTTAATTAAAATGTGACATAATTTATCAATATAGTTATAATTGAAATTTTGGAAAGTCTTATTATTCCAAATTTATTGTTTTGAAAAAAATTAATTTTGACTTTACCTACCACATTTATATTAAAGGTCTGTTCAACCAAATTGTCATTTTGAAGTCCAGCATTGTTGATGAGTATATCCAGTCCATTGAGAACTCTCACAATTTGCTTGAAAATCTCTAATGATTAAGAAACAAGTTACTCAGTAAATATCAACCATAACATTACATCAATGTTATAATTTTTCAATAATTTCAATAATTTCAATAATTTTCAATAATTTTCAATAAATATTTTTCAATAATTTCAATAAGTATTAGTAGCCATAAATCTTGTGATAATCAATGCGTTACAATAACCCTTCTGATGTGTTTTTGCCGTAAGCGGATCTATCCAAAGTTGACTTCGAGCTAAATAAAAATATCGGAGCGTCGTAAAAATTATTCGTCTTATAATGCAAAACACACACACACACACACACATAGCTCTGAAAAGCTCTGAAGAAAAATTATTTTAAAATTAGGACGCACATGACAACATGTATCAATTTACTACTTGGACAATTCCTTCACCCCGCTCTTCGTGGAACAATTTCAACAATATAGGTCGCTGGTGATTCGACAGTTCGTTCGTTTAAGCTCAGCTATGCCGTTAATCCTTACGATCTGGTTGACCTTTAAAACCTCACTAGTGGAATTAATGTGGGAGTACAAATTAGAGAGTACCCATTAGGTATATACTTGTGATAACAAGGGAACAGCTGATAAGTTGACGTATCGGTTAGCTTTTTCATCTAATCGTTACTGACGTCGACTGAAGCTCTGAAATAAAATGGCTATATCGTCTGAAACATTCTCGTTTACATCACGGGCGTCGCCCGTGCTTCCGTATTTCTCCACGTGTCCCTTTAACACTCCACGAATCAGGTAAATAAAAGTCATGCTCTGAACTAACAAGTAAACTTACCCAAGTGTTACACTCCGATTTTGATAAGCTTTTAACATGTTAATCTAGATCTAAGTAAAAGACATATTGTTTTATACGTGCACGGCCGATAAGAGAGTGAAACACTCTCTTGAAAAAAATCGGAAAAGAGCCCGGCCAAGTTCAGAGCATGACTTTTATTTACCTGATTCGAGTGTTAAAGGGACATGTGGAGAAATACGGAAGCACGGGCGACGCCCGTGATGTAAACGAGAATGTTTCAGACGATATAGCCATTTCATTTTAGAGCTTCAGTCGACGTCAGTAACGATTAGACGAAAAAGCCAACCGATGAGTTAACTTATCAGCTGTTCCCTTATTATCATAAGTATATACCTAATGGATACTTCCACATTAGTTCCATTATTGAAGTTTTAAAAGTCAACCAGCTGAAAATGAAATGATGCTTTTTACGTTGCACTCACACACCGTTCTCGAGATGTCCCATCCGGAAGTCCAGGTGGCCAATTATGGATTTTTAAACTTTAATTGCTACAGATGGCTGCCAAATGGTCATTTCAAGTCCTAAAAATGTGATTAATGGCTTAAAATGAAGCTTAGTAGATTCCCTCAAAACAATTTAAAAGCATTTTTTATTTACTAGCTAAAATGGCCGAATGGGGGCGCTTCAAGCACTAGGTACTTGAAAATTCATTTTTTCATTGAAGATTTTTCACTTTTTCGACTGATTTTCGACATAAAGGGTTAAAACATTTATAAAGATTCAATATTAACTTTCAAAAAACCTTTAGTACATTCATTGATTTTACTCGGCAAAAATTGCGATATCTCAGCGAAAACTTATCCGATTCCAATGATCCATGGCTCATTTTAAAGCTAATACTATGGAGATTATAGTGCATATTAAATAGTGCTTAAAATATTTGATAGAAAATGATTGGATAAGATTGAAATGGTTAGAATTCCTATATTAATTTATATGACTTATTATGCACCGAAGCCGTACAACATAGACTTTCTATATTTTAATTATATTTTATGATACTATTCTTTTCAATCATCTTGAATATTGATGTTTGTATAATAAATTGATATCTCTGAATTATAATAAATATCGCATTATGTATTTATTATTATTTTATAATAAACTACTTATAATATTCTTTCATAATGATCCTATTTATAATGATGGTTACAAAATGGTCAGATAAAAATGAAAAGAATATCTATGTAGTTTGATCATATCTTATGATATTACTCTTTTCCATCATGTTGAATATAAAAATTGATATAATCAGTTTATATTTATCAATCATAGACAATACATAGTATATGAATTCACTTACGAAATTTCATAAATGAGTTGTAAAATATGTGAATTAAAATCACCATATAAAATATGATAGACAAATTTTCTATCATTTTCTATCCAACATTTTAAGCAGGGACATTTAGAGTAGATTTACTTGTAAGTAAAGTTTTTTACATTCTAAACATTATCCATCTACAAATATATTATTTAAATAAACATGCACTTTAAAATGGTGTCTCATCATTTTTATAATAAGGACAGATCTGTATTTAAAAAAAAAATACAGTAGTTTCCAAACCGCTAGAGTTAATTAACTCATATGATTTGCGGAAAGTTAACATTATTATCTTCTAGTTATCTCCTTATTACCTTTTACTTCTGAGTCTTCCAGTAGTCTTCTAAGTTATCACACTTTGTACAAGGCAGAAATCGTCAGATCTTTGACGAGGAGTCGTAATTAATCCTTCTACGAATATGTAGAACATTTTTACTGTCACATTTATGCTGTCGTTTACCCGAATTGTTATCTTGCTTCGGCAATAAAACGGTGTGAGGTAGATTAGTTCGAGAGAATTTACTTAAAATTTCCCTTCCACAAAATATCGCTTATTTTAAATAACACATCTAAAGAAGAAGAGTAAATATATCTATTATATAGATATTATGTCTGTACGCGACGTCACTGATATTACTTGGTGTGTAGTTTAAATCACTCTGAATGTAAAACAAGAGAAACATACACACTAAGAATAGATAGAGACTCTAAAAAAGATAAAAGAACTAGTAAAAAATGAAGAACAGCTTGGATCAATATTGACATTTAAGTGCCTTTGTACTCTGCTGATAAATTCTCGATAATTTCGAAACCTCTTGAACAACTACGTGATAATCAAAATAGTCACAAATCAGAGATACATTTAAAAACATTTAGTGCAATAATTAGTATGCTAGTAATGGATACATTTCTGCGATTAGACTTGTTGTGATGAAGTGACAGATTATCAATTCATTTACGCAACATATTTGGATATCGATATTTGAAGCACGATCAGTCGGAAATATTACACGATAAATATCTAATTTTCCATTGATTTATGGTAATAAACGTCACTTGGAACAATTGAAAAAGAAAATATAGATGGTTGAAAAAAAAACGAATGTTTTTTTCAGACTAACACAATTTAAATTTTAGACATAACACAATTTAAATACAATTTGATTGTATAATTGTGCGGAAGTGTTGTTTTTGTTTTATCATGTATTATCCTTTTCGAAGCAATTTTACAGAAAAATCAAATCAAACATAAAGACTAAGAGCCGGTTTTTCAATAGCAGTTTAAACTTAGATTCATATTTAAACTTTATTCTAACAATGCGTTTGTTTTGTTTAAACAGAGTTTAAGTTGAAATCTAAGTTTAAATTATTAAAGAACCGGCCCTAAGTAAATATATTTACTAGGGGTTCAATACTGAATCGGATCTGGCACTATTTGGGTATTCTGGATTGTTCAGATAATGAATAAATATGACATTTCAAATTAGGGTTATCTGCGGACTCGCATATCTCATGAGATATACGAACAGCTGAAGCGTCCCAAATTCGAGTTTGAATCTAAGTTCTCGGCGGAGTTGGTCAAATACGTCTGTAGTAGCTTAGATCTCTCTCGAACATTTGATAAGTAATAAATCGATATAGATATAGATATAAATATAGATACGGGTCCGGATTCAACTGTTCGTAATATCTTATGAGACACGCGAATTTGCGGAATCCGTTGAAAAATGTAGTTTTGAAGTCAGATCGAAATTCAGGTATCTTTGATATCCGGACAGTCATTTATTCGAATGTTTGGGAGCCCTAATATCTACACATAAATATATTAAATATACTAAATAAATATATTAATATATTATAAATTAAATTAATACATAATATATAATATATAATATATAATATATAATATATAATATATAATATATAATATATAATATATAATATATAATATATAATATATAATATATAATATATAATATATAATATATAATATATAATATATAATATATAATATATAATATATAATATATAATATATAATATATAATATATAATATATAATATATAATATATAATATATAAATATATTAAATATATTAAATATATTAAATATCTACACATAAATATATTAAATATCTACACATAAATATATTAAATATACGGTATTTTTCATAAGTTTGGAAACATCGGTAAAAATAAGGATATTAAAATGGATATTTTATTATAATTCTGCTTTGCACTTACCTTTACAAGATCGGTATTTATGTCATTTGATAGAGAGAAGTTTCAAGTTTAAGAATTCACTTTCTATATTGCTGTGCAATGAAGTTTAATGTCATCAGCAACCGAAGTCAAAATGTTTAATTTTACTTTAACCTTCAGTAATACGGAAACACAAAATTGTAGAGAAATTTTTTTCATAATATAAATTGTATAGAAAACTTCAATCTTTTATACGGAAGAAATTAAAATTTTCTCACATTTTTTCTTGCGTTCATGGCATGTCTGAAATTAAGAAGAAAGTTTTCTATTTTGTCCATTTTGTTTTCATAAAGACTACATTACACTAGTGATTGGAGATTGACGATTGAAGATTAAATTTTGACGAATCAATGAGCTTCAGGCTTGGTTTGCTTTGTTCCAATTGATCCAGTTCCAATCTTTAATCGTCAATCGCCAATCGCTAGTGTAATTTGGCCTTTATTTATGAAAACTAAATGGACAAAATGGCAAATTTTCTTCTCAATTTGAGACATGCTACGAACGCACGAAAAAATCTGACAAAATTTTTAGTTTTTTCCGTGTAAAAGATTGAAGTTTTCTATACATTTTACTCGGAAAAATTTCTCTACAAGTTTGTGTTTCCGTATTACTAAGGGTTAAAGTAAAATTGAGCATTTTGACTTCGGTTGCTCATGAGTTCATTAAACTTCATCGCACAGCAATATAGAAAATATGGATTCCTAAACTTGAAACTTTGCTTTATTAAATAACATAAATGCCGATCTTCGGAAAGGTAAGTGCGAAACAGAATTAATATAAAATATCAGGATTGGTTAGTAACTTTTAAAAAAGTTAAAAGTTAAGTTAGAAGTTAAAAAGTTAGTAATTTTTAATTCAACTTAGTTAAGCTCAAATAAGTTAACTTTTAACTTAAACTTAGTTAATTTTTATGTATTAACTTTAACTTTTTTACTTTTTTCAGTTAAGTTAATTTATTTCATCAATATTAAAGTTGCGTAGAAATTATCAGTCACTTTAACAGATAGGTATATGAGAGCAATATTCATAACCATATCTTATATTTATAATCGTTTCAAATTTATTTTTAAATACTGAACAGATCGTTTCATTGGCTACGAAGCATCTGAAAATAAACTTACAATAATTTTTAATAAAAGATTTGACTATGGCTGTGGTCCGATTCACACTTACTATAAGTACTATAAGCATCATTTTATCTTTATTGTTCATTACATGCCAAAGAAAAATAGAATGAAGCTTCCAGCATTGTAATGCGTTGTCTATAATGGCAATAGGAGTAGTAGTAAGGAATAAGTAGTAAGCAAATGGACCAATCACAATCGATTGTTCTTAAATCGTGAGAATGGAATGAGTCAATTTGCTTACTGCTTATTTCTTACTACTATTTTTACTATATATATAGTATTTTAGATAATTAAGTTTTCTGTAAGTAACTTCTAACTTTTTTTTAACTTTTTAACTTCTAACTCAGTTAGTATTTTATTTCAGTAACTTTTAACGTAAACTCGATTATTTTATAACGAACTAACTTTTAACTTAACTCAGTTAAAAACCAAAAATAACTTACCTAACCTTTCTGTAAAATATCCATTTTAATATTCTTATTTTTATCTGTTTCCAAACTTATGGAGGGTACTGTGTATATGTATTTAATAATACATATATTTCAATGTGCAAAAACTCTCTCATAAACCGACATACAAATAGAAATGTACATCTGTTTCACACAACAACGGATTCCTTTTTTTTCGAGTAAATATTCACACACAGCTAGACATAGTGTTATTTTTCTATACATTAACAATAGACAAATATCTTTTATTTATACGTAAGAAGACGTTCGTAATAATTCAATCAAGCAGCGGAGGTACAAAACTCTGCTTAAAATATTTGATAGAAAATGATTGCATAAGATTGAAATGGATAGAATTTCTATATTGATTTATACGACTTATCATGCACCGAAGCCGTATAATATAGACTTTCTATATATTTTAATCATACTTTATCTATACTATTTTTTTTAATCATATTTTATGATACTATTCTTTTCACTCATCTTGAATATTGATGTTTGTATAATAAATTGATATCTCTGAATCATAGTAAATCATAGTAAATATCGCATTATATATTTATTATTATTTTATAATAAACTACTTATAATATTCTTTCATAATAATTTTACTAATAATGATGGTTAGAAAATGGTCAGATAAAAATGAAAAGAATATCTTTGTAGTTTAATTATATCATACTACTCTTTTCCATCATGTTGAATATGAAAGTATAATCAGTTTATATTTATCAATTATAGACAATATACGGTACACTGAGAAAAAATTTATTAAATTTCAAAAAACGTTTGTTTTTTAGTACTGTGATAGTACTGTGAAGATATTTGTTTAAATTAAGTAATGATTTTCTAAAATTAAATAAAGAAGTTTTAAATATAAATTTGTTTCTTTAATTTTAGAAAATAATTACTTAATTTAAACAAATATCTTCACAGTACTATCCAAACAAACGTTTTTTGAAATTTAGTAAATTTTCGTAAGGATTAACGGTGCATGTTCCCCAAAATGGGGGGGGGGGGGGG
>NW_022639527.1:1185265-1192488 GCF_010583005.1 Odontomachus brunneus | reverse complement strand
TCCGGAAGTCCAGGTGGCCAATTATGGATTTTTAAATTTTAATTGCTACAGATGGCTGCCAAATGGTCATTTCAAGTCCTAAAAATGTGATTAATGGCTTAAAATGAAGCTTAGTAGATTCCCTCAAAACAATTTAAAAACATTTTTTATTTACTAGCTAAAATGGACGAATGGGGGCGCTTCAAGCACTAGGTACTTGAAAATTCATTTTTTCATTGAAGATTTTTCACTTTTTCGACTGATTTTCGACATAAAGGGTTAAAACATTTATAAAGATTCAATATTAACTTTCAAAAAACCTTTAGTACATTCATTGATTTTACTCGGCAAAAATTGCGATATCTCAGCGAAAACTTATCCGATTCCAATGATCCATGGCTCATTTTGAAGCTAATACTATGGAGATTATAGTGCATATTAAATAGTGCTTAAAATATTTGATAGAAAATGATTGGATAAGATTGAAATGGGTAGAATTCCTATATTAATTTATATGACTTATTATGCACCGAAGCCGTACAACATATTCTATATTTTAATTATATTCTATTTCTATATTTTAATTATATCTTATGATACTATTCTTTTCAATCATCTTGAATATTGATGTTTGTATAATAAATTGATATCTCTGAATCATAGTAAATATCGCATTTTGTATTTATTATTATTTTATAATAAACTACTTATAATATTCTTTTATAATGATTCTATTTATAATGATGGTTACAAAATGGTCAGATAAAAATGAAAAGATCTATGTAGTTTGATCATATCTTATGATATTACTCTTTTCCATCATGTTGAATATGAAAGTTAGTATAATCATTTTATATTTATCAATCATAGACAATACATAGTATATGAATTCACTTACGAAATTTCGTAAATAAGCTGTGAAATATGTGAATCAAAATCACCGTAAAATATGATAGACAAATTTTCTATCATTTTCTATCCAACATTTTAAACAGGGGACACACTTGACTCGCACGCGTGCACCCTGCGGATACCATTCGCGCGCAATTCGCACGACTGACAGACGCTCGGAGGTTGCCAACCGGCAGGCGGCATTCCGCTCTCACCGAGGCGACAGTGCGCGGGCACGCAGCTTTGACATTTCGGACTGTCCGAGAGAAGTGTCTGGTGGTCGTGCGACGCCGAGATTACGACGTTTGAAATGGCTCATCGAATTCGAGGAGCCAGGAATTTGCAAAATTGCGAGACGCAGGACGCGAGGAAGCGCGCCTCGCGGTCCCGAGCTCCGTCGCGAGCTCGGACCTCTCGCTCTTTCGTCTCTTCAGCTTCGAGCCTCGCTCTCTACCTACTCTCGTGAAAGTACTTAGCCTTACTACGGCAGGCGGGGGGGACGGCGTTGAGAACGGCTTCTGGTACCTTGGTAGACGATGCCATGGCAGTCGTGCGGCCAACGTTCACCTCTCGGCTCCGCTTTCACCTGACCGATTCCGGCGATCTTGCGCGATCCCGTCGTCGTCGTCGTCGTCAACAGCTCGCCTCGCGACGTTCACCCTCGCTTCGACGGAACCGTCGACGGCCCTCGCTTTCTTCGTCGTCCACGCGTGCCCTGCGTTCCGCGCGCTAAAGATACGAAGAGGGAAGAGAGAGTGACCAAACGGCCAGCTAACATCGATCGGCCGAACGTCCAGCCAGCTGAAATTCACCCAGGAAGCGAATCCTCTGGTTTCACCGTCACGCCGTCACTCGTCGACTATGACACCATCTGCGTCGTCGCGAGGATACACGGGATAAGGATTTAGCAGAAAGCGAACCCCCGTCTGCGGATCAGGTGCGAAAGCTATTTTCGTTTTCTTGCACGTTGCTTTCTCCCTTTCCGCTTATATCGGCGATCATCGGCGGGTGTGTAATTTCCTTATTAGTAATCCGAGTGTTTGTTAGCTCATACACATTCAAGCTCTTTTGTATTTTGCTCGCTTATTCTGATTACAAGAAACTTTCTCTTTATTACGTATAATTATTCTCGTCAAATAATTATTCTCAGTTCCCCTAATTTCGGAATACATTCGAGTTTCTCAGAGGAAATTGCTGCTGTTAACAAAAAAAGTTGTCCGAAATTACCAGAGAGTAAAAATAGTAATCGAGAGGGAGTTCAACCAAAAGTCTCTACATCACAATTACGAGTCTCAAAGCGTCGGACGACTTTTATGGTTTCTTCACCCACGCAAGCGTCCGAACGTTAGATCGCTGAGCGTTGAATCCCTTTTCTCGCGTTAATCCGCGTTTAAAGAGTAGAAGCAATCATGGTTCAACGAAAATTCATTGTATTTATAATCATGGCCTTTAGTGGGTTAACTTCCCGCTTATTAGACTCTAACTGGCCGCCTCGAGCAGAAATGAAAGTAGATTTGTTTGGTGTCCCATTTACGCGGTTACGCGAGAACTATGCGCGTAGCGGAATCGAGCGCGAGTTGGAAGTCTTGGAATCGAGAGATATCTTACAGTCCGCGGGCACAGGTGGGAAAGTCGAAAATCTGCCCGTGAAAAAGTGAGAGCGCCGCGTTACAATCGAGCCTGAGTATCCTGAAGTTCCGTGATTTCGCGCGCAGAGCCGCGCGCGAAGACGCGCGAATCCGAGATGATCCCGAGAGATCGTAGGTGACGAGAGCGCGCGGGTGCCAATCGCGTGACGCGAGACTCGCATATTCGAGTCGTATAATCGAAACTTCAGATGACTTCGAAATCTCGCGCATTGGAACGCGAAAGCAATCGATCGACGCGTCGACATCGTGGCGCGCTGAATTTGCGTGCGAAAAGATTAAACGCACGCCCGAAGCAGAGTCCCTCCGTCCGCAAGAAAGACAGAGAGAGAAAGAGAGAGATCCCGCGATTTCGCACGGCGGATTGCGAGGAAGTCGAAAATCTAACGATCGGCGGATCCGAGGACGCAGGCGTAATGAGCGCGTACAATGAGGACGGCTCGAATGCTAATCGCCGCGTGTCGAAACAGTTTCGTACGTCTCGCATTTACTCACAGAAGTCCATTGATCGTCTTCTTCGGCGAGGTGGGTGAGAGGCCAGCGTGCGAATCTCCGTGACGGCGTAGATTGCGAGAGAAAGATAGACAGACAGAGGAAAAGAGAGAAACAGAAAGAAAGAGGGAGATCGCGCGATAATTAAATACTTCTGGCGACGTGACCTTGCGCTGGTTACTTTCACTATCGTTGATCCGCGTAATTGCGAGGTGATCTGTCGGGATTTCGTGCGCCTTAGATCGCGATCGGCCGGCGAATCGATCGTCCAGCCGATCGGTATTGCGACAGAGTTCTCTTCGTGAAATGCTTTTTCGCGAGAGTCATCGCACTGCGGGTGAGAAAGAGAGAGAGAAAAAGAGGGGGAGGAGACACGCGATTCTCACCTGACGAATCGATCCACGTCATTCCCAATCGGCCGTGTGCAATCGGTGCGTTAATTGCCGGCTAGGCGGAAGAAATGCGCGTTTATCGCGTATTAACGGCTGAATTCGCGCGATAAGGGTTCTACGTTCCCGATTTTTCTGCCGTTCGTATCGTAAAGATACATTATCGCGCTTTATCGCGGGCACGAACTGCGCTTTTCCAGCAAATACCTAGGCGCTTTGTTCTACTTTGCTTTTCTGCTACTCAGTAGAACCGGAAGAGTGTCAACGAGATCGTCGTCGTATGCCTCCCGCCGGCGGGACCACCGGCGAATCATACCCTCCGATCGATCTCGTTCGCGCGCGAACCGACGCCGAGATATCGAGGTGCCGATACCGAGCACCGCCGCCAGTCATGGTGGATCGAAGGAACTGTCATCGGGCGCAGAAATAGATTCTGCACCGTTACTAGTGCGCGACACGGGGAAGAAGAGAAAGTAAGCGTTATTACGAGGCGGCGTGCAGCTGCTATCGAGTTTCGCGCAACTTATACGCGCTACACGGATTGTTGCGAGCGACGATTACGTATTAGGTGGAATTTAGAAAATAGCACGACCGGACTTTTTCTCCGCTGGAAAATTCCGCGGTGCGAGCTCCCGCCGTGAAACCGTGGGAGAACGACAAGGTATGATTTTCATTTTCCCCGCGCGCCACTCGAATTGCAATCGGCCCGATTACCTACACGGTGAGAATATTTTAATAGTTTTTGTTTTATATAAGTTTTTTTCAATCTCACTATGTTTCTGCACTGAAGAAAAGATACTTGGAAACTTATTCGTGAAACAAAGTTTACTCGCAGAAATAAACTTTATATTCTACAAATAAGTTTTCAGATATTTTTCTTTCATTGTAGCAGTGTAGAAATAGACTGTTAGTAAGATTTGTCTTGTTAAAAAGCGCAATGAATTTCGCTAGAATTCTACTATGTTTTGCTGGAGGCATAATTAATGTAACGTAGTTAAATTTAATTTTGTAATAATTCCAAAGTAAACTTTTCTAATATAATTTTATTTCTTAAGCATAAATAGTATATACGAAATGAAAGGATAGCCAATTGCTGCGGAATATCGATCTATTTCTCGCTTACAAAATTCTATATTAATTTTTACTTCGAAATTATATCCGTGCACAACTATCGAGACAGAAATAGATTTATATATTGACAGATTGGTCTTACTTTTTTAATAATATTTGAATGTTGCTTTTATCAGATAAATTTTTTTATAACATTCTAATCGATAACATCGCCATATCGTGTAATATCCTTATTACCTTTAATATTGTTACATATATATATATATATATATATATATATATATATATATAATTTTTCTATCACACAATATTATGAATATAGCTCGAAAATAAGTCGGGTCTCTCCTAAGAAATCCCAAGAAGTAATCCGGGTCGGAAGCAATGAATGGCGAATAAGTCGGATGTCCAAATGGACCCGTGGAGAGTCAATTAACCGGATATCCTAACACGCGTATCCGCGGCTATGCTGGAACCGGTACAGATCTCCGCTTCGCAGTGCAGGCTGCACGCGAGAGAGTACATACGTAATCGCCTAGAAATCGTGGGTACCGCCGCCGCTCTCGGCGGGATCCTCCGCGGTAGAGAAACACGCCCGTGCGGTACGCGCCACGGCGGGAAAAATGTTGATTCACGACCAATCGAGGACGATGAACTGGATCCGGCTGATGATCGTCGCGCTTCCCTTTGTGGCGTCCACTCGTTAAAGTCCATTCTCGAAATATATCCTCCGTGGCAAGGTCGTTCCTTTCCTCGTGACCTCGCGTTCCTGCGAGATCGTGGCTCCCCTTTGCGCGCGGTGTGACTCACACTTACGCTTCACTAGCGCTCACATTCGCACACTTGCGAAATTCCACGGCTGATATCTCGCATATTGGAACCCTGTTAATTCCGCATCCTCGAAAATTCCACTTTAATCGAGAAAGATACACACAGAGAGAGAGAGAGAGAGATAAACGAACGCTTTGATAGTTAGATTTTTATCAATTTTTCTTTAAATAAATCCTTTGTTATCATTGAGATAAGTCCATTTTTCAGCAAACATATCTCCTGAATGTATCCTTGACAAACTATCTCCTTATCAAATATCAAGCATTCGTTCAATCTTTGATAAATTGAACTTCCGTGCGAATTTCTTGTTGTGTGATCTGTTTTCTGCTTTTTTATCAAAACACCTTTCAGTATATTTCAAAATGTAGATATAAATCTTTTGTTTCCTCTTCCGCAAGATATCGCAATAACTGAATTCTTTATTGTACCCAAGAGACCATTGTTTAGCTGAATTCTTCATTACCTTTAATGGATAAGTAAGGAAGTAAAATAGTATTATTATGATACGACGCGTACAGTCACCTGATCATTAGAAACGTAAGAAAGCTTGACTGCCAGCTGTCTCCGATCAACCACATTTCCTTTCGTAAGCGTGACAGTTCATCGCACCAAAACCGCGCATCGTCCCAGAAACTTATTATTCCGGATTGGTGGCTAACGGTACGGCTACCTCGCAGTGAATTCTAAAGAAAAAAAAGTCGACGCGAAATTCAAGCGGACATCGCGAACGTGAACTTCAAACTGCTGTGAACATATTTTATATTCCATAACAATCAAAGTATTTACATAAAAAAATCTCCTCAATTCGTTTTGAAAATAGAAAACAAAATTATATTCTGATTAGTCCGTCGCGCTCTTCCTAAAATTTTTATAATTTTATAATTCGCAACTGCTGTGAACATATTTTATATTCCATAACAATCAGAGTATTTACATAAAAAAATCTCCTCAATTTGTTTTGAAAATAGAAAACAAAATTATATTCTGATTAGTTCGTCGCGCTCTTCCTAAAATTTTTATAATTTTATAATTCGCAATTCTGTCTCGTAAAATTCTGACTTTTGAGACGTGGTTTCCTTGTCTGTCTTCATTAATTAAAACACAAAGAGGACCGTCCACCTCAGATTTGTCTTGAAAAAGAGAAAAAGAAATAGAAATTTGTACTCTGGTTAATACTAGTACTCTGGTCGCGGCTTTTCTAAAATTCTTACAATTTTGCAACTCGCGATTCTGTCTCATAAAATTCCGACTTTCGAGACGGAGTCCTCGGCTGAGCTCGCCGATGAAAACGCGATAAAAGAGGACTCAAGTGAAAAGTCCATAAAATTCATTTGAAGCTACGCGCGGCATTCCTCAGTCCCCACGAATCCTGCGTGTCCTGCGAATTTCTGCGCGAAGCAACCCGCGGCGTCGACGCGGCTGCGCGTCTCCTTATCGAGAGAGAGAGAGAGAGAGAGAGAGAGAGAGAACGCGCGCGTACGAAAAAGCGACGAAAGAGAGATTCGAGCGCGTGCGAAAAAAGAAGAATCCGAAAGGGTGCACACGCAGAGGAACTAGCCAACGGCGACGGCGCCGACCCCGGGACGTTTTAGACGAGGGGATGTGCGGGGGTTGTCGAGCGGAATACCGAACACGAATACACACGGCCACGTGACGTGCCGCAACAGCAGCGGCGGCGGCGGCGGCGGTGGCGGCGGCGGTGACGGCTCTCGAGGGCGGCAACCGAGAACGGCGAGTTGCAGTGGACGTCCTTGCTACGTTATCTGCCAACGTTTCGTTCCCTTTCACTTTCAGTGTCCAGGAACCAGAAACCCCGGATCCGCGCGAACAAAGATCCACGTTGGCCGTCTAGTCGTCTCTCTCTCTCTCTCTCTCTCTCTCTCTCTCTCTCTCTCTCTCTCTCTCTCTCTCTCTCTCTCTCTCTCTC
>NW_022639527.1:1159504-1183375 GCF_010583005.1 Odontomachus brunneus | reverse complement strand
CTCTCTCTCTCTCTCTCTCTCTCTCTCTCTCTCTCTCTCTCGCTCTCTCTCGCTCTCTCTCGCTCTCGCGCGCACTCTCGCTTTCTCTCTCCCTCTCTTTCTCTCTCTCTCTCTTTCGCTATCTCGTCAGGATCAGAAGTTCGCCACCGACCAGATGTTAAGGAGAGATCATTAGGAAAAGTGCAAGATGTCGAGATAAAATGCAAGTTTGTTAGGTCATCGGACGCGCGCTTTATGAGGCCGTCGCGTCGGCGATTTGAATTAATTAACGTTCGATCACGACTGTCGCGGCCACGATACGAGCGTGGGCTGCGTTGGACGGGGACACGAATATATGATTTTGTTACACTTACTTTATGTATACGTTACTTTGATTTATAGAATTGTGTCTCTCTGTGTAGATTGTAACTCGCGCGAACGCGCGATATTAACGATAACGATTTAAGATCGATCTCCCCACGGCGCGAAATGTCGAGGTCATCGCTTATTGCGGCTTTCTAATTTTCAACATTTCGCGCTTCTTCGCGACTAAGTTTCGAACTGAAGATCTCTCGAGACAAAATCAACTTGAAATTAATCTAGCAGCATAGCCCTTTCGCGTTTGTCCCTTCAAAGTTCCCTTCGCGCGAGGACCTTATCATTTCCAGTAGCTTTAATGGACTAAATTTGAAATTCGAATTGCGTGTAATTCCAATCAAAATGTTATGAGACATTAAAAAGGCAGACACTTCTTAACTGATCTTCGAACTCTCCTGGATCCCCACAATTTTCCAAGTCACGATCTCGAAGATATCCCTCGTAAAAAGACCGCCGACCGTAGCGATCACGTACGACAGTCGTTGCTCAAGAGCGCAGGTGAGAATAATGTCTTTGATGCGCAGAATGGCGAAGAACCAACATCAGAACGGTGTAATACCCGGAGGTGGCACAATGAGCGGGCCGGACGATTTTTCGGACGGTGAATGCACTCCTCTGACTCAAGACTATGGCGGAAGGTAAGAATATGATTTCGTAATAGCTAATAATTCCTTCAATAGCAACGAAGAGACAATCATTTGATTGAGGAAACTAAAGGAAGTCCGCGAAGAGACATTCGGATTAAGAGATTCCTTAAAGAAACTCTGATCGAATCTCTCGATTTATTTATTAATCGAGTTTCAAATCGCTGAAAATCTAGCCAACGCACCGTCGTCGAGACGAAGGGTTGGGACGTGTTCCGGAATCCACCGCCCAAGATCGACTCCGGCTCCATGGCGAATCAGACGTGCCTGGAGAGGATGGTGCAGGTGACCAAAGTTCTCGTCTACTTGTTCGTCTTCATCATAGTGCTGGGAAGCGGCGTGGTCGCCAAAGGAACGATTCTCTTCATGACGTCGCAGCTCCGACAGGGCAGAAGTATCTATTACTGCAATAAAGATATAAGTGAGCACATTAATTAGATCTTATTTTAATAGAGTCAATTTAATCCGCGTCTTTTGATCTTTCATCATAAAGAATCTTTTATATTTTATCTTTTATATTTTGAATCGTTTGTTTAGACTAATATCACAAAGTGGTGGAAAGAGTGATGCCACTAGTCCGTAGGTCATATGTTCCATTTCTGGACAGTGAAAAATGTACTTAAAATGGACACCAAATTAAAGGCCTTGATGAGCTGATTACAAAGATATAAGTTTCAGAGCCGCCCAGTGTACCGTTCCAACATTACGATCCAAAAAGGTCCCAAATTTTAGGCTATCCAGACAACATAATGTCTAAAATCGGGACATACGACGTCTTAAAGATTATTTTTAAGATTTTAGACATTATGTTGTCTGGAGCCTCAAATTTGGGACCTTTTTGGATAGTAATGTCGTAATCTTTAAGACGCCTTAAAGACATTTATATGTAAATCGTCTGAAAGACATCTTAGATATCTTAGACCGATTCTACATTAGTTGCAAATCGCAAGATCATGAGAAAATTTACCAATTACAGTTGATCGTTCTTTTTACGACCAAAGAAGAATTGACTGTGATTGGTCAATTTTTTTGCGACCTTGAGACTTGCAACTAATAGAACGACTCTTAAAGATGATCTTTAAGACGTCTTATATCTTATGTCCCGATTTTAGACATTATGTTGTCTGGATACTTTCAAATTGATGTTTCTTTAGCAAAACTTAATGGATTTTAAAAATTCAAAATGCTACATTTAATAAAATTAAATGAAGAATTTAATGGTATAAATTCCATGTTTCAAACTGACCGGAAGTAGAAAATTCCAATTGGAACATCAACTTCCGGTTGATTTTGATACATGAAGCCCATAGGAAAATGCACCTTAACCTATTCAAAAACATTAGAAATACTTAAATTGTTTTTGCTTAACTATTTTAAAAGATGGATCAAATAAAATTCAACTTTTGAAATGAAATGAAATGAAAGAAACATAAAGAAAGTAGCCTAAAATTTGGAAACTTTTTGGACCGTAGTGTTGGAACGGTGTTGGTACACTGGGCGGTTCTAAAACTTATATCTTTGTAATCAGCTCATCAAGACCTTTAATTTGGTACTTATTTTAAATACACTGAGGGAAAAATTACCTTAAAATCAACAAATATTTCTTTGATGGGTACTATTAACATATTTATTTAAATTCTCTCTATTAACATATATATATCTAAATTCTCTTTATTTAAACCAAATATTATTTACTTAAATCAGATAAATCAGGTAAACCAAGTAAGATCATTTTTCTCTCAGTGTACATTTTTCACTGTCCAGAAATGGGATACATGTTGGCGTCACTCTTTTAATAACCAGTTCACACTAATGTATGAGAGAGATTCTCGTACTTTTAAGTATAATTAAAAAAAATGTATATATGTAAATAAATTTTTAAATAATACATATATTATAATATATAATATATAAATTTTTTAATCATACATAAAAGAAGAACAAAAAGTAGGAAGTGAGACTTTTCGAACATATTTTTTCCAATAACGCAATACGAGTTGAGTTAATTTGATTCGCTGAGTCGATAAACATCAAAGCGGGTACAAAATCGGTACAGAGACAATTTGCAATGATTGATTGCACATCACGGTACATGACAATGATTCCGGAAGTAACGCAAGACCTTCGGTGAGTAAAAGTTTTATTCCAGTGCAATTAAAATTCCCTCCAATTACGACCTTTAATAAGTCAGTACCGGTTTCGTGCGCCTTCGCGATCTGCGATAATCGTCGTTCGATTATTCGCTCGCGCTCCAATCGCTAGTAATTATCGCTTTCCCGCAGATCGGGAGAATCAGTACGTGGTAGTGCTGCCTGAGGAGGAGAGGATCGCGTGGATCTGGTGTATAATAATCGCCTTCGCGGTGCCCGAGTTCGGCACGCTGGTCCGCAGCATCCGCATGTGCATATTCAAGTCGTGGAAGAAGCCGCAGTCCTCGCACTTTCTCCTGGTCTTCCTCATGGAGACGTTCCACGTCGTCGGACTGGCTCTGATGTTCCTGGCGGTGCTGCCTGAGCTGGACGTCGTCAAAGGGGCGATGCTGACTAACTGCGTGTGCTTCGTTCCCGGATTGCTAGGTAACGCACTTTCGGCGCCTGCTCGCCTGCGAAACCAGAACGATTCTCCCCGTCGTCGCGTTCGCGCTCGACTTTCGCGTCCTACCTCCTCGTGATTTCGCGTTATCGAACGTGCACTCGCGAAAGTAATAATCGCACACGATAGGCAAAGCGAATTACTCGGTCACTCGTGTGCGTTATAGGCCTACTTTCCCGCAACAAAAGCAAAGACGAGTCCAAACGATTCGTCCTCGTTCTGGTCGACATCGCCGCTCTGGCCGCTCAGGCGACCAGCTTCTTCCTGTGGCCGCTCTTGGACAGCTCCAGGCGATCCCTATGGCTGATCCCGGTGGCGTTGTTCCTCGTCTCTTGCGGCTGGTGGGAGAATTACGTCTCCACGCAAAGTCGGATCGGTGAGTTTCCTGATTTTTTATAGTGAGCTACTTTTTTTTTATAAAGAGTACGGCCAAGTTTAGTAAGTTTGAAAATTTTTTGTAAGTTTGAAAATAGTCATAATATTGGTTTTTTTTTAAAAGCTTATTTCGAGTAGATTCCAAATATGTAAGTATCAAGATGACGTTCCACACCGTTTCAGAGAAAAATAATCTAAAAGAGTTTCACTTCCGAGAGATGGCGCCATGTGCCTTACAAAAAACAAAAAATTTTGGCGCCCACATAATGATATCTCGAATCGCGCTTGATCTTGATAATAGAATAAGCATGAATCATGGACGGAGCGAAAGATGCGATTATAGAGGAGGGGCTGTGAAGCCCAAGGGGTAAGAGGATTATATCATCGCGGCTATGTTAATGTCGGATTTTTATATCTATTGTCTATGTATAAAAACAGCGACCGTCGTCATCATGGTATCTCAACTCCATTACAATACATACAATCATTTTCCTTATCCCTTGGACTTCATCCCCGCGACAATTCGCTTCGTCCATGTATTCTTATGTCCATGGCATGAACATATTTGATAAGGCGCCATCTCTCGGAAGTGAAACTCTTTAGACCATTTTTCTCTGAAACGGTATAGAACGCCCTCTTGATACTTATATATTTCGAATCTACTCGCAATAAGCTTTCAGAAAATGCCAAAATTATGACTATTTTCAAATTTACAAAAAATGGAGCTAAATGCCTACGGCGGTTTGGCCGCACTTTTTTGCAGACCCAAATAGGAATTTACTATTGGCATCAAAGTGGCCCAGTATCGATTTATGGTAAACGTTACTGGCATAGTACTAGATGCCAGTACGAGTTTAGTATTGGTGTGATACTGGGATGATAGAAAAGGGCCAGTATCGGAAAATAGTACTGTCACAGTACCGAAAATCAGTACTGTATCAGTATAAAAAAGTATTGATTCCTAAGCACTGGGGAAGTACCTATTCCCAGTACTGGGTCAGTATCGATTCCTAATAATTTTTATTATTTGTACAATTAATATCACAACTTTATAGTATGGAAAGAAAGATCAGACTATGGCCGGGGCTGCTCTATTTTTAATAGTCATATGAGGAAAAAATTTTCGGGGCGACGGCTGGAATTGAACTCGAATCTTCCGCTTGTCAGGCGTTCTTACCACTGAGCTATCTAGGTTTCGCGTTAGTGACTTCTTCCATTTTCCCATAAAAGACATTGGTATCGTCCGTTTTTCGGTACCGGCACAATACCGGCACAATACCGTAAACATACATGATTCTTGTCTCCTCCTATTAAGAACGATTTGCGGGAAAATATATGTGTACAATTTCTTTAACTACATATAAAAAGAAAGTAGATACAGCAGCGAGTCGAAACTTTTCGAACGCTTTTTCTAATTGTGCAATTTCTCCTCGCAGGTCTAATCAGGTCACTCGGAAGAGTGAAGAAGGAGATAAGACTGACGCGATACTTCACCTACATGCTAGTGTCGGTGTGGAAGATTGTGGCGTTCTTCATCAGTACGATAATGATACTGTACTTGAAGGGGGATGACGTGGGCCATCTGTTTACCATGCTGGGCAGCGCTTTCAGCGAGCACAAACTCACCCTGACACCCATTAAATCCTCCACTTCCGGTACCTCGCCGGATCTCACGGAGATTCTAATCGCAGGCGGGGATGCCACCGAAACCATTACCTCCGACTTCAAAACGCCGATCTACGTGCTCCTGCTGCAGATCTTCGGTGCATACTTCGCCTACATCTTCGGTAAGTGAGTTTAGTCCAAAGCAGATCCCAATGATCACAACTCTGACTTCATCTCCAAAACAGAAAACTTGTATCACAGATAAAATGATTTGAACGTCAAATAGAGAGAATTAAAAATCATTCATTTTAAATTTTTTTATTCGCAGCAAATTTTTGAAGTTTTTAATTTCAAAATGTATTAGGAAATCTTTATAGATTGAGCACGTTCGAAATTCTTGAAAATGATAAAGCACTTTTAGTGACGCAGGAAGCTCGAAATGTCTTCGTTAAAAATATATTCACCTCCATCGAAATACTTAACAATCATGTCTTTCTCTCGCTCAGGCAAGTTCGCATGCAAGATCTTGATCCAAGGCTTCAGCTACGCCTTCCCGGTGAACCTTACCATACCGGTCTCGATCTCGCTGCTGATCGCCGCGTGCGGCCTCCGCAACGGCGACCCTTGCTTCTTCCACGACGCCATCCCGGATTATCTGTTTTACGAGTCGCCGCCGTTGTACTTCCTCAACGAGTTTGTGTCGAAGCAATACGCCTGGGTGTGGCTGCTTTGGCTGCTGTCGCAAACCTGGATCACCTTGCACATCTGGACGCCGAAATGCGAGCGTCTCGCCGCCACAGAGAAGCTCTTCGTGGTGCCGATGTACGACTCTTTGCTGATCGATCAGTCGATGGGACTCAACAGGAGAAGAGACGATCAGCCGGAAGTCAAAGTCGAAGTTAGTATTCTCAATTTTATACGATTGGTGACGTGCGGTCGCGATTGTAATTTAATTTTATATCAGTGGAATGTTTTAATATGTCACTGCAGACAATTTACTAGTTGAACAATTTATAAAAACAAAAAAAGATTATTAGTTGGAAGAAATGTAAATATGTAAACAGGCTCTGCTACACTGAGAGAAAAAAATATTTGAGAATTGGAAAGTGTTGCACTTACATACAAGTCAGTATGACGGGTTGCCTAAGCGTTTAACTGACAGGAACACGACTATGCGCGCCTGTCAGCTAAAGGCAACCCGTTGTACTGACCTGTATATAAATGCTGTACAATTAGAGTGAGAGAAGCAAGGCTTATAAGAGTCATGAAATTTATACTATAAGAGAGTATATTACATTGATTTTCACGTAAAGTTGGATTTACCGGCTCTAAAATCGACTTGCTGATTCTCAATCTCTCGATCAATCGGCAGGATTTAGCGGAAATAGAAAAGGAGAAGGGTGATGGGGACTATGAGACGATCTACGAGCAGACTGACGGCTCGACCACACCTCCGTCCGCGGTGAAAAGCAGCGATCACGTAACCAGGATTTACGCTTGCGCTACTATGTGGCACGAGAATAAGGAGGAGATGATGGAATTCCTGAAGAGTATCTTACGACTGGACGAGGATCAGTGCGCGCGACGTGTCGCCCAGAAATACCTGAGAGTCGTCGATCCGGATTACTACGAATTCGAGAGTACACAATCAATCTCATATAAATCTAATTGGACCGATACATGTCGACTGTTACTTACAATTCGTTACTTATACGTCTCCACAGCTCACATATTCTTCGACGACGCCTTCGAGCTGGCCGATCACGACGAGAACGAGTCGCAGGTGAACCGGTTCGTAAAGCTACTGGTCGGCACGTTGGACGAAGCCGCGTCGGACGTGCACCAGACGAGGATGCATGTAAGAGCGCCGAAGAAGTATCCGACTCCTTATGGCGGTCGGTTGGTCTGGACTTTGCCCGGCAAGACGAAAATGATCGCTCATCTGAAGGATAAGAGCAAGATCCGACACAGGAAGCGATGGAGTCAGGTGACTTTCTCAAATTCTTACTTGATTATTGCTTAAAAAAAGGACTGATCGACTAATTTTACTTTCCCAGACAGCACAGTCTACTACAACTAAGACTACTACTTTCAAAGACATTCTATAGACATCCTATTTCTTTCAAACATCTCTTGAATGTCTTTAAGACATCTTTTAGAAATTTGTGTTATGTGAGTTATCAGATTCAATCACTGAGGAATCGAAATTGTCACGACTTTGTGTGTTAGGTAATGTACATGTACTACCTGCTGGGACATCGCCTGATGGAATTGCCGATCAGTGTCGATCGTAAGGAAGTGATTGCCGAGAACACATTCTTGCTGACGCTCGATGGTGATATCGACTTCCAACCGGCCGCGGTGAAGCTCCTCGTGGACCTGATGAAGAAGAATAAGAATCTGGGAGCCGCTTGCGGCCGTATCCACCCGGTTGGTTCCGGTAAGTCGTCAAAGTTATAATCACGCCTGTATGTTTGAATTGACGCCTCAGATCATCAAAACAACGTTCTCTGCTTGCAGGGCCGATGGTGTGGTACCAGATGTTCGAATATGCGATCGGTCATTGGCTGCAGAAGGCCACCGAGCACATGATCGGCTGCGTACTCTGTAGTCCGGGATGCTTCTCCCTGTTCAGAGGCAAAGCTCTGATGGACGATAACGTGATGAAGAAATACACGACCAGATCCGAAGAAGCGAGACACTACGTGCAGTACGATCAGGGCGAGGACCGTTGGCTATGCACTCTGTTGTTGCAACGGGGTTACCGGGTATGTGTGTTACGTGTCTTTGTTAGAGAGAATTAAAACAAGAAAGAATTCTTTTGAAACAAATCAGGAATAAAATACAGGGCCTTTGAAAATTCAGGCATAGGTGCGATATCAACTAATCTAAGTATCAGTGAAAGTCCTCAATACGGTGAGGAGGCAATTTATTAATTCGACATACAAAAAGTATTGAGGACTTTCACTAATACTTAGTTGATATCGCACTATAATACCTGTACCTGAACTCTCAAAGGCCCTGTATGTTATTTCAGAGAGAATTTCTTATTATTATAGTTTCTCGCGAAATAATTAACTTTCTCGTAATCGATACTGCTGCAGGTGGAATACTCAGCCGCAAGCGACGCTTACACTCACGCCCCGGAAGGATTCAACGAGTTTTACAATCAACGACGCCGCTGGGTGCCATCCACCATCGCGAACATCATGGACCTGCTGATGGATGCGAAGCGCACGATCAAGATCAACGACAACATTTCGCTGCCTTACATCTCCTATCAGATCCTGCTGATGGGTGAGCACATACTGCCGATTTACTTCAATTTTCTTCAATTTTAATGTTTACACACAATTTGTTCAAAATACGTTTCAAATCGTAATAACCCAGACAGCACAAATGACAGTCCAAATCGAGTCGTATGACGTCTTTAGGACGTCTTTAAGATATTTTTAAGACAATACCTTATAAACTTGTTCTGGGAAGTTTAACATTTCAATCAAGAATATTAAATTGAAACAAACGGTCGTTTTACTTACTATATAGAGTCGATTCAATTTTTTTTTGCATAAAGTTTTATAATATTCTTTATATAAAACTATTATATTAGATTATTATCAAGAAAATATTCTTTAATATAAAATATTCTGTAAAAATAACTATTATTTAAAGAAAGAAAAATGAAGAGAAATCGCTTTTTTAACAGTAGAATGCTACTTTTCTGTAAGATGCAAGGTTTTTAATTAAAATTTTAAAATAATAATTAATCAGTTAATAATTAAAATGTTCCTTCGTGTTGCGCTATGAAATAGGTGGCACCATCTTAGGGCCCGGCACGATCTTCCTTATGTTGGTGGGTGCTTTCGTGGCAGCCTTCAAAATCGACAACTGGACCAGCTTCTACTACAACATTATACCCATCTTACTTTTCATGATCGTTTGTTTCACATGTAAAGCCAACATACAGGTATGTCTTCTTCCGAATTACTTGTGCGCCCATATGTGTTAGTGTTCGCTTTCCGTTGCGCGTTGTATCCGTCCTTCATTCGTGATTTGTCCTCATGTGAGAAGCAGTTTCTTTAATTATTACATACAGGGTGTTGCACTTACATAATCAGTACATAATCAGTACGACATCCTACTGCTGTATCCAGACAGCACACAATATTTACAACATATTTTAAAAATATAGATATATTAAATATTTTATAAATATTCTAATGTTCGAGATTTTCAGGTATGAAAAAGATTATAATAAATATTTAAAAATATATTTATGAAAAATATTTTTCATAATTACTTTTACGAAAAAGGTTATAATTTATGAAAGATTTATGATAAATATTTTTCGTAAATATATTTTTAAATATTTATCATAATCTTTTTCATACCTGAAAATCTCGGACATTAGAATATATTTATAAATTATTTAATATCTATATTTCTAAATTACATTTGTAAATATTATGTGCTGTTTGGATACGATATTGCGTCGAAATCAGCGCGATATTAATCTCACAGAACACAAATTTCCTCAACAATCAAGGTCGCGATCTCTACGAAGATTCTACGTGCGATTTTTCGAAAATTCGGCTAGGGCGAAGCGCGTAGTTGCCTGCGAGAGGAAGTAACAGTGAGTGGTTTTCAGCTTTTGTGCGCCCAAATCCTGTCGACGGCGTACGCGATGATCATGATGGCGGTGATCGTAGGTACGGCCTTGCAGCTCGGCGAAGACGGCATAGGCTCGCCTTCGGCGATCTTCCTCATATCCCTGTCGAGCTCGTTTTTCATAGCAGCCTGCCTGCACCCGCAGGAGTTCTGGTGTATCGTGCCCGGCATTATATACCTGCTGTCCATCCCGTCTATGTACCTGCTCCTCATACTCTACTCCATCATCAATCTTAACGTTGTATCCTGGGGCACCCGGGAGGTCCAAGTGAAAAAGACGAAGAAGGTTCGTGTTCAGCGTCGATTTCTTTTCTTTGATCGACGACGCGAGTCGGCACTCGGATCGCTCCTCACTCGGGCTACACGTAGCATCTTGAGGATCCACCGGTGTAACAGGGTATACGGTGACGCGGGGCTTGGGAGAGGTGACTTGCCGTTCTTAATGCTTTGCGAGATCCCGATTGTTAAGCCAGCCAAATTATTTAACCAGAAAGCACAACTTCAGTGTGATAACATTAGGCGATCTAACAAACGTACCGAACGTTGAAACGACTTCAACGGCGATGCATGAACCTGAAGAGAACCTAACCGCGAGCTGGCGAGCACTCATTCCATCGAGAATCGCATAGACCTCACGTCCATTCGCTTCGTCATCGTGTGAACACGTCGCTTCAGCAATGTCGCTTTGCAGTAAGAGAGGAGAGAAGAAAAAGCGATTGACTTAACACCATGATAGGTGACAGTAGCCGCAATAATCAGCACCCTCTACGGAATAATAATGACCGCGGTGATCGTCGCGATCGCGATTAACATCGTGATGGAGACCGTGATGTCGCCAAGCGCTTGGTTCCTGTTTCTCGTGGTGGCTCAGTTCGTATTCACGGCTATTTTGCACCCGTACGAGATCTCTTGCCTGATGCACAGTCTGATCTATTACCTGGCGATTCCCTCGATGTACATGCTACTAATCATATACTCGCTCTTCAATCTGGACAACATCTCGTGGGGCACGAGGGAAGTTAAGACGAAGAAGAGCCGCGCGGTAATTACCACTAATCCATAAACCTGTGCTCTAACCAACTAATTCACTAATACAACTTACCACAATATCTTTTTTAATAGCATATTTCTTAAATTATGAATAGCATATATGAAATGAAAGGATAGTTAATTATTGCATAATTATCTATCTATTCCTCAGTTACAAAAAAAAGTATCTACAATAATTTTTATGATAAAACTCTCTCCGTGGGTCCACTTAAATCGAACATCTTGAATATTTCATTTATTTTTGATGATACGGAAAAATATTTCAGATAAAGGGTATCGAGGAAGATACATTTTGGTCACGTTGCTTTTTTTCTAGGTGAAGGCGCTAAAAAGATATGAAAGTCACCTTTACTTTTTTAAATGGAATTATGATTTTTTTATAAATATGATTTCTCTATTTATTTTATATATAAAAATACGAAGAAGTATAATTGTCGAAACTTCAATAGTTTACGAGATATTTTATACTTTATTCTGACAAAAAATTCTAACTTCAATACATTTTCGGATACGATACATAAATGATATTCTTACATTTTCTGAATTTTATCATTTCTGAATTTATATTCGCACATGCTTCCAAAATAAGTTCTTTAATGTTCTCTTGTATAGTTGATACATCATTGAAAACAATGTTTTTCAATGTTTCCCAAACAAAAAAGTCGATGGGATTTAAATATATTGAAGTCGGAAAATGTATTGAAATCAAAATTTTTTGTCAGAATAAAGTATAAAATATTCCGTAAACTATTGAAGTTTTGACAATTATACTTCTTCGTATTTTATATACATAAAATAAATAGAGGAATCATATTTATAAAAAAATCATAATTCTATTTAAAAAAGTAAAGATGACTTTTATATCTTTTTAGCGCTTCCACCTAGAAAAAAAGCAACGTGACCAAGATGTATCCCCCTCGACACTTCCACTTTAATTTAAAACATTTTTCCGTATTATCAAAAATAAGTTAAGTATTCAAGATGTTCGATTTAAGTGGATCACCCTGTATATAGCTTCGTGAATACTCAATTAGTATTACTGATACTCTCGTTACCTCAATTAGTATTATTGATACTCTCGTTACCTGTTAAAACTCTAATTGGCCTATCAAACCCCGTGATTAAAACACGAGAGAGGAACTTTGATGATATGTTTTCAATATTTGAAAACATATTATCAAGAAATTTCTTAAATTTCTTTATTTTTTAAATTTAATGCGAAGAATAACGTTCTCAGAAACGTAATTTTAATGTGAATAAGTCTCGATATTGCTAATTAATTCTTAATAACTCTACTAACGGTTGTTGATATTTTACACGGTGTTGTATAACCCACTTTTCGTTTCGCCTGTACTGATTAACGAGAGACCTGGAATAACGACGCGCGGATCGCGTGATGTCGTCGTGTATCTGTCATCGCTATCCATGCAACAGGAACTCGAGCAGGAGAAACGGGAGGCCGAGGAGGCGAAGCGGAAGGCCAAGCAGAAGTCGCTTCTGGGCTTCCTGCAGAACGGCGCGGGCACCAACGACGATGACCAAGGCTCCATCGAGATATCGCTGGCGGGTCTGTTCAAGTGTTTGCTGTGCACCCATGGCAAGCCGTCCGCCGAGAAGCAGCAGCTGGTGGCGATCGCAGAATCCCTGGAGCATCTCGGAAAGCGGCTGGAAACGATCGAGAGGTGAGGAAGAAATGAGAGACACTAGAGATATGCGAATCAAAGACTTTTCACCGAATCGAATCTCAGATTTTAATTTCGAATTCGAATCGAATTGATGAAATTTCACCTGAATCGAATCGAGTTGAATCGTTGAAAGAATTTTTAATTAACATAATCATTGAATTCAACATGAAAATAGTGTCTTTGAGAGAAATAACATTGATCATATGATATCAATTCATTTTAAGATAAGAGATATATAATATATGTATAGTCGATAAACGTGTATGAAATACAGATTCAGCCTTGAAAGATGCGCAAAGACACATATCGATCCGACAGTTGTCGGTAAAAGTTTATCTAGAAGCCATCTTCTTTTAACATTTTTGAAGAAAATCTTAATGTATAGCAAACTTTTCAAGTCATGCTAATTCCCGTAAGGCTGGATGTCTTTAATACACTGTAAAAACTGATGTGTTAAATTTAACACATTTCATGTGTCCCAAATCATCCACTCTGATAATATGAAAAAAATTAACACAAGAATTTAACACTTGAATATCGTTAGGAATCCAGGTTATATTAAATTGACATATTTAATATGTTAGACATAGATTATGTCAATTTAACATTTTCATTTCATCGAAACCGCAGATTAATACTTCTCTCAAATGTTAAAGTAACGTTTTATTTTAGTTAATTTAACATTATATATATATCAACTTAACACAAACTGTGATTCCTGACGGTATTCAAGTGTTAAATTCTTGTGTTAATTTTTTCCATATTATACGTATTACTTTTTATCACATTTGTCTTGTGTTAAACTTACATATAAATGAGAGTGGATGATTTGGGACACACGAAATGTTAAATTTAACACATCAGTTTTTACAGTGTAGTTCTTCATTAATGCTAATGTGCGCGATCCGTATTCGAATCTTTTCAATTCGAAATTTTCGAATCACAAGGATTCGAATTTGAATCGAATTGAATTTCACTTGATTCGATTAATTGGGGGGCAAAAAACGTAGATTTTTACCCATATTATTCGATTTATCTCAAAAACCTGACGTGATGGGCATTTTTTACTGACAGATTTGGCTCCGGCGACTTCGAGTTTACTAAGAAATATTCGCTTTTGTCGCCGCAGATCTTTTTGTTGAACTATGTTATTTGAAGTAGACAGACTCAATAAATCGCGCGTGCTCAACTGGAAGATCCGATTTAATTCGTCGAAATAATCGTGATTCGACGCGACTTGCAGGGCAGTGGATCCTCATGGACACTCCGGCCGCAGGCGAGCCTCCTCCGTGGGTTCGCGGACCGCCGATCATTTGGACGCGATCGGCGAGGATCCCGCCGAGGACGACGACAGCAACAGCGATACCGAAACGGTGGCCAGCCAAAATACCGAGGGCAATCGTGACGGCGGCAATTTCCTCACGAGGCCGTACTGGCTGAACGACGAAGGCTTGAAGAAGGGCGAAGTGGACGTGCTGTCGATGCAGGAAGAACAGTTCTGGAAGGATTTACTGGACAAGTATCTCTATCCGATCGACGAGGACAAAACCGAGAAGGTAAAACGATCGAACCTCGCCTCTAATGTTCCTTTTTATCATTTTGATTCATCATTTCTCTTTTATCTCTCATTTTGATTTTTGATGAAAATTTACATTCCACAAAATTTTCGAAATTGTCGCAAGCTTGGTACTTTCAGTTAATTTTCTTTTAATCCACGTATATTATTTCTTGCGCTAACTTACCAGAGAAAAATTTCAATTCTCACGATATCTGAGATTAATAGAGGTACAATTAGTGTAATTGGTGCTGATTGGTTTGGATGCGATAGAATGAAACCTCGAGATCGAAACGCTCGCGGTAGAGCCCGCGATACGTCTTTGTCATTGCAAGCTGTCGTCGATCAAGGGGTGAAGGATTGATCAATTAATTAATTAATTAATTAATTAGTTAATTCTTCTGTAAAGCAAACGAGACAAATGTGCGATCGATTGGGAGTTCTGAGGATCTATAGATCCTCGGCTTCCCGGCGATCGTGCAGAGAATCGTTCAAGATTACGAAAATTGTCGACGAAAAATGACGAATGTTCAAAGATATTATTCGGCTGAGAAAAATAGGAAAAGTTGCCGACGATTCAGGACACTTAAATGAAAAGTCGAAGAAATCGTTTCGCGAGAGGAGAGACACCTCGGCTCTCACGGCAAGCACACTCGTCAACCAGTCACGCACGCATAATAATCAATTAATCACGCCATGCTGCTCACGTCAGGCACGAATCGCCAAAGATCTAAAGGACCTCCGCGACCAGAGCGTCTTTGCATTCTTTATGATGAACGCCCTCTTCGTCCTGATCGTCTTTCTGCTGCAATTGAACAAAGACTTGTTGCACATCAAGTGGCCGTTCGGCATCAAGACGAACATCACGTATGACGAAAGCACCTCGGAGGTAAAGCCAGCTCCGTTGGCGCCCACGATGATCCTCGATCGGGGATTTATCTTCTGTGTTTCGCTCGATCGATTAACCATGTGCGCAAATCAGCACCGGCTGATTGCTGTTGGATGCTGTCGAAAGTAATCGCGTCTGTTTCCATTGACTTGTCGTCCTAAAGATGGACGAAAGCTACGGCGAGATAAAAACGAGAGATCGACGGATCGACGGGCAGACCGACGGAGCTTTTCCTTCCTTACTATTCTAATCTGTGTCGTCTTTTGTTTTGTTTTTTCTCGCATTTACTCCCCGCGCACAACACAGGCCCGCATCGCCGGCGATCTGATCGAGCTGCGGAACAAGAGCGTGTTCGCCTTTTTAATGTTCAATGCCTTGTTCGTTCTGATCGTATTCTTGCTACAGCTGAACAAGGACCAGTTGCACGTCATCTGGCCGCTCGGCGTCAAGACGAACATCACCTACGTCGAGGAGACCTCGGAGGTATCCGATCAAGCATCAAGGGGGAAACAAGCGGTGTCCATGGTGTCCTGTGTATATTGTGTCTCGTTACACTATGGATATAGTATACATGGATTCTGAACGCCCTTTGTTCTGTCGTCTAACTGAGTGAAGCCAACATCTAAGAAAGAGAGCGAGAATAGAGGAGCTATAATTTTCTCCCTATTTTGTCACATTTTTGTTGCGCGTGCATCCATTTTTCGTTTCCATAATATTATAAAGCGCAACAGCACCCCGATTGGATTGGCGAGCAAAAGTCTTACTTAAATCTTATTGCACACTTTGTCTGTGCAGAAAGAGACAGAGAACAGAGGGGCTGATGTACATGTTGCCTTCACTTTTCTGATTATATACGGAGTCTATGTATATTATGTCTATACGTTACACCTCCTTCGATTCGGATGTGGATACTCGTGACACTTTGACTAGCGAAGTTTCGCCCTTCAATTTCACGATTTAATCTTGTCTTATCGGTGGAAACTATTCGAGAAAAATGGTCTACATTGGGAGAAAAAATATCTAAGAAATAGTAGTCACATTTATTATGAGTATTATAATAACATATTTACTTATACTAATATAAGACTGATATTTCAAATGAGGAAAGAAATATTTTCTTAAAATCTTAACCCTTTCAGGACGGGAGACATTTTTTATGTTCTACGTCTTCATGCATATATTTCAGAAACTATCGATCTAATATTCACAAAAATTGGTATGTGGGGGTTTTTTGGGATGCTCTTTCCAAATTTGAAGTAAAAATTCAAATGGCGGATCAAATATGGCGATTTTCAAAATGCCAAATTATGTAAATATGACTCAATTTCCGTGGAACTTCATACTCTCTAAATTAGTAAAAATCTCTGAATCTCTCTGAATTAGTAAAAATCTTGATTGATTTCCAGTTTCGCTACTTTTGGAACTCATCAGTGCCACACAAACTTTAGTTAGCGGCAAATGTGATTAAGTCGAGTCAAATCTAAAAATTTTTTTCCTTGGTCAGCATTTTGAATTTCAAATATTCAGTTTCGGTTTAAAAAAATATCTTTAAAAAGTCTCATAGTTCAAATTTCACGGAAATTGAGTGATATTTATATTATTTATCATTTTTCCGCCATATTGGGTCCGCCATCTTGGATCACAAAATTTTAAAAATCTAAGTTCAAATTCGGATTCAACGACCCCAAAAACTCATAGAATACGTACTTCTCTATAATTATCTCTCCGAGCAACCTCCCGTCCTGAAAGGATTAAAGAAATCTTATCCTTTTACGAAAACAATTATTTATTTTATTTAAATAAAAGAATTTTAATTTTTGAGCAAATATATTATTAGTTCTTACCAAATAAAGATTTGATATTTTTTAGATATTTTTCTCTCAAAAAATTTAATCTACTTGCAAAAGTAAGAACAGATTATTAAAAGTGATGATATCGAATGTTCATCTGAGTTTAGTCGACTTCTCATTTTTAGCGGTTTAATTAAGCCTTTAGGGCTTCGATTTGATTTGTACGAGTATCCCGACGTATCCGGGAGATGTAGATCACAATCCGGTGATGACGTTGCACCCGCTCGACTCACGAAAGATATATGTGTATATATGTCTTTTTTTGTCATTAACAACTCGCTCGTTCGACAGCACGTGGAAGGTGAATTAATATTCTCCGAATTAATATTCTCACACAGGTACACCTGGGTCGAATGGAACGCGTGGGAGATGATTTCTAGCTGACTAGAGGAATAACCAGAGATTAGTCGCCTGAGTGTCGTAATAACGCACTTACACACATACACACATAAACAGACACACACTTACGTTTGCCCATCCCGTATCCCCATTTCACCCAAGTGAATTAATTCGTTTGAGTCTAATTCGTGAGATTAAACTGAATCGCGTTAATTAAGTTACATAGGAGAATTAAAACGTGAATCTAGAGTGAAGGCGAGGACGGATGTTTTTCGGGAATCAAAGCCGATCACTTGAGTTTTCCAGAAACATGACAAACTCCTACGTTTATGTAAACTTACAAAATATATTATTTTATAATTGTAAAAATAATTATTAAATTATAGTTATTGTCGAAAGCGTACGACTGCAAGCAAAATTAGAAATTCGTCCTCGTCCAAGAGTCTCGAGTAGCTGATCCTTGGTTTCAGAGATCTAACGATCTTGAGACGAACAAATTTATATTTCTCCTCTTTCTTCTTTCTTCCTCACTCTTTCTCTCTCTCTCTCTGTCGTTGTGTCTAACACTGACATGTGCACCATACGCCAAAAGTGGCAGCGAACGAGCACCACTAACGTACACATAAGGCGGTGGATGCTTTCAGTGTCCTCTCATCCGAGGGTTCAGCGTCCGGCAGACCTACTCCTACAATCATAAGTGTGTGTATATGTATGTACATAGGTGTGTGACTCTTAACACGCACGAACGGCACCCGACGATTGTGGAATTTTAACTGCTAACTATTCGTTAATGTGTTTAATCCGTACGCTCGCGAGGGAATGTTTCCCGATGGCGAAGATAATTCGGCGCAAACGAGATCTCCGAAGATCAAATTCACAATTCTGAATCGTCGAAGACGATTCTTCTGACACAGAATAAAATAGCCACGGGCAAAATTCGCAAATGTAGTCGAAAATGAAGCGGATCGATGGAAGATCTTCGACGGGAAAGATCGCCGATGAAATCTCGATCGCCACCGAGCATTCCTTCCGTGATGTAATTCGCCGCACATCGTCGCGAAACGGCACTGTATACGCGAATGTCTTGCAGGTGCACATCACGAAGGAGTATCTGCAACTCGAGCCGATCGGTCTCGTGTTCGTTTTCTTCTTCGCGCTGATATTGGTCATACAATTCACCGCGATGTTGTTCCACCGTTTCGGCACTCTGGCCCATATCCTGGCCAGCACGAGCTTAGACTGCTGCAAGAAGGTACACTTTCATCATCAACTTGTTTGATTCGACATATCTTTTTAATGTATCATCCTCGTATACTTATATGCACACACATATGTGATCTTTTACAGACCAAGGATCTCTCGGAGGAAGCTTTGCTGTCAAAACACGCGGTGGATATAGTGAGAGACCTGCAGAGACTGGAAGGCATAGAAGGCGACTATGATGAGGGCAGTGGTAGCGGACCCGGCAGACGAAAAACGATCAGGAACTTGGAGAAGAGCCGCAGGAATACGCAGGCGATTAACACGCTCGATGTGGCGTTCAGACAGCGCTTCTTCAGCATGTCCGAAGGCGCGGGTGAGTGGAAACTCAGCGCGCATGAAAAATATAATTACATCATTTATAAAATTTATGAAATATTAACCAGTAAAATATCATAATTAAATTATGAAATATGAAAGACGGGAGAAATTTAAGTGAAGTAGGATAAAAGATCTCCGATAGCACAGAGAATTCAAAAAGAATTCAGTCGTATATCACCAATTTTAAGTTCATTTTTTCAAGGGTAAAAAGAATTCTTTAGAGTTCAGTTCAGTGACAAGAATTCTTTTTGCATCTGAAAATGAACTCAGAATTGGTGACTGAATTCTTTTTGAATTCTCTGTGCTATCTGGGATATCAAACAGGGAATTGATATTAAACGAAGAACTCGATTTCTCCCCAGGTCTGCCGAGGAACATGTCGACCAGACGCACGACGGAGGCGTTCAAGGCCTTCGAGGGCAGGCGTAACAGCATAATGGCGATGCGCAGGAAGTCGCAGATGCAGACCCTGGGAGCGAACAATATCTACGGTGTGGCCGGCAACCCGCTCGGGATCCAAGGCCGGCCGTCCAGGAGCAGTCAGATCTCCGTGAAGGACGTGTTCGAGGGACACGCGGGACATGTGAATGCCGGCTACGAGGGCGAGGATAGCCCCGGCAACAGTCTGAGGCTACAGAATCTCGGCAATCAAGTCACGTGGCGGGAGGCGAACTCCAACGTGTGATCGCCTTCATCCACTCCCGCGACCGAATCCGACAAATCGGCGGATTGTCCACGCCAGTGATCGAGCCATTTTGTTCCCACGTAATCGTCTTAAATTCGTATTTTTCTGTCGTGATAGAGGAAGTCAGACATTTATACGCAATTTCATCGAAAGAGAGATTGTAAATTTTCGAGTCTTTAATCGGAGTTCAGGGAACTCTCACGGAGATGTAAGCCACGCGGAGCGTTCGAACTTGTCGCGCGTTCCCGAAGGACGACGCAGGCTAGCTGTTAGCGTTTTCCTTTTTCATTAAATGTTTCATAAGTAGTCTCACTGAGAAAAGAAACACTCGCACGCTGTTCATATTAAGGATAGTCCTACTGAAACGGCGCGAACTCCTCCGGTCAACCGACGCGATCGTGTAATCGCTCCGACGAGTTCGTGAAGTCTCTGACGTTATCTTTGCTGTTATCGCACATTCCTCGTACACTTCTTCGCGTATCTTACATATAGAACACACATAGCGATATATCTCTCCATTGCTCTTTCTCTCCCCCTCATCGTCCACGTTGTTTCCCCTCGGCTATTCGAGTTTTGTAAAAAATCCAAATCTCGGGTCACGATGTTCGTAATGTGTTTTTTGTATCGCCGCCGTCCGATGAATGGCGGTGACCGCGATGATTACGCTTATTCTCGCTCCATTATGATTATTATTATTATTTTTTGTATTACGTATGTGATAAGGCCGATATTTAAAGTGAATAAGTCGTGTATGAACGTGTGAATGTGTGTGCTGTGCATTGCCGCGCGTATGTGTATTATAATAATGTTGTCGAAACTTTTAAAATAAACTTCATACAAACGAGTTCGTGTCTTTCTGTCTTTTACTAGAACAAACTTTAATCTTTCGCGTGTTTTAATAATCTAATTAATTGTTAAGTATACGCAAAAAAAATTTCAGTTGGTACAACAAAATAGGAACCAATTGAAAATTAGGTGATCAGAAGCGATATCTCTGTTATGAAAACTAATATTTCTGTTGTTGCAACTGAAAATGTTCGTCTGAACATTCAACGATATTAGAACTCGGTTGAGGCAACTGAGAACAATTGACTATACAGAAGCCTTATAAAGGAATTTTTCTATTCCTACAACCGAGTTTTCGCCTGTTCCCAGAGTTGGGCAATTTGGCGCCGCAAATGATTTCTTACGTTTTTTACGTATGAAACGTATGAAATATATGATATATATCAAAATTCTAAGTTCCGATTTACAATAAATGTAGTAAGCTTTAAGCCGTAAGAAATTGACCAATCATAGTCGAGTATTCTTTTCATATTTGACTCAGTCAAATTGACTATGATCAATTTCTTATGGCTTAAAGCTTACTACACCTATTGTAGATCTGGCCTTATTCCGTCTTATGTCGTTAAAAGCGAAATTCTAACCTAATAAATAATCGAATAAGTTATGTTATATAAATAAAGTGTTTCAAAAATAATATACGAATAATATATGAATGAAATATACGAATAATATACGAAAAAATAATATAAGTAAGTAACTATTACAGCCCATAAATCCAAATAAATTGTTAGATATTGACAATTTCTTTCTATTCTTTTAAATTTTATAATGAGCGCGGATAAAATGAAACAAGCCAAATACGAGTTGAAACGTTCTCATCTTAATTCAGATGAATTAATTAATTTAGCTTTGGCAAAATTTTTCTTTGGCTGCAACATATCTTTTTAATGTTGTTGAGTCCAATTTGTTTAAGGAGTTTATAAAACTCCTAAATCCAGATTACCAAATTCCATCAAGAAAAAAGCTTTCAAATCAATTGCTAGATAAAGTTCATAGTGAAATAACATCTGCAGCTGTGAAAGAACATGAAACACTAGGTGTACTGTTAATCGATGGTTGGAAGAATTCTGCTACTAATAGCAAACTAGTTGTCTGTACAATACACACAATAATGGACAAGAGTATGTATCTGAATTCATGGGACTTAACTGGCATAAGAGAAACAGGAGATGCACTAACAAAAATTGTACATAAAGCAACGGAAATTGCTAAGAGCAAATTCAACATTCGTGTTTATGCCGTCGTATCAGACAATGCTTCTGCAATGATATTGATAGGTAATTCAGTTAATTTATGGCACGTACTTGACGTATTATACCTAGTTTCATACGTGTATATAACCAATGTATAATACGTTAAGTATAATACGTGCCCAATCCTGCTGATCCCTGAGCAATCGAAAATTCGGTTGCACCAACAGAATTGTTTTTTCCGTGTGCACACGAACCTGTCGAAATATACATAATCCAAGGAGTGCCAATGCGCGTACAATGCACTTTAATTAACATTAAAAGCGCATATTTGTCCCATATTAAATTCGCATTTAATGCACATTATGGCAACACATTCAAAAAAATATTTTTCGCGTACCTTGTTTGCTGGTATCTTGCGAATTTATGTCTTTGCAATGTTTCTGCAACATTACATTGCAATATACAATATTGAAACATTGCAGTAATGTTGCTGCAAGCGTCTGTGCTATATGGGATTAATCGGGTCTGAAATGCACCGAGTAATTAACATAATTAACATAATATAATTAACATCATCGTGATATAACTTGCAAGAACTAAAACAATGCTACGCGCGTACAACCCTGATAAAAAAGTTTATAGAGAACGATAGAATAAAAATATCATTTTCTATCGTTTGAATATGGATTTTGGTTCGTGAATTTACAAAATGTGAATAGTATTCTATTGTATACGATAGAATACTATTCACATTTGTGAATTCACGAACCAAAATCCATATTCAAAACGATAGAAAACGATAGAACGATAGAATTTTATTCTATCGTTCTCTATAAACCCACATAGAACGAAAACCTCTAAGAGAGATCCATGATGGAGATTCGTAACCTCTATTAGAGATCCATGAAACTGCCAATACACATCCACAGTTCCGCATTTCAAACCTCCATTCTACGTCTATTAGACGTTTTCATAGATATGCATTAGACGTAATATAGATTAATTTTAGATTTTTCATGGAACTTAAATAGATGACTAATAAAAGTTATATGGATTTATATACGGTTTTAGTTTTAAATTAAAAGATTCCTTCACAGCACATTAATATTGCCATAAGATTACAGCAACCTTAATAAACCTGCTATTAACCTTCCAATAACATGAAAATGTTCGTCCATATTCATTCCATTAACATTACAGAAACCTTGTACGGAACATTACCCATACATCCATACAGAACAAAACCTCTATTAGACGTCCATAAATCATCCATAGCTCCAACAGACATCTATCTCCACAGTGGACGACAAGTGGATCTCTAATGGACGTCCATAATTCATTGATGATGGATATCCATATAACATCCATCATAGACGTCCATTGTACATTTACTATGGTTGTGCAATAGATTTTTACGTTTAAATTTTTTTTTATTTCACGACCTCTATTACATTATAGCCTTCCAAGTAAAACACAAGAATCAAAATGATATCAATTTGACGTCATTTTGACCAAATATTGAACAAATTTATGTATCGGTCAAAATAATATCAAATTAATATTATTTTGACTATTATGTTTTATTTGGGCTATTCCTAACAATACAAAAGATGATTGTAATTAAACTACACATTAAAGAAAGTGAAAACTATTTATTTTTATTGCAACATCGACATAAAATAGATCCCTCACAGCACCGAACATTGCAGTAAGTTTATGAGTAGGTTACAAACTTACACATTTTAATGAACATGTTACTGCAATCTGCTATTAATCTTACAAGATGAGCTTACATTATAATATTGTCATAAAGTTAGTATAATCTTCAATATTTCAACAAACTTACATGTTGTAAAAACAATACTTGCAAGGTTAAAACAGTGTAACTTTTTACTTTAGAATAATATTTGAAAAATATAATATATATTTTAATAGTTATATAACTTTAATTAATAAC
>NW_022639527.1:1134238-1159494 GCF_010583005.1 Odontomachus brunneus | reverse complement strand
AGCTTACATTATAATATTGTCATAAAGTTAGTATAATCTTCAATATTTCAACAAACTTACATGTTGTAAAAACAATACTTGCAAGGTTAAAACAGTGTAACTTTTTACTTTAGAATAATATTTGAAAAATATAATATATATTTTAATAGTTATATAACTTTAATTAATAACATTTTATTAGAAAACAACACCAGATGATTTTATAATCAATAATACAATTTTATAAAATTATCTCATGCATCTGTCACGGTATTATTCTGCCTAACCCACTGCTTGCAATCGTGAGCAGTGTTGCCGGCGGGAAGAAAACTTTAGTACCAGAAAAATGTACCAGATTCCGTCAAAATGTACTAGACTTATGTCCTTTTTTATTTTTGTTCATTGCGTATATCGAACATTATTATTAACTTAAAAAATATAATAAAAAGTTGCCTGAAAATCACAAATATAAATCACAAAAATAACATATATAATATGATATATTCATTCTATCAAATATACAAAAGATTTGTTTAGAACGAAATTGTTTACCTTTTTATGTTATTTATAAAAAAGTAGAAATAATCTAGTTGAAAAGTAGTTTTTAATAACAGTTTACAAATTGTAATTTTGTTACTAAGATGCTAAGCTTATTTTAACTTAATTGACTTTTAATATTAGGTACTACATAGCATTCGCAATGATGTTAAATTATTCTCGTTTCTATATTTCTATGTTTTCTATTTCTACAACATATAATGAGAAGCGAGAATAGAACGACATCTAGCGTCAGTACGAGTGCTGAGCGAAACATAATCATTAGAAGATGAATACACGTTAGGGGAAAAGATTTCTAATTGACTATCTGGGCTGTGTTTTAAAACTCTATTTAACGGGTAAGGTAGTATTTAATGACCAATCAGAATAAAGATAACTACGATTTCTTTGTCATGATCCCATACAGAACAAATATCCAAAATACATCTCATGGATATCTTATAGATATTGCGATATCTACAGGATATCTATGAGATATATTTTGGATATTTGTTCTGTGTGGGATTGATTAATTGAATGTTACTCTACTCGCCGAGTAGGATTTTGGAACGCAACTCTGGTGAACCAAAAAGTACCAAATGTATTAAGACTAGCCCTATTTGTGCCAATTTTATGCATTGTAGTACTAACGTACCAATTGTGAAGAAAAAGTACCAAATCTGGTACAAATATACCAACTTCGGCAACATTAGTCGTGAGACAATGGGCGCATTCAGTAGAAAAAGCGCTCAGTGAGCAATCAACGATTATTGGTTCTTGCTATTAGATCCCTAAATCTAGACCAATTACATTGACAAATTACTCAACTGTTGTGCAACTGTTGAGTCTGCTGAATGCAGCCATTATTAGGGCTGCGTTCTAAAATTCACTGCCAGTACTGCCAGACCTATAGTTTATGTTACGTATACTATAGATTTTCAGTACTGGCAGTGAATTTCGGAACGCAGTCTAGGTAGCTTTGGGTTGTCATATAATCATGAATCATATAATAGTAGTAGATGGTGATGTCTGTAACTTATTTCTGCTCTAGGGAAATGACTCGGAGAAGTATTATCGGAAACATCCAAGGTATCAATCATGAATCTTTTCACGTAAGTTTAATTTTACTATCGATCATATAACTTTTTTCTCTAGCATGAAATCGTGAAAAGTTATTTATAAATATCCTTAAACTTACGTGAAAAGATTCATGATTGATACCCTGGGTGTTTCCGATAATACTTCTCCGAGTCATTTCAACGCACTACTTTCTGCACACCAAAGAACAGTATTCGTACTTAAAGTTCCTGCACATTCGGAACTCAGGCTTCAATTTTTCGGCAGCCGCTTGGTTTGCTAAAAGTTGCAAGTAGTTGCATGATTCTGCTTGTAACTTAAATTAAAGAACGGTCAAGATTTACGCAGTCTGCAGCTTGATGTGCGCAACTGGATGTATGTACAGAACGATTAAATTATGCATCGGATGCTTTGGGTTGTATCGGTTGCGAATAAAAGAACGCACCCTCATAGTCAAAGACTCGAATGACGTTTCCGAACACAGCCTTGGTTGGAACGTAGCTTTGCGCGTTTCTAGTTTATAAACGAAAATTGAAGATCAGGTTAGCAAACCTGTAACGAAGAAGGGCGAAAAACAGAGTTTCTAATTTGCTTGGTTTGCTGTGTAATGTGAGGCAAGTGAAATGTTAGTTTGATTAGAATTTCTTTTGTTTTTTTAATAAATAAATATTAACTAATTAATCTAGTGATATAGCCAGGCATATTGCTAATTATTCACTTTTTATTAGTACTTGCAAATAATTTTCGTAAATTTTATAGTATGCTTGTAGTAATGTAACGACCTAACCTCTTCAGTTTGAACACGAAACTGAGTTTTAAATAGAGATTATTTAAATTTTTTCGTGTATATAGTGGAGCAATTATAATTGTTTAACCAATCTTATTTCTCTTAATTTATTTTGATACTTGTAATTTACGATTTATAATATTTTGTAGAATGGGTCGAAGTCGAACACCATCGCCAGGAAGGCGAAGAGACCGGTCACGGGAACGAGAACGCGATAGAGATCGACGAAGAAGACGATCGCGAGAGAGAAGACGAAGGTAGTATGCTAAAGGAAAAAATAATTACTATCCCAATTTTTATTTCTTATTTGCATTAATGATTCCTCATTTATACAATAATTTCTCATCGTACTAATGAAGTTTTGTATCTTTCAAACACTTGTAGATCAGTAGAACGAGACAGAGTGAAGTCAAGGGACAGAGAACGAGAACGTGAACGAGACAGGCATAGGAGATCATACACCAGATCCAGGTCCAGAGAACGAGATAGATCAAAACATAAACCAAAACCAACAAATGAGCGACCAGTAATTACAGGTATTAATGTTTAGACAGTATGTTTCTTAAAACTACAATATGTTAAGTGTATTGTACAATACAGACAATATTTCTATATACAAGGTGTTTCAGTAAAAATACACAACCTTTTAGAGGCTTCTAGAATAGGGAAAATGGGGAAAATAGGGAAGTTTACTAAAAACTATTATCCTATAGTATAAACTATTTTCCTATAGCACACACTTTTTGAGATATTTATCTCCAAATTAGAGTCTAAAAAGTATTTTTAAAAAATAACTTATATTGCTTATCAAATGTTATAAATGTTTAATAATCTTTGTATTATTTTTGTCTTAAGCAAGAGTTGTTAGAATGGTTTAATATATTTTTGATATTATATCAGGAAGCTGAAGGTCTAACAATCTCTGAATTTCTTAATGTCTAAACTTTGAGGTAAGTAGATTTTTTAATTTTTAGACTTTTTTAGATTTTTCATACTTTAAAAAAAAAATTATTTCAAAACAGCAAATAGTTTTGGAGAAAAATACATTTGGATAGTGAAAGGACAATGGATAAAATGGGCTAACTTTGATCTAAAATTGTAATGTAAGTTACACATATAATCTTACATTTTTTGAATCACTAAATATGATGGTAACATTTTTATCTATCTACACCTGTGGGAAAGTGGTCAAAATTTTTCTTAAAGGGGTTGAAATGAGCTACTTTTAATAGTAATTTAGTTAATGGCAATTTTGTTCTAATTATTTATTATAGTTTAGGTTTCATAATTTTTTCTGAAAACTAAGGAAGCATTCCAGTAAATATAGAATAAAATAAATATAGAATAAAATAACATAAAATGTTAAATTTCGTTATAAGAAAACTCTTGTTGTCCTTTATTCAAACAATAAGATAATTTTATGTGAAACAAAATCAAATTAATCAAATTAAATTTAATTGGAATGAATTTGTCCAAAATCATAACAAATGTTCAAAATGAGAATCTTCTATTCTGATAACTTTCTGTGCACGATGAGCTAAAAGACTACTGCATCTAGCATAATATCTTATTTCTTATTTAATAATCTTATATCTTATTTCTTATTTATTCTTATTTCTTATTTCTTATTTATTATGATTTTGAAAAAATAAAATTTACATTTTCAATTAAATTTAACTTACAATGAACATTAAGTATCAAGACACCTACATGTTTAGAGTAATTTTGATTCACATCTGTTTTATTTAATTCACTTTTTATAAGAAAAAACATGATAATATTCATTTTCCTATGTAGGCTTTAGTTTGTTCACACACTAGGCAGTGCTAAAGTTAGGAAAAACGTTCCCTCATAACTTATATCAAGCAACAGTTCAAAGATCTCGTCCAATAGATTCATAATATATGTATATACATGTGTATGTGTGTGTATATATATATCTGCGGTTTTTATATTTCATACTTTTTTATTAATAATAAAAGAAAAAAAGTTTATAGAGAATGCCAAAGTTTGAAAAAAAAAACATTCTATGATAATCTATATCGTTTAACAGTACTTATGATATAGGTTTTACTGAAACATCTTATTAGAATAAGCTTTATATGCAGGGTTTCTTTGATACTACTAAGAGTGCCTCATGATCAGTGTCTTGTGATTTAACATGTAGATTAGGTCAAACTGAACAAAATTCTTGTATTATTTTGCAAATAACCATGTAAAATTTTAAGTTATTATTTAAAGAAGGCTAGCGAATGATGACGCGTGATACGGCTGTGATTACGAAGGTCGTCGTCGTTTACTTGTAGATTAAGTCAAATTGAACAAAAAAATACTATTTTGCAAATAACCACTTATATTTTTAGTTATTAATTAAAGAGTAATGATGCATTATCGCATGCGATCATTCGCCTATCTTCTTTAATTAATAACTAAAAAAATCTATATGGTTATTTGCAAAGTGGTAGAGGATTTTTAACCTAAAGTACAAGCATATAAAAGCAGGCGACGCTATCACAATCTATCTGCATACGTATCATTTGTGATCCACATCCATCCGCTTTTAATTAATAACTAAAAATTTTATGCGGTTCGCAAAATATTAGAAGAATTTTGTATTCAGTTTGATCTAATCTATGTATACAAGATGTGGGGAGACACTTATTGTTAGATACTATATATAATTATTAATAATCACAATATTTTAAAATACAATATTTAAAATATATTGTATAATATCATTATTTAATAGCATTAAACTATTATTTTTATTAAGCGATATTATTAGTTAATTAATATAATACTAATGATAATTGAAATAAAATATCATAATCATCTTCTATATTACAGAAGCAGATCTTCAAGGTAAAACACCAGAAGAGCAAGAGATGATGAGAATAATGGGATTTTGTGATTTTGATACTACTAAAGGAAAGAAAGTGGAAGGCAACGATGTAGGCGCAGTTCATGTCATCTTGAAAAGGAAATATAGGCAATATATGAATAGAAAGGGTGGATTCAATAGGCCTTTGGATTTTGTCGCATAATTCATAGTGCATCTTTAAAATTACAGTTGTTTTATTTTGTAAGATAACATGGATAATTTATATTTAGAAGATATAATAAAACAATTACTAATATTATTAATATGTAATGATCGAAGTGTGATTGACAAACACGTCATTGTAAGAATAGTATGTTTATATATAATAAAATGCAAATTTTTATATATAATATGCAAAATTACCAATGAGATTTTAGTATGTATTTTATTAAGCCTGTATAAAAAATTTATTTAAAAAAATAGAAAAGAACAATGGACTTATATATTGTGTTAAAACTCGTTATACTTCGTCGCGGTCATGTTAGATTTGTGACATCAGAAGCGAGGAATGACACTGATAAAAGTCGTGTGACATTTCTAAATAAAGACAAATACGGACGAAAGAGTAACTTAAAATCGTTTGAGCACACACTTGTAAAATTTTCTGAAAACTGTTCCTTTCCTCTGACGACCAGTAAATAGTCAGTATAACAAATGTGTAATAAACAGTGATAATAAATAGTATATAATAAATAGTGAAATAAAGCATGCAGACAAAACAGATTTATTTTATGTCACATATCTTATTTCATTATTTATTATATATCTATTTATTGATTATCAAAGGAAAGGGATATCTTTGGGACAATTTTACAAATATGCTCAAATAATCTCAAATATCTCTTTCGTCATTATTTATCTTTATTCAGAAATGATACGCAACTTTTGTCAGTATATTTTATCCCTCGTTTCTGACGTCACAAATCCGACATGGCCGGCGAAGTACAAAGGACTTTAAGGTAATTTGAGGTAGTAAAAATACATAATTTATAAGAGCTGTAGTTATACAATTTTAAGGGTCTGATCTTTTACGTCGTTTTAATGGTGTCGGTCTTGTGGATGATGTGGATGATGCTATAGACACATCCAGATCTGCTTTGGATGTATTTGCATTATCGCGGTGACTATTCTGCGTTTCAAGCTGTTGTAAATATGAAATATACAAGTTAAAGGAGTAATTAAACAGAAAAAAATAATCATCTGTATTCTTACCAGGCTTATATCCATTTTCTCCAATGCTTCTGATAATTGCGTGTTTTTTATACGGAAATCTCGTGTTATGCTGTGTTTTATATAAGTTTCGAGTGGCACCTAAATAAATTTATTATATCTTATTCTCCTATTTTAATATATATATATATATATGTGTGTGTGTATATGTGTGTGTGTCTACCATATATATATATATATGTGTGTATGTGTGTGTGTCTACCATATCGCATAACCTTTTATCAATCTTCTTTAATTAATTTCGAGATTTACTGCGAATATCGCAAAAAACGCGGTATGGGTCTTTTATGTTCACCTCAATCAGTCCTACGTTCCCACAAAAATTGCGAAGGAGAATCTGGGATACCCTGTATACACACGCACACACGCGTACACACACATACATAAAGTGTCTCAGAACAACCTCTGAAGCTCTTGTGAAGACATGGTACGAATTAAGATAAAACAAAAGTTTTGTAGTCTATAAGAGTATATATTTCATTGCTATATATACTAGTATATATATTTTTTAGTAGAATACTCACGCCAGTCTTCTTCTCGAGTAATAGAATCTCCTTATGGAATTGTTCAATCTCGTATACCACTTTTGGTATGATTTTGGTCTCTTTTAAAACTTTATTCCTTTGTACATGTGAATCAGCTTTCGGCTTTCCTTTTTGATTTTCCTGCACATATGTAATATAGATACAGATATATATACGTATCTTACATTATTTGTGTGAAAAATTGAAAACAGTATATCTCACATAGATACCTCAGTATGTGTTATTAAATTGTAAAATGCGGATTTCAATGGTTTCCCGGCCGACTGAATTACTTGAATAAATCTGAAATTGCATAGAGAAAATAGTTATATTGTAAAAAGTACAATGAAAAACAAATTTGTGTACATTGTTTAATATAAATTGTTTAATATAAATATTTTAATGTTCGGAAATTAATTTACGAAGGACGCGGCATCAACTCAGGAGCCAAATTGAATAACTCTCTATACCGTGCAAATTTTAAATATAGGAGAATAAATATTTTAATATTAATATTTTAATACAATATCACACATATAAAGATTTTCTCTTACTTGACTGATTGAAATGCTGCGTTCTGTTTACTGGACTTCGTGTAGAAATATTTGGTAAGATTGCTAAGCATATTGTATAGGTGTTGTAAATTCTTGAACATAAAGTCTGTCGATGGTCCTGGTTTAATAGCAACATCGGCTAAGGTATATAGTATCTGTATAATATGCGTCAACTGTCTGCACAGACTACGTTCCTGCGTTCTCAGCTTTTCTTGATCTGTTTCGTAAATGTATATACGTTATAAAGTTTTAGATTGAACATTTTACTATCGAAATGTATAGATACCAAATTAACTGATATAAATACGAAAGTATACACACGTGCTTCTAAATCCGCACCAGGTGGACAAGCTATGCTCTGTTCGGCTTTAAGTCGCACCAATAGCCATGACACGTTCTCTAATTTTTCTTTCACTGAGTTATTCGCCAAATTATAAAGCTGCAACGCTGTGTCTTCATGCACAATCTTGAATTTATTATTCTCCGGTATCTCAGTCTGTAATACACTAATAAATTTTTAACGAAGCCTTGTGTATGCAATTTCACAGAAAATTAATATACATAAAATCAATTTTCTGAATTTAAAAATCCTATTTTTATATAAAAATTGATTTTCTTTGTTTTTTAAAAATAAAAGTCATATAATCTATAACATATTAATTAAATTATATATTAATATATAATATTGATTAAATATTTAATCAAACAATTTTTTTTAACATTATAAAATAGGTATTGTAACATGATGTATATTGAATTATACATGAATTATATTGTGTACTGATTATATACATACCTTATCGACGCTGCCCACTTTCTCGCATAGCGAAAGAGTGATATCGATTAATAATTCGCCGTACTCTTCATTACGCTCTTCTATCCATAATAAGATTTGAAAAATAATTAAGGAGGATTGAGAATCCATACCCTCCAGTTGTGTGAACTCCATTATCGACTCGAATATCTTATGCAACAGATTTTAATATGCTTTAATGTTCTATTCATTTATTCGATAAAGTTTGATTATTGATTATGAAGAATACCGACTTTGTCGTCGTGTGTCTCATAAAAATTAATTTCTTGCGTCAACTGACGAATAATATCTAGCAGCGTGCAGAATATCTTCTTGGAATTTTCCTCGTGCTCCTCCTTCTCGCCGAAGAACGTTCTGAAGCTTGTTCTTAAAGCGGAAATCATGACCACTAATTGTGCGTTAAGATTATCCGATTGATTTTGGTCGTCAGCTAAAATATAATATTACATACATATTATATATATATTTTTCAGCACATATTAGAAAATATTTTATACACTCATAATTTCAAACACTCACGAACAATATCATTAAGAAAACGCGGTAATTCGGTAGAGAAAGTGGTGCAGATCAGGCAACATAACTCTTTGAAACATTCCAGCGCTAGAATACTTCCTTGTTCATCCATATCGAGTACTTTCTTGAAATCCAATATAATGTGATCGTATAGTAATCTAAATTATAGAAAGAAAGAATTTAAAGTTCACAGAGAGAAGAGAGAAACGTTGTATTCTCTTACAAGTCTCCCTTACTTTCCAATTTTGCAGTAAATTCTCATGTTTTGATCTTTGTGCTTCCGTAAATTGTATTCCGTTAAGGTTTTGACGTTTTGCAAGATTTGCAGCAGCGTTCGCAGTATGTAGTGATAAAAATCATAATAATCTATTAACGCGACTACTTGATCCGCATTTGCCCAAGGAACGGATTTCCTAATAATAATGAATCAGTTATAATATTTTAATTCCTCTTATGTGACTATAAAAATAAAAAAAAAGAAACGAAATAAGTAATATAAGTGCTCTACAATTGATTTTAGGATATAACAATTTTAGTAAGTGTTAATTGTTATATTACGCCAATAAAATTGATTGTAGCACTTACAAACCAAGTATTCCACTTTTTTGTACTTTTTATATGATAATAGATCTATTCGTTTTCAGAGAATTTCTGAACTAATGCACATTAATGCAATAAGTTAGAGTGGAAAAAAGTATATTTGTTTCATTTTAATTTATTATACAAGTGCAGAAGTACTTTGAAAACGAACAAATCTAATAATATATATTGTTATAGTTCAATTTTACAGTTGATTTTGTTTACATTATTCATTTACACATTATTATGATATTGTATTATTATAATAGGTTATAATAGAGTGTACACACACACACACATATATACTACTTACGAAAAGATACTTACAAGTAAAAAAGTGACAAACTTTTGCACACTATAGACAAATCTAAAATACTAGTCGGTAGCTTTATGTTACTCGATCGGCCAGCTTTCTTTATGGTCGTATTATTCGGATCGTTTTGTTTCTTATTTTTGCCTTGACCTTTCTTGGCTTTTGGTACACGCTACGATCAAATAAGCTTTGTATTAATTATCTTCGTAATATTAAGATATAATATGAAGATATTAGACAATGAATTATACAAATATTAGATTAGAGCAAAAGATATAATTTCCTATTAAATTCTTGTAGAAAGACTAGATATTATAAGGGGACAACAGAAATTCTTTTAATATTAAAAAAATACCGATTCGATGTTCATTATAATATAAAGTTATTAATATTTCGGTATTGGATAATTTCGTTTTTTATTTTATTTAATCAACATGATATCCTTTTAGTAGAAAATCTTTTATATCAATCTAACATACCTATTATAAGATCTTTGTAATACATCAAATAAAAGAGAGAGAAAGAAGATCTATAAAATATAATATAAATATAATATAATTTACATATGATATAATAAGATATATTATTAAATAGAATATATAGAAATATATAGAAATAAAAAGATGTATTTATAAAGTGACGCAGTCAAACAGATTTGTAAAATAGTTTGAACGCTTTACTTTTGCTTTAGCAAATAATAAATTATCGTAAAATTTAACGTAACACTCGACTTATCTTTTTAAGCTATTTTTTCTTCTTCAGGATTTGGTCACATTAATTTTACAATTATATTTGTTGATTGTTAAAACAAAAGAAAAGTGCTCGGCCTATTTTACACGTCTGTTTGATTGATTGATTACAAGTGTAATTTATGTATTAATAATAATAATATATTAATAGAATATAATATATATTATTAAAGAAGACCTACATATACATATATATATAAGAAAGTGTTGCAGGATATTAGTTTGACAATTTAAGTAAACACACTGTGTGAATGAGCAAATCTACAATTAACTAAAATCCTGCGACTTGACTCTTACAAACCTTTTATACTTATAAACTCTTATAACTCTTATAAATCTTTTTCCTCTTACACCTGTTTTATAATAAATTATACGTTACCTTCATAAATTCGACCAAGTTCATGTATCCTTTGAACAGATTCTTGACACTTTGCGCGGTCTCTGTGCAATTCACAGACCACGCGCCGATTCTGAAGGATATAAGAGCCTCATAAATCTTGATCGTCGTTAGAACGTTCTGCAATTTTTCCTGCGACTTAACACTGGAATTGTTTAAGTCGAGATTGTCATCCTATCGAAACAAAAATTCTATTGAAGACATTGTCTCAATTTTTTTCTAAGTTTTACAGAATCACTTTTAAAAATTCTAACACATTCTCTTTCAATTAATATCATTTTCTTTCAACTTGCCAGATTTAAATGTTCCGTATCGACTCGTGGCATTCGTCTGCAGAGAGACTCTAAGATAACAGCCAGCTCGTCTACAAGAGACGATTTCAGCAGGGCTGCTTTGATGTAGATCTTTTGTAACACAAATATCAGTTCCGCCAGAGGTTCCTGCGAAATAGCTTGTTCCCCATGCATAGTTGTGCACAGTTCTAGCTTAATGGGCAGTACAACGTTTTCGTCGTCTTCGAAGTATAATCTAAAGTGCGGCAATAACATCTCCAATATGTATTCCGCGGCGTCGACGTTTTTTGACACAACGTCGTACAAACCTGAATGATTGTGTAGTTGATGGTCAGTGATTTTTATTTGGAGCAACGAAATGTATAATATTGTAAATTTTCTCTTATTGTATAATATTGTACTTATATTCACGTACTATTATACAAGTGTAATCGGACTTCATATTCGTGAGTGAAACATTTTCGCAAAATGCCCAACAGGTCGTAAGCTAAACTTCTATTATATCCCGTCTTAGATCTCACTGCTTGTGATCCTCTTTCTAATGTCACCTTAAACAGGGAAAATAATACGTTAATTATATAATATTATTATTAAAATTAACTATATAAATATAATCTAATATTAAAAATAAATATTAATATAAAATATAATTATCACATATTACTCATATATATAATATTAATTAATATATTCATTAATTTAACTTTTAAATATTAAAAACAAAATAAAAATATTATATAATAAAATATTATAATTATAGAATATACACACACTCTCTTTTTCTCTCTCTCTCACAATTAATTTTTAAAATGTCTCATTTTAATTTTAATATCTTGAAAACAATATATTTTTTTAAAAAAAGTATTTAAATGTTTAATAAAAATTACAGAATATCAAGGGAAAAAAATAATAATATTTTTTGAGGTGGCCTTAAAAAATCTTGTTAAGATTAACTCTAATTTTTTAAATGAAATCATATGGTTTTTTTAAATATGAGTGAATTTCTTTAGTCATTTTGCCACAAAAATACTGAGATAAAATAATCGGAAATACGTTTCGAAATATTCTATATACATTTTGTCTCGACACTTTTCAATATAAAATATGAAATATTTCCTAAAGTATATGTTTTTCAATAACCTCACGTTAATATATTTGTACGTAAAATGATGGGCAAAATCGATTGTTGCAAAAAAAAATAAATTTTTAAATAAAATTCCATGCATTTTGCAAATTTATCGACGTATTGTACATTCTATGTACAAAAGTATTATATAAAAGTATTAGTATTCTAGAATCTAAAACTATGTAAATAAATAAGTAAATAAAAAAAAATATATATACAGATGTCTCCTAGACTCTTCTCATGCATTTGTGGTAACGCAGAACGGGTTAAGGTGAACATAAAAGTCCTGTACCGTTTTGTGATATTCGCAGTGATAACCGAGAAATTAATTGTGAAGATTAAGGAAAAGCACGCGCTGCATGATAGAGGAAGGATAGTGGAAGAACAACGCACTACTGCCTGTGCTTATATCGTTGCGCTCCTACGTTTTGCCTCCGCGTGGTACGGCAAAGAATAAATAATAAATAAACAAAAATAAAATAATAAATTATAGTATAAATAATACATAAAAATAGAATATAAATTATAGAATATAACTATAGAATATGAGAAAAAGAGAGATATTGATTATATAGTATTATATAGTGTTAGTATAATTATATATTAGTATAATTATATTATACAGTATTAGTAGTAGTAGTACTAGTAAAAGATATGTGAAGGACTAACGTGCAATCGATACCTGGGTCAAGATAGAACTCCCGCTGATCGACGTTGAAGTAACACACTGGCTCGAGCTCAACGCGGGGCCGCTCAACGAATGATTCTTCAAGTTCTTCAACATTTCCAACAGGCCGCTAATCGCCATTTGCCGATTAAACGTACCCTTTCTATAGAGAGTCATCCTTAATGTTAAGACTGCTTGTTCTCTGATATCGGCTGAAGCGTTTATCAATGGAAATATCGCAGAAATAATGAAGATGGAAACCTCTCCGGGCACAGACGAGATTTGATTGAGGAAGTTTATTACGGAATCCTTCTGTTCCAATACGAGAATCGGCAATTTGCGGCACATGTACGTTAAACAATCTGCAAATGAATATTACTTATACTGTTAATTATATATTAATACTAATCAAAGATGAATAGCATGTTAATTTTTTAAGTTCCGGATTTTCATTTCGAAAATTTAGTGTTATTTTAACAGAGGATTATTATTTTAACAGAGGATTTTAACAGATTGGTTTAAATAGTATTTCAAAAGTTTAATTTTAAAAATGATTTCAACAGAAGAAATTCAATATTTTTATTATCAGAAATTAGAAAAAAAAATGAAATAAAAACGATTTTTTAAAGATAAATGAACTGTATATATTATCATACATTTAATAGAACAAAAGTTCCATCAAATAATATAGATAAATTAATCAAAATATTTTTATTTTGACGATCCACGTATCTTTAATGATATATTTAACAAAAATATATTGTACCTTTAAGGATACGCGCCGAGTCAAAAGGTTTATCAATGATACTAATACGATATTAATATACGATGTCACAATAATATTGTAAGATCTTACCAGTGTATTGAGAAATATATAATCCACCTGCGATAATTTTATCGATCAGCGTTTGGAGCACAGTTGCGACAGTTTCATGATGTTTCCTCATAATCCTCTGGAGTACTTTTACACCAATTTGACACAAAGGATGCGCGTTTGTTTTCGATTTCTGTTCTGTAGCCATAAGAACGAATGCGAGATCTACGAGCCCTTTCAGTACTAAATGCCGATCCTTCTCACTATTGAAGAATTTAATATTAAATTTTTTATATAATATGATACACCTTAATACAAATTTACCTGGCATCTATGATGTTTACCATCACAGTCATTATACTGCAGGAATCGGGGATCAATTTTCTCAACCACACGCTGTTCTTCCGTCTATTGTCGTTCTCATTCCGTTTGCTCATAATTGCATGCAGTATTTCGAAAACCTGCAATATATTTATTAGCATTCGAAGATTATAAGAAACGTCAATATAATAAAAATCAATATAATTAAAACTTAAATAAAGCAATATTAATTAATCTCAATCATTAAGATCGCAAAAATAGCAGTAACAATAGCAAAAAAGACAGAAATGTTTTTAGCAAAACTGTTTTCTAAAAAACCATTTATTGACCGTTTCTTACAAAATATATTTTTAACAATGTGGAAAATATAAATATCACTGACAAAGTTAGGAAAATTATTTACCATGATTAAACTACCTATAGTAACATTATTAGCAAAAATGATATTCTCAAATGCTTTCAACGAAGTTAAGAAATAGTTAGGGAAGTTGTTATCAGCAAATATATGCTATACACAAATTTGACAATTTTAATAGTATGATTGGTCAAGTCATAACCTTAGTTATTAACAATATTGCTAACATTATCCAGTTCAATTTCTTGCAAACAACATGTGCTTTCAGTATAATGTTTTGGACAATGTTGGTGAGAGATAAAGCAATAAAAAATGCTACCAAAATAAGTAACTTTTATTAACATTTGTTTCTCTCAAAATGTTGGAAACAAATGTTTGGAAACTTTTGTTATTTTAAATTGTAATTGTTTGGAAATATGTTCCATGTTAAAATTTTTCACTCCAAAATAACAAATAGTATAATTGACTTATTTTATAACGTAAATAATTTGTTAGAAAGATTTGTTTTCAGCAATTTTAAATGAAACAATCTACATTTGCCAGTAAAGCCTAATCTACATTGTGTTCTTTGCTTCCTGTTTCTTATTCTATCTTTTTTTAGTTTAAAGTCCAATCCATAATATATTTTTTGTTTCCTGTTTCTTGTTTACTATCTTTTTCTGGCTAAAATTTAAAAGTTTCAGTTAGAGATAAAAAGAAAAAAACAGGACGCAAAAAGCATATTATAGATCTGGGCTAAGGCTTAAGGTGTAAGTCAGAAAGGGATAAAGAAAAAGAAACAAGAAGCAAATAACATATTGTAGATCAAGCTTAACACTGCTAGAAACACATATTATTAGCAATGTTACTGCTGGTATAAACCAGCCTTAAAGTAGTTACCTGATCTTCACAGACAGAAGCAACTGTGAGCAACACCGAAAACATAAAGGGCTCCAATATAGCTTCAGGAGCATTCAATACATTTTTAGAGTAGCGAATGTAGTCCCTTATATGCTGATGATTTAATTGTGCTGCTTGATATATGTGATATAACACTGTACTTTCAATATCTTGAATTTCCTTAACACTTATAGTATCTGTGATAAAAAAGAAAATCAAAAGCGATCCAAACAAATGCATTACATCTCTTCAATCTAAATCTCAGAGATATATTCTCCTTACCAATAGTCTCGAAGGTATCTGTATCATCGGAATTAGCCTGAGAAAAGCGTAGTGTAAAGTACCTACGCAGTGCCTCTAAGAGATACTTACTATCCTGATTATTACAGAGTCTTAATGCCTGATGCACAAAAGGAGGCAACTCTTCAAGAGGTATGTTTTGTAATCTTGTGCATAGCACATTGATCACCAAGGCATGATCTTCTTTTTCTAAAGACATATCTCTAAACGCAAGACAGTCAGCTTGTTAACTATGTGCATTTACTTCTATTTTTTCTTTTCATTAAAGATAAGAATATTTACCTGAACATCATTGCCAACGAAGGCATGATTTCTGTATTCCATTCACTGTTACATATGTTGTTGATAATGAGAGATTTGTACTTAGATCCAGAAACTTCTCCATTCATATAATTAATATATTTCTCTTCCTCCAGCACTTCCAGAAGAACAGGCAGTAGATCTTTCCAACTGAAATATTTAAGAAAGTTAATTTTCTATTTAGCTCTGATAAATTTACAAATGAGATTAATTTTTTTTAATACCTTCTGAAATCATCATCATTATTGCGGATGCTAACCAGACAAAATTCCACCAATTTAAGTAGATGTAGTTTTGGATAATTAGGGAAATCAATTACTATTCTATTGACAATGTCATTCACATGACTAATTGAGAGTTTAGCTTTAGCCAAAGCTTTCAAGGTGGACTCTACTAATTTAAGTCTCTTTGAATACAAATTTTCAGATTCTGAACATACTTGTAAGATCTCATCCAGTAGCTTGGAAATGTCTGGATCACAAATCCTGTTAGATATTATTTTTACAAACTAAAAACAATTGTTTACTTAATATTGTTTTGTTTGAAAAAAACTTGTTTTTAATTTTATAAATATAAATAATTATAAATATAAATATAAATATAAATATAAATATAAATAATTTTATAAATATAAATATATATATTTATATATATATATATATACATATATATATATAAATATATATATATATTTTATATATGTATATATATAAAATAAAACTACACAGAAATAAAAATAAGTTTGTGCTTTTAAAATTCGTTTACCTCATCGGTTGATGTCTCTTGCACGAATTTGTGCAATTGCTCTTGGTTTTTTTGACTGAGTAAACCGTCGAGTTTTGCACTCATTTTCCTTTTCTTTAATACAATAAATTAAGTATGCAATATTTCATTCGCCGGAGAGAAACATTCGTTCTTTCTAACGTTTAACCATAACAACAACTTTTCGCGCCGTTATGAGTCATTTTTCACTTTACAAGAAAGAGAGGAGAGGCTTATGGAGGATTCACACCCCGTCCGATGTCCGACGTACGATATCCAATAGCAGAACAGCTTTCCAATGGAGAATTGAATTTTTTAATAAAAAGCTGTTCTCTTATTGGATATCGGACATCGTACATCGGATATTGGACGCGGTGTGAATCCTGCATTAAGGTTAATATTGGGCGCATTCAGTAGAAAAAGCGCTCAGTGAGCAATCAACGATTATTGGTTCTTGCTATTAGATCCCTAAATCTAGACCAATTACATTGACAAATTACTCAACTGTTGTGCAACTGTTGAGTCTGCTGAATGCAGCCATTACATGCGTCGTACGATAATGGCTCCTGCACACAGGACGCGGTAATGTTTGCCGTGCGGCGGAAGTTCGCGTGACAGCCAATCAATATGCTGCTTTCCATAATAACCTTCTAGCTCTTACGGAAAAACAACATATTGATTGGCTGTCACGTGGACTTTCGCCGCGCGGCAAGCATTACCGCGTCCTGTGTGCAAGAGCCATAGGACGTAAGCAGTGAGCGAATCAGCCAATCACAGTCATTGATTCTTGAACCGTAAGAAGAATCAACGACTATGATTGGTCAATTTGTTTACTGCTACGTCTTACTGCTTAAGTTTTTCTGTATGCGGCCCTTAAGCCCATTCTACAATTGCGTAAGCGTAGTCGTGAACGTAAGAGTCAACCAATCCGAATGTTTTATTCACTGATTGCTTTACTCTGATAGGTTGTCGTAATCACTTACAACCACTTACAACCACGTTCACGCAATTCTAGAATGGGCTTTATGGAATAGAAATTCCGGGTCATAATAAACCCAGCAGCACACGATGCTTGTTTTCATGCTGGATTACTTGTTGGATGGAAATACTCTGTTCTGATTGGTGCATTTCTGAAGATGGATCAATCAGAATAGAGTATTTCCACCTAGCAAGCAATCCAGCACGAAAACAAGCATCGTGTGCCGCTGGCTTTAAAAGAAGAAAAAGAAGAAGCGTGAGAATGTCAACTGGCAGTCCATACTTAAGCCAGCGGCGATGCTTGTTTTTATGCTGGATTGCTTGCTGATTGGTGCATTTCTGAAGATGGATCAATCAGAATAGAGTATTTCCACCTAGCAAGCAATCCAGCACGAAAACAAGCATCGTGTGCCGCTGGCTTTAAAAGAAGAAAAAGAAGAAGCGTGAGAATGTCAACTGGCAGTCCATACTTAAGCCAGCGGCGATGCTTGTTTTTATGCTGGATTGCTTGCTGATTGGTGCATTTCTGAAGATGGATCAATCAGAATAGAGTATTTCCACCTAGCAAGCAATCCAGCACGAAAACAAGCATCGTGTGCCGCTGGCTTTAAAAGAAGAAAAAGAAGAAGCGTGAGAATGTCAACTGGCAGTCCATACTTAAGCCAGCGGCGATGCTTGTTTTTATGCTGGATTGCTTGCTGATTGGTGCATTTCTGAAGATGGATGGAAATACACCAATTAAAACAGAGTATTTCCATCCAGCAAGCAATCTAGCACAAAAACAAGCATCGTGTGCCCCTGGCTTTATATTAGGTTTGTTCTTTTCAACCGAACTAGTGCTGCACTAGAACTGCACTGGTTCGGAACTAGAACTAGCAAGTACAGCAAAAGTTCATAGGTTCAGACACACCAGATAGAATGGAAAAGAACGCCATAGAAACAATATGACGTAACACATAATTTTAGATGCAAATAATTCTTCAGATGAAGAATTTACTGTACTTGCATTAATGTATGTGTCTCAATTGCTCGCAGAACCTATCTGGGATATTGCCTTCATTCCTTTTAATTTTTGCAATATTTATCTCTTCCATCTTTATAGATCTGTTCTTTTCACCTGAACTACTTGCACTGGTACAGTAACTTTTACCCTTGCACTGCACTGCACTGCTTGCACTAACTCCAGACTCAGTGCAACTAGTTCAGTGAACTCTTGCATTAAGTTCTGCTGCACTAAGTTCTGCTGCACGTTGGAAAGAACAGTAACCTCTGACGTTACTTCTGCTAGAAAACGCACCAGTGTACACTTCTTGAATTAGTGCAAGAAGTTCAGCTGGGAAGAACAAATCTGTAGTCAAAGGTTTGACCATGTTCAGACCTGATTTTTTTGGAATTTGTACCTCGATATCTTGGGCGAATAGACAATAGATATAAATCTGAGTCCAAGTAAAATAAGAAGAAGAAGAATATAATCTTATGTGATTGCGTGAATAATTGACCTAAATCTTTGCAAAAGTGCAACGTGATTTATTTTTAGGTTATGTATATTACTGTATGCAGCGAAAGAACATTTACCTAACTTCAATTAATATGCAAACCTAGATTGACTAGGTTAAGTTTATATTGTTACTGCAGAAAATATTAAATTAATGCGATTGCAAAGATGAGTGACTTAGAAATCGCGTACAATAGTGATCAGGAAGTTTCGGAGAATCACTCGAAACTCGTCGAAGCTGTAACACAGCTTGATAAAAAGCAAAGGTGAAAAGAATTTTGCATTAATAAGCTTGCCACTAATTTTACAGATCTGAATGTTTTTATTTTTCTTTACTTCTTTTTGTAGAGTAAATAAAGCGGAAAGGAGTGAGCCCACTTTAGAGGTCTCAGAGTTCCATCTTGTAAAAAGGGCAACCAACAAGGATGCCGTACAGGTTCGAGATCTGGTTAAATCATTGGGACAGAAAGGATATCAAAGCCAAATTACAAAAAAGCTTCGATCTATTCAAAAATGCAAAACTATTTCCAAGCCATTGGAAAAACCAACTGCTGAAAAGGTAAATTGTCAAGCTATTTGACGTAATGTATATATATATGCAACTTGATATTTGCGACTTTCTAATGTGAACATGTATCCTCTATTATCTATAAAAATTCACATTTTACTAAATAATGTTTTTTTTAAATAAATATCAAGGACAATAAGAGCCAAATCGTTGGTGTTAAACACTTATGATTTATGTATAATCAAATAAGAAAATTAAAATAAATTTTTATTCGTTATAAATAAAAGTCTTATTTCTGAAATTATTCATGAATATATATTATATATATGTGCATAAAAAAAATCGAACTAACAGCTTGAATTCTCAATTGGATATTGAAGAGTTAAGTAATGTTTATTTTCCTCTATTGAATTTAATCCATGATAGACGGCTCTAAGATCGGCCTATCTGTTTACAATATCTGTTTTGATTGCGGGTTGTTCTTATTCCTTTATAACACGAAATATTGGCTTTTGTAAACTCACTATCTGTGTTTCTATTCTTTGACTGTTGGATTGTTGGAGCTCTCCATTGTTCATATCTTTGGTAAGAATGTTTTTAATTTTTGCAAAATTTTTAACTATGCGACTTTTTTCTATACTTGCGGTTTTTCTAGTCTTGCGATTTGTGAGTTTGTTTGAGTAGCTTACAAACACTGATGTGACGGATTTGACAACTCCAAAAACCAAAACAAACATTATTTCACATTGCAAAAGCTCCAAATATCTAATTTAATAAGAGAATTTATATAAGACAAAACAAAGTTGTATCAATTTAAATCACTTCTAGGTAAAAATGAGATTTGGTTTTGAACGTACTCTGAAGGATCTATCAAGATGGAATGCTATAGTCGCTAAAAATAGAACGGCAACACATTTAACTTTTCCACTGAGAACTCCTAAGCAAAAATTGAAAATTGACTCCCCAGCAGATTTCATAAATCATCTTAGATTTAAGTCTGATTTACAACGAAAGTTGGAAGAATTAGATCCAAAACTAAAAGAACCTCTACCTCAGGAGAAGGAGAAAAGAGATAATGAAGAAGAAAAATCCCAAATGACATTGAAGGACATGAAGAAGAAAAGAAGCGAAACTGCCAAATATAGGGCACAGCAGGTAAAACAAAAATATTCATAATGCAATTATCTAGAAATTATCAACAACAGAGAAAGTAGTCCAAACTAAACTAATAACCTAAACTAATAACCATAACTAATAAACTAAACTAGAGGTTGTTTCTTATTGTTCTTTTACTTCTTTTACTTTTAGTCGTATCAAGAGGCGAAGGCGCATCGTCAACGTAAGATCAAAAGCAAAAAGTTCCATCGTATAGAGCGGAAGAAGAGAGACAAGGAACAGTTGGTGGAGTTTGAGAAATTGCAGAAAACTGATCCGGAAAAAGCCTTGACAATGTTGGAACAATTGGACAAGAGTCGTGCGGAAGAACGAATGTCGCTGAGACATAAGAGCACTGGTCAATGGGCCAAGAATAAACAGATCAGAGCTAAATATGACAAGGAAGTGAGTATCTTTTCTTCATCTAAAACTCGATAAGAAAGATTAATTTTTAATGAGAATCATTAATTATTGAAGAACAATATATTAACGTATTTTATTATTAGACTCGACAGGAGCTTGCCAAGCAGTTGTCTATTGGTAGAGACTTGACACAAAAAGTCAGGTTAGCTTCCGATAATGACGAAGATAAAACGTCCTTTACGTTTGCAAATATAGTTGAGGAACCACCTAACAATAGCGAAATGGTGTCTGAAGTCAATGATTTGATTGAAAGTTATCGGAAGTATCGTGATAAGAAGAAATCCGAAGGAGAAACTGCCGCGAAGGTTGACAGCAAATCCAAGTCGCCTGCCAACAAATTAGATGAAGATAAGAAATCGTATACAAAGACAGAGTCTGAAGTTAGTGAATTTGCTAAAGATTGTTTGAAGCGCCGCGATAGAAAGGACGAGGAATCCAAAGAAGAGAGTGTCGCGAAGGTTGATAGCACATCCAAATCATCTGTCAACAAATTAAACAATATATCAAATGATATGTTAGAAAAACAGATTTCTGAGCCAAATAAAGCAAGTACGTACTTATTCGTTTTCAATAAAATTTATAAGATAACTACGCTTTTACATTATATAATAATATATTGATTATCTTTAATATATTCCTTTTTTTAATTCTAGATACAATTGCTTTTGCTGTCACTTCTTCAAATCAAAAGACTAAAGAATCTACCAAAGTCAAAAAAGCAAGTAAAAAAGTGAGTACGAGCTGTACTGTAATTTCGGATGAGATAGTTTCGAAAAAGGAAAAAGCGAAATTATGTAACAAGAAGAACAAAATTAAGGTGAAAAATGAGCATAATGTAGAACTTACCTCCACGTGGCATGTCGAAGAATTGCAGTGCAATAAGAAAATGGACTCTAAAACGCCTAAAGTAGCAGACATAGACGATATGTTTGATTCCGTGGAAGAAAACATAAAATATAAAGTCAACTTGAAGATGCACAGAATAAAAAGGAAACTTGAGACAGAGAACAAAGTAAATAAGCGCAAGAAGAAGGCGAATAAAGAGAACGAGAACTATATGCCAAATCTGGAATTTAAAGATTATAAACAGAAACCCATATTGGATCTTCCATTAGAGGAAACCGCTTGTAAGGAAAATTCACAGAACACAGATTTGACGACCTTAAAGACAATAATGAACACTGAGCAAGAACCCACAACTAAATCAAATAGTTACGTGGGGGAAATCAATCTGCAGAATCCTCATTCGATGAACACAAAGTCGAAGCATCTAAAGACGGAAATACCGGATTTAGATGTAGATGAGGAGGACGTGCTGGATAACGATGAACAGGAAGAAAACTTTGATAGATTCATAGACGAAGTAATGGAAAATAGCGATGCCGAGAAGGAATTCAGAAAGGAGAAAGAAGAGGAGGTATGTAAAATATTTTAAACGATTGTTTGTATACGACAACCTTGCGATGCTATTTACAATTGCATTAATGAAGAAATTAAGAATTTTGCTATTATTTAATATTCAAGATTTTCATTTTACACTTTTGATTATATTTATTAGCATGATACCAAGTGCGATGATGTGCGTGGTTTTTACTTCTGCTTTAATTTATATTTTAATAAAATATTTTAATCCTCGCAACTTTTACACATTCTGTACTAGCTTTCATTGACTTTCTTTAATACTTAATTCTATCTCACACATACAAAGAGCTCTTTAAAATATCGTTATTTTAATTGAATATCAGCAAATTATATATATGACAAGAATTAATCTAAAATTTAATACCCAAAATACTTTTAGATTAAGAATTCGCAACCAGAAACTATTAACACGAGCTTACCTGGATGGGGAAGCTGGGCGGGAACAAACATCAAGAAAAGCAAAATGAGACGTAAGAACAGACGATTTATACTAAAGTTTCCCAAGAACGTGCCGCGTAAAGACGAAAATAAAGGCGATGTGATAATCTTCGAGGGTGAGAATCAGAAGTTAAAAGAGCACCTTGTCAGTGAACTGCCATATCCATTTACTACCGTTAAGGATTTTGAAGCGAGCATCAGAGCTCCTCTGGGTAGAACCTTTGTGCCAGAGAATGCTCACAGACGATTGATTCAACCATCGCTGGTTACTAAATCCGGTCAATTGATTGAACCCATGACTGAAGAAATGTTATTAGAGAAGCAACCGATGGTGAAACGACGTATCGATAAACAGAAAAAGAACAGCATGAAGAACAATAAAATAAAACACGAGTAGGATGTAATAGTGTAAAATAATATCCCTTGTACTGAGAATTAATTAAGTTGCATTGACAACCTTTGTTATGATTTGTAAAACTAGTTCTATAAAATAATCAACATCATTAATCTTTCACAATTATTTTATGTGTTATATATATATATATATATATATATATATATATATATATATATATATATATATATATATATATATTATGTATTAAATGTGCAATATATTTATTGCACATATATATAACGATTGATCTCTTATAAGAATTGACCTGTCAATAAGATGCTTCTCCAACTTTTTTTATATAATTACATAATGAAAATATTGAATATCGAAAGTTTTAATTTTCCATGAAGTTAGCAGCGCGTAATCGATCGTAATCGATTGATCACTCGATCGTGCGAGAGCGCACTCAAGAACTAATTAGAATTAGAGGAGAATGGCAAGATATGTTCGAACGAGTTCGGACCTTGTGATTTTTTGGAACGTGCCTTGGAATTTTTTAAGACATTTTTAAAACTTTTTTTAACTCTCGAAATATATCAAATCGGAATAATGGCGTTGGGGCATAACTCTTAGAAAGGCCTGGAGCCAAATATTGAAGTTGAAGAGGAGAATAGCGTTGGGGCAAATTTCCTAGGGAAGCCTGGAACCAAAGTTGAAGAAAAAGAAGAAAATTAATTAGATCTTTAGTTTGCTGTTTGTTATAAACATCTCGATAGCTGATTGATACCAAAAAATCGAATAAACTGCGTCGAGTCGGAAAATCGAGTCGAGGACTCTTTTGAGTCCTTAGGTGTAGAACGTTGCGTGAAGTTGCTATACATTGCGCTTCCCGATCTTGCTTATCGGTGATTGGCGCGGGATTAGTTCCGCCTGCTGCCGTAGGCAGCGCCACTCTGCAGACGCACGCGAGCTGTGCAGCGAGCAAGACGACGGTTTCTCGGAGGAAAAGGAGGAATCTTACGTGCGCTCGCCAACACCAGCCTCGGTGGATGATTCCCTGAACTTCGGCCGCGCGCAGGCATTCGACGGGAGCACTCAACGAGAGGTATCATCGCGTGTCATTGAGCGAAATGGCGGATAGAAAACGCGCGAAAAAATACGTACGATCGTCAACGTACGTACCTGCCGGCGGCGCGGGGTCACGTGACGTTGGCGCGTAGGTGGTGGGTGCGCGCGGGAGTACTATGTGCACGCTCGATGTCCACGTGGTACTCGGAGGTCGTCGCGGATGTGTCGAACCTGGAAGGCGAATCTCTGAAAATCTCGCGATGCGATTCGCGCAATTAGTTGAGGCCGCAACGAAGGAAGAAACTCAGAGAGACGACGAGTGTTCTTAGCCGCGCATTTAGCGCGAAACGTGGCTGTTCGTGATCACTTTCGCGTATTGTCAATTCGGTTAGAACTAAAATTCCGACTAGAGTAACGAAAGACACGACGAGTGACAAGAAAATAAGGCCCGCGCTTCGCACTCCAAATATATCCGGCTGATTGTCTTTACATTCGATATACTCTTAAGCTATGTTCTCGCAGTTTTCTCGGACAAACGGTGTTTAGCGAGACAGACGGCCACTTTTGGGGGCGAAATGCGTTGCCAAAACAAAACGCACACATACGTGCGTCCAAGGCCCGATGGGCACGAACGGACTTATGCTCGATTCGACATTGTGTGACTCGCGAGCCTATTAC
>NW_022639527.1:1133706-1134228 GCF_010583005.1 Odontomachus brunneus | reverse complement strand
ATCCTCACGGAATTGCAAGACTTTGAGAAAGAACTCACTGAGATTTGGAATCTCTCCATTTAAGTCTACCGACGAAACGTTCTCGAAAGAATCGGCTAGCACGTTCATCAACGGTGGTATACGTTTGTAGAACCTTTTGTTCAATAATTTCTGGTACGTATTGCTGACAGCCGGCAGCAATACTCGCGGAGGTATGCAATTGGATAATTTCTGTGTGATTGTTTTCAGTCGTGAAACTACGATACCAGTCTGCAAACATAGATTTAGATTGAAGGAAACGTATAATTAAAGATGCATCAAAAGAAGTTGTCAGGGTGCACAGTTATATCTGCACGCTTCGACATGCGGAGCGAGCGAAGGTGAGAAGAGAAAGAGGAAGAAAGCGCGGCGAAATAGAGCACGCAGGAGAATGTGTGCGTGTGTAACATAACGCGAAATAAGAAATTAAATAAAAATTAAATTAAATTTTAACGATAGGTCTTGAAATACACATACTATTATGTAAATATTATTCTATGAAGA
>NW_022639527.1:1130913-1133696 GCF_010583005.1 Odontomachus brunneus | reverse complement strand
CGCGAGCTGTGCAGCGAGCAAGACGACGGTTTCTCGGAGGAAAAGGAGGAATCTTACGTGCGCTCGCCAACACCAGCCTCGGTGGATGATTCCCTGAACTTCGGCCGCGCGCAGGCATTCGACGGGAGCACTCAACGAGAGGTATCATCGCGTGTCATTGAGCGAAATGGCGGATAGAAAACGCGCGAAAAAATACGTACGATCGTCAACGTACGTACCTGCCGGCGGCGCGGGGTCACGTGACGTTGGCGCGTAGGTGGTGGGTGCGCGCGGGAGTACTATGTGCACGCTCGATGTCCACGTGGTACTCGGAGGTCGTCGCGGATGTGTCGAACCTGGAAGGCGAATCTCTGAAAATCTCGCGATGCGATTCGCGCAATTAGTTGAGGCCGCAACGAAGGAAGAAACTCAGAGAGACGACGAGTGTTCTTAGCCGCGCATTTAGCGCGAAACGTGGCTGTTCGTGATCACTTTCGCGTATTGTCAATTCGGTTAGAACTAAAATTCCGACTAGAGTAACGAAAGACACGACGAGTGACAAGAAAATAAGGCCCGCGCTTCGCACTCCAAATATATCCGGCTGATTGTCTTTACATTCGATATACTCTTAAGCTATGTTCTCGCAGTTTTCTCGGACAAACGGTGTTTAGCGAGACAGACGGCCACTTTTGGGGGCGAAATGCGTTGCCAAAACAAAACGCACACATACGTGCGTCCAAGGCCCGATGGGCACGAACGGACTTATGCTCGATTCGACATTGTGTGACTCGCGAGCCTATTACATCATGACGTTACACGACACACACACATACACACTCTTACGTACTGTATTATGTTATAAGCAGATAATATATTCTATATTTTGTCCAAATTTACGATTAAGTTAAAAATAAACGAATGTTTTCTTAGTATTTGGCCATTTTTGTCATTAATTACTTTCACTTTTTACTTAACGTCAATTTACAACTTATCAACTTGATTATCTTAAAAAGAAATAATTGCTAACAATTAAATAATCAATAAAAATTACTAATCTATTATTTCTTTTATATTAATCCATATATGTCCATATACATTCTTTCTTTGTTTCGTTACAATAATTCTTTACCCGCCGAGTTATTTCCGAGCTGGGAATAGCGTGCAATAGAATGATAAAAATACTGTACACGTATAAAAATATTTTAATATTTATGAACATAAAACGTTCATCTTAGAACTACAGAAAATAATCTTAGAAAAGTAATTCTATTTACAATATTTATAAGAATTTACAATTCCATTTACAAGAGTCGTTTTAATGCAAAGTTATAGTAAAATTAATTATTTACAGTTGCTATGACATTCAAACTAATATTTAGGGATAAATGTTTAAAAGTATTTCTGTAAAGGTTCCCCTAAAATTTCCTCCAAAGTGCGAACAGCATTCTGGGCACACTTCTCCGTAGCTTCGTCTTCATCTTCTAATATCTCTGCTAGGAAGGGCACCGTTTCCGGCAATAAAGGCATAAAGTCTTCCCCAAGTTTTCTCGCGATTTCCACCTGAATTGCAATAGTGAGTGATTGTTCAATAAGTAAAAATACAAATGATATAATAGCAGTTAAAATGAGTGAAACGAATTAAAAATTAGGAACAGAAATCTTTTTATATGTAAATCCACGCTGCATTTTTGAAAAATAGATTATTAATAAATGTATATACTTTTAGTATTCGAACTTTTTTGTCATTCACATATAGAATGTTAAAATTGAGAAAATTAAATTTTTCATGTTCAAATCAATTTTTCTCATTAAAAAAATTTTTTTCTTAAATAAAAATTTTTAATATAGAATACATAATGTCTCACTAAGCACCTGAAATTAATTGTTTATAAAGAAAAACAGTAGAGAAATATGAATGTTCCAATGTAACTATTTTATATGTCAATAAATATTTAAAGAGAATATTTTACTTTTAATAATTTAAATTAAGCTCTGAAATAAATCAACTGTTGTATCTTAGCTTACCAAAGCGTTCAAGGCAGTGCTCCTAACATAAGGCTTCGCGTGCTTAGTCTTTAGCAACATCTGGTAAACCAGCTGCTTGTGCAACGTGTCGTCGGGAATGGCGCTGGCGAAGGAAGCTATACAAGGTACAATCAATTGACTAGCTCGATTCTCGTACTCTTCCTTCGTGCCCATTGTGTTTTCCACCTGGTCTATTATTGGCTGCGCGAGGATCTCGTACCGTTCTTGACTGACGAAATTGTGAGCGTCGTAAATGAATACACGGTGAAAGGTCAACAGAATCGCCTCTACCAGCTCGATTCTGTTCGATTCTTCAGAAAGCGTCAATTCGTGAGGAGTATCGCTGACGAACGTGTTATTGTTTTTCAACAATAATGCCGCATGTTTAAGGAAGAGATCAGCGAATAGAGCGAACAAAGATTTTAAACATTCTGCTATATTCGCTGATAACCTAAAGAAATATTATTACATTATCAAAAGAGTACTGTGTGCAATAATTGGTAAATATATTACTTAATATATGTTATGATTTTATTATAAAAATATATTATTTTAACTGAATAATAATATAATAAAATCATACATACCTGTAGAATGTTATGTTTCGTTGCTTGTGCTTTGCACTTTTCTCTGCCCACTTATAAAAGTCTGAGTATAACGGCTTGAAGGTCGCTTCGCTCAACTTCAAGACCAGAGCGACCAAAGCTTTTCCAGCGCTCTCCTCAATCGTGACGATGTCCTTTGAAACATCTTCTTTATCGACCATTTGATCATCCTTG
>NW_022639527.1:1102330-1128297 GCF_010583005.1 Odontomachus brunneus | reverse complement strand
TAAGGCTTCGCGTGCTTAGTCTTTAGCAACATCTGGTAAACCAGCTGCTTGTGCAACGTGTCGTCGGGAATGGCGCTGGCGAAGGAAGCTATACAAGGTACAATCAATTGACTAGCTCGATTCTCGTACTCTTCCTTCGTGCCCATTGTGTTTTCCACCTGGTCTATTATTGGCTGCGCGAGGATCTCGTACCGTTCTTGACTGACGAAATTGTGAGCGTCGTAAATGAATACACGGTGAAAGGTCAACAGAATCGCCTCTACCAGCTCGATTCTGTTCGATTCTTCAGAAAGCGTCAATTCGTGAGGAGTATCGCTGACGAACGTGTTATTGTTTTTCAACAATAATGCCGCATGTTTAAGGAAGAGATCAGCGAATAGAGCGAACAAAGATTTTAAACATTCTGCTATATTCGCTGATAACCTAAAGAAATATTATTACATTATCAAAAGAGTACTGTGTGCAATAATTGGTAAATATATTACTTAATATATGTTATGATTTTATTATAAAAATATATTATTTTAACTGAATAATAATATAATAAAATCATACATACCTGTAGAATGTTATGTTTCGTTGCTTGTGCTTTGCACTTTTCTCTGCCCACTTATAAAAGTCTGAGTATAACGGCTTGAAGGTTGCTTCGCTCAACTTCAAGACCAGAGCGACCAAAGCTTTTCCAGCGCTCTCCTCAATCGTGACGATGTCCTTTGAAACATCTTCTTTATCGACCATTTGATCATCCTTGAAATCCTCGATATCCTCACGGAATTGCAAGACTTTGAGAAAGAACTCACTGAGATTTGGAATCTCTCCATTTAAGTCTACCGACGAAACGTTCTCGAAAGAATCGGCTAGCACGTTCATCAACGGTGGTATACGTTTGTAGAACCTTTTGTTCAATAATTTCTGGTACGTATTGCTGACAGCCGGCAGCAATACTCGCGGAGGTATGCAATTGGATAATTTCTGTGTGATTGTTTTCAGTCGTGAAACTACGATACCAGTCTGCAAACATAGATTTAGATTGAAGGAAACGTATAATTAAAGATGCATCAAAAGAAGTTGTCAGGGTGCACAGTTATATCTGCACGCTTCGACATGCGGAGCGAGCGAAGGTGAGAAGAGAAAGAGGAAGAAAGCGCGGCGAAATAGAGCACGCAGGAGAATGTGTGCGTGTGTAACATAACGCGAAATAAGAAATTAAATAAAAATTAAATTAAATTTTAACGATAGGTCTTGAAATACACATACTATTATGTAAATATTATTCTATGAAGACATTAATAATTAAAAATTAATCGATATAATAAATGCCATATTATTACCAAAAATACATTCAAGACTATTTCGAGGTAAAATTAATTTCTTGAATAAACAACCTCTTAAAAATTTCGTGCATTTTTATTTTTGATCGGAGATAGAAGTATAAATACCTTGGGATGTTCTTTGTCGATGTATAATGTATTCAATCTAGTCAGCTCGAATAGAAGGTTGTTTAAGTAGGGCGAAAGGAAATTTCCCAGAAACTCCACTATTTTTTGCAAAGCACTCACGATGCTAATAACGATCACGTCCGGCACGTTCTGACAACAATGCGTCTTCAGCAGCACCAAAATTACTGGTACAAATGTATTCAATGAATCCAGAGCATGTGTTTTCATTGTGCAGACTAGTTCCGCGACGCATAATGCCGCACTAGCCAATACCGGACCATCTCTCGATTGCAACAGTTCTGTCGTAATGTGTAGAATCTGCAAATAATTATGCAAAGAAAATCATGATATCGTTTATGATATTAATCACATCAGGAATATGCAATTGAATCGAACTGAATTTTATCGCGTGTTCTGAAGGAATAAAGCGATTTTTTCGTGTTTGTATACATACCGGCATAAAAACGTTGGGATAATCAGTGGCCAATAACTTCCCTAGCAGTTTCAAAGAGTTTAACGCTGTCTGCTGAACAATTTCGTGCTCTTGGCTCTTGACTTTCTCCTCAACGTTGATAAAGTTCACGAGATATTCAATTAAGTTTAGAAGATTCTCGTGATCCTCTTCACCGAACTTCTTCTGAAGCAGTCTTGTGTTCAGCATCTCCAGGATCTTCTTTCTTACGCTCAACAACTCGTGAGTCTGCAAGCGCTGGACATTCTTCAGGAACATCGTATTCGGCAATAGATTGTTCACAAGATCCAGCAAGTCGTACAGATGATGTAATAACACCTTCCAATATTTCGCGCTCGGTTTATTTTGTTGCTGATCGGCGACCTTCGAAATGATCTGAATCAACGTGATCAATTCGGCCCCTAAACAATCGCAGTACTCGTTCATCTCATTCGCTTCATCCACGTTGAGCTCAGCTATGCGATTGATGAAGTTATCGGAAGATAAGAGATTGCTGAGGAACTGCACTGCCGTTAGTTTGTAGTGTCGTAGAGCCTTCGGGGCAGTCGTGCTTACGTCGTATATATGTTTATACGGGAAATTCCTCGTCATCCGTTTTTCCTGTTCTTCTTCAACGTCAATCGGTAAAATTTTGACAAATTCGATTACCTTTACACAAACCTAATAAAAAAATGGAAAATTAATTTGATTTTTTAGAACAACTTTATTCAACCTTTTGCTACAACTACCCAACAAATTTTATTTATCGGCATATTTTTATTGGAAAATTGCACTCATAAACACTCAATGGGGCTATTTTTTAACTAGAAATATATGCCGATAAATAAGAAGTATCTTCTATGGAAGGATTCCTCAATCAACTTTAAAATATTTCCACGCGCAATAACATAATTTTTAAATAACAAAAATAGATTCTTTTTCAAAATTAAACACGACTTCATATGACTAACCTGAAGCAGCTGTCCCAATGAGAGCTCCTGACATATTTGAAGAGCAAACTCCAAACGCTGCATGGAACGTTTGTCGTTTGCGAGCTTCGCGTTCAATTTTATTGCATGGCTTTCGAAAGTAAGCAGATAATACAAATGCAGATAATTGTCAAGAAGTTGAAGCAGTTGGACAAATAAGTGCATCCTTCTGTGTTCGGGTATATCTGGCAAGGAGGCTACGAAAATTCGCAGCATCATGCAGGCGTGGATCTCGTTGTTAGCGGCATTAACAACCGGCACCACCGTCTCCAAAACCTTGGAAGTGATCTGGATGGAATAAGAGTCATCCTGGCGAACCATCGTGCTGCCCATGAAAGTGAAAATAGGCATAATGTTGATGAGCGCTCGATTCACATCGACTTTCTTCAGCAACTCAATGAGCACTAGCAATGCGTGGTGATGTGTTTGTGGATTTCGTGACGTTCTTATACACTTGGTGATAAGACAAATATGCAGATGGGCGTTGTGCAACGGTAAATTCTGCGTCATCAGCCGATAGATTGTCTGCAGGATCAACTGATTTGTATATTCCACCGGACTTAGCTCCTCCAAGCTTACGCAGACGTTCACCAGGTCAAATAGCACCTCGTAGAGTGTCTCCTCGTGCTCGATGTTTTTAGCATGCTGCACAATTTGCAGCAAGGTCTCACCGCGTTTCCATGCTCTGCTGTACACCATCTTAGGAGTCGGCCACAGGCAACTCCTAATTTGACTGTGTCTCTTCAACTTCTTCTTCGCACTTTCTGTTGCCTCCAATTGCTTCTCAGGTCTGTTAAGTTTCATAGCCTGCAGTTCAGACACGACGAGCTTTGCATCGATACTGATCTTGCGGATCGCCCGAGTTGCGTTCGAGATGACACTACTCACTTCGCAGTCGGTCAACACGTCCAGTATCTTGGAAAAAATCTTCACTTGCAAGTCTTGCGAGATTTTGCCGGCACGCTCAAAAAACAATTTGTTGATTTGCTTCAACAACACAATGCTGGGGGAAGTTTGCTGACCAGACTCGGTGACTGCATAAAAAGCGTGTTGTAAGATACTCTTCTCAAAGAACGACCACACTTGACTATCGTTCAATGTCTCAACCGTGGAATCGTTGAAACGTTGCAGGATATTTCTCAGAGCATTGCCGGTCGGTTGGCATTGCTGGTTCCTGGTCGATTCGTGCATCAGTTTTTCCAGAAGCCGCAGACCTAACGGTGCCAGTTGCTGGAGGATCTCTGTGCCGTTGACGTGTGTCAGCACGTCTAACAGCTCGGATCTACGGTCTATCGGCACGTCTTCCTGCAATATCACGCTGAATAGCATTCTTCGCGCCTGTTGCAACTTCTTCCGTTGCTTCATCAGGCAATACACATCAGGATCCGGCGAGAGAATGTAATAGAGTATAATTGACAGCTGATCCGAATCCTGAATGATTTCTGCACTTCGAGCTGCCACTTCTTGCAGCAGCGCGGAAAACGGCTCCGTCGCAAGACTGAAGGTTTGAGTGAGTTTCTTCAGGATGTCTACCGCCGCCGATCTGCAAACGCTACTATGTCTCGTGAGAGATAGCAACAGGTTGGTTATGAAGTGTTGGTCTTGAAACACCCACTGAATTTTGGAACAGCGGTCCAAAAGCTGCAACGTGATTTGCAAGCAATGATGAGAAGTCTGGACATGGACTGGTCTTACGTACAACTGCGACAAGAAGTTGATGAGATTCTTTATCGTGTCGAAATGTCTTTGGAAAAAGATTTGCAGGCATCGGAGGTAATGTTTCTTCCATTGTTTGTTGCTCATACCTTCAAAAAATATCTCTAGTAACCTAACGATCAGGTTACTCTGTTCTGCGTTATTAACGAAATCGAGTTTAGCCTCAGATTTAAGGTTGAGTCGTCTGTGCACCATTTCCAGCACGTAAGTGCCCACTTGTAGTGGCAAAGTACCTTCAGACGTAAGCTTTAATGCTGTCTGGATGTTGTCGCCAGTGATGATATTGCAGTTGTGCAACAGTTTGATGCGCGGATATTTCTTGATCATCTCTGTTGCCATTTCGATTACGTCACGTGCCACATTTGCCGGCATGGAGCCTACGGGTATCCGACAAACCGAGCCTAATAAAATCATGTTGAAAAACAAGGAAGCTGCATCGGCATGAGAAATTTGCTGGCGCATTGTATTCAATATGCTATTCGTAGCCGGTAACAATTCGTAGTTGAGAATATTGTGGAAAGCAGTGGAAGAGATCGTCTCCGCAGTCAACGAAGCCTTCTCGAGATCCTTCATCATATACTGCATGTAAGTATTATTCTTTGCGAAGTTTGACTCCAGCACCTCTAAAGCGATTACTACGTCTTCTTTTGTAGCTGGAAATAAGTACGGCAAAGCTGTAATGAAGACCCTGGTGTCGTCACCATCTTCACAAAGTTCCAGAAGTATCTTCAGGGCCGGCTTTGCTAAGTCCTTCTTTGACACAGTATGACATGTCGACAGTAGAGCCATTAGATCATCCACCAGAGTGTCGATAGGTAGTAGACTGGTTAATTTCTTAGTGGATAAAGACAACAAGCTTTTCACGACGTTTACGTCGGCGTCGTAGAATCGCGCTTGAAGTGTCCTCACCATCATACTGTGGAAGCTCTTAGGGATGCTCACGTCGTTCTTAGCAAGAATTTCCAAGCCTCGTATTCGCTGTGCTGAGCTAACGTGAGCCAATTTGTCCAGAATCACAACAGAATTTTGCGTCTCTTTAGTGACGAAAGGCCAGGATGTGAGGAAATTTGATACCTCCTTGGAGTTCTTATCATTCTTGCCTTTCTTCATAAGATCTTTTAAATATTTGTCGAACCTTTCTGGATAACTACGTTCGAAATTCTGGTAGAATCGTGCTATAAAGACCTTTGCGCTTTTGGGCAATTCGGTTTTGAATAATTCGCCCGTCAACACATTAGACAAGATTGTATCTACCATGTCATCGTCGAGTTTCACGCGCATCAGAAAGTCATCCGTCATATTTTGGACACTGATAGTATCATCTGGATCTCTGACAACCACTTGACAAACTGCCTGAAGAAAAGGCACGGCAAATCGCGACACATTTATGTATGTTGAGTGAATCTTGGAGAGAGTATCGATAAACCAAGACAAATTGGACAGTCGGAGTATGACACTTCGGGGAATAACTGTCATTCTATTAGTCGGAGTCTGATACAAATGCAATAGAAAAATAACAGCTTCCTGTTTCAAGAGAGGGTTCTTGAAAACTTTCAGCAATATTTTGTTCACTTTATCGTCGTCGAGTTTTACCTGCAATTTTCATACAAATTTACACATTTACATATATTTGTCTTAATTTTAATATACAATAAAATTTCTACAAATGAAATAATAATCACTGATTTATACTTTACAGACTGGAATTTTTGGGAACAGGCAGAAAAAAATAATTTCTATACAAGAAGTTACATCACCTTTGTCGTCAACTGCACGATGATCATATAGCTGCTGGAGGCGAAATCGTAAATAGGACTTCTTAGACCATAGAAAAGAACAGGTACTATGTGGTTCATTTGAACATCGGTGATGGTGATCACCTGATCTATTACACTTGATATCAATGTGATATAAAAGCTGTACAGAGTGGTCAGATGAGATGCCTGGTCAGAGTAGGTCTCTATGGCAGATATTACATGGGTACACAGCATCTTCATGAATACATTGTCTTTGCTAAAACGATTGATAAGTATTTCTAAGATCCGTGATTGACCACGTTTCTGCAAAGACCTCAGCCAATGCCACTTGTCGTCTTTATCTGATAGATCCAACAATTGCAGTGCTCTTAAAAAGGATACAAGAAAAATTAACAAACTTTTACATAATTTAAAGATTGATTTTATAAATCTTTTAATATACGTGAAATATTTCACACACAAATATCAATTATAATGTTATATTTTTTAAATTAAAGAAGCTACAAACAAAATTAAAACAATATATCAGACATATAGATATCCATTATGATGTCATAGATATTGATTTTTAAGTTAAAAGGTATACAAATAGGAAGAATATAAATGATATAATATGAAACATAGCTCTTAGAAAAACATTCTTTTTTTAATTGAGTACTTTTCCTCATTAATACATACCTAGCAAATATACGAGACTCATGATATGGCAAAATTAGTAATATAAACTGATCTCGGTTATATTGATGTATGCGATATCTATATATCAACCATTCTAGTGCTTTATGTGAAGCATTTACTAGTAAATATGGAGACAATAGTATCAAAAACTTTGCAATATCTGCATCCACTTTCTTATTTATCGCAGTATCTTGAATAACACGCTCAAAACTCAAGGAATTCTCAGAAAACAATGTCTCTTTAAAATCAACAAAAACTGAGGAGAGTCTCACTAGATTTTCCAGACCATTTTGACCTAAACAAATGAAATAATGATTAGAAATAAAAAAAAAGTTGACAATTTTTTAACTTTTAGAAAAGTTAAAAATATTAAAATGAAGAAGAAGCTAACCTATACTTAATACAATGTGCCGGTCTAAATTTGCAGCTTCTATTGGATCAAATAACAAACTGGGACGTTTCTTGTCTTGCACGAGTAAATCTGTCTGCGGAGCTTTCAATCCGAGAAGTTGATCTAATAACGAGGTTGCCATCGTTAATTCATAAGCTAAAATCTTCAAAATTAAATTTTAACAACTTCTAACAGCCTCTCGAATCCCACGTGCATTTGGACACGTGCAAAATTCCTATCCGCATAAGGTACATTCAGATTCTCCACTCGAGTGCACTCTAATGCTAAATTCACGTTGCACGCGATTAGCGATGAGCGATGTCCAATGAAAGTATTGCTTTAAAAAGAAATAAGAGTTGTTTTTTTATTTTTATGTTTTATAATGTCGATAAGTAGGAAAGGCAAAGAATAGTTCATACATGCTTTTGGCTGATATTCACGTGTCGTATGACAAGCTTTTTGGATACGTTCATTGTTTGACGAACAGAGAACCTAGAAACACTCTATTCGCCAACCAATAAACGTATCCGAAAAGCCTGTCGTACGACACGTGAAATAGCACTCTTCTCTGCTTTAAGCCCATTCTACAATTGCGTGAACGTGGTGTAAGTGGTTGTAAGTGATTACGACAACCAATCAGAGTAAAGCAATCAGTGAATAAAACATTCGGATTGGTTGACTCTTACGTTCACGACTACGCTTACGCAATTGTAGAATGGGCTTAAGTCCCGATCTACAATAGGTGCAGTAAGCTTTAAGTGGTAAGAAATTAATCACAATTGATTATTCCTCTATAATTCCACTGTAATTGGTCAATATCTTAAGGCTTAAAACTTACTATACTTTTTGTAGATCGGGACTTAAATGACGAAAAGGCCAAAAGTTTAAGATCAAAATGCCAAATACAGATAGAGAAAGAGAGATAGAGAGAGAGTCAATTAAAGTATCATCCATATTGCGATGACGTGTTCGTAACAAATATGTTTATAAGGTTCCGCGGCATGATTTAGATAAAATATTTGGTAGAGTTTTAATAAAATAAACTCGTAAAATACACGTTGTTTTTAACGACGTTAGTTGGAACAATTTAACTCGAATCAATGCTTATATCATATTGTAAGATCCTACCTACCCTTACGAAAAAAATACGAAAAAACCCTCAATTTTGGGTGTTAACCACAGATATCTATATTAAACTAGATTGTTAACAAGGAGCTTCGAACGTGTGTCGCGTAAGGTTTCCGGTTGCATGCGAGAAAATGGCGGCGGTCCTGTGTGTGTGAGATTGTGGGTGAACTTACAATGTACAATATAAGTCAACGTGGCCATTAAATTACTGTCGTAAAACCAAAAATTCCAGCATCTTATTGCATCAAAAAATGTCGTGACAAAAAAATAAATAGTATTGGATGTTATTTGCTCTGCTCATTTTCAACAAAAGAATTTTATGACTAAACGTAGTGAAAATATGTGGTGGTAGCGGCCATTTTCTCGTATGCACCGAAAACTCTACATGACCGTTACATGCTTTTAGATATCCTGTTAGCAATCTAGTTTAGTATAAACATCTGTGATATTACACTACAAATTTAGATATTTATCCCCAGTTTTCGGGCGTTTACACCCAAAATTGAGGGTTTTTTTCGTAAGAGTTTCTTTGAGTCGTCTTAATGGATGAGGTTTGCTATGTGGCAAACTCCGAAGAAAAGTATTGAATAATTAATGTTCTTGAAGTTTTGTTTAGGACGACACAAATATTATTTAACTTGAGTAAGTTATACACTTACAATCACAACACTAATGTTTTAACGCGACATGAATGTAACGAAACGAGAGTTATTAATGAGTCGATCACGCACTAATTAAATCCCTCTTATAATTGTTTTAGCACGTTATGGCCCAAGGTTCAGTTCAATAAAGAATCACCAGAACTGTATCTGTAGTAATAATTACTTACTTCTAAGTCTTTACGAGACTCAATCCTTCCTTCCAAAGATTTGCACTGCGACGGAAAGTAAAGCGATCCTAATGTCATTAGGAGCAGAGAGCAAGGAGAAAAGCAGGGGATACAAACTCGCTCTTGTAAAAATTGGATTCCGTTTTTAATGGCGTCCTCTGAAATTGTCTCCGGATGTGGGCAAACTAAACGGGTGACGTCATGCGAAGTGGGGATACGCGTCAATGGCCGCGTTCAGTAGAACAAGTGATCAGTAAGCGCTCAGGGAGCTCTTGTATATGATTTGGCATATTCTTTTAGATCTCCAACTATACTCCAATCAGATGCAAGAGCTCACTGAGCGCTTACTGATCACTTGTTCTACTGAACGCGGCCATTGAATATGAACTGGCGCGCATAGGCAGACGTTTTTGAAACGTTTTAGCGAGCAATAGCGAGCAACTGCGAGCAACAGCGAGCAACAGTGAGCAACAGCAAGCAACAGCGAGCACTAATATAAAGCAATAAATATATATATTATCTTATTACTAATCATTGTAGAGTAGTAATAGTGTAGTAATAGTACTAAAACAATTAGCTAAATCGTAAAAGTAGCAACTAACCTACATACCTATACAATAGCATACAACACATACACACACATCCACACATATACACTCATCACACAACTGCTACGTGCTATACGTGCATAAGTTGCTTGCTATTGCTCTCTATAACATCTGTCTGTGCGTGCCATTCATACTTCCATTGGCGCGCATCCCCACTCCGCGTGACGTCACCCGTTTAGTCCGGCCACTTCCAGAGACAATCTCAGAGGGCGGTAGGTGTAGGTAGCGCCACTTACCAGACGGGAGTTATTATCCTCTGGAGAAAAGTGAGCTTGATAAGTGAGCGCTGGCATTATATAACTATAGTAGATGTCGCTGTAAGCGGGTGTATATCAGTTGGACATGGGGCAATTGGACACAGTCCAATCACAAGTCGCTGTTCCAAGGGACCCTACAAATGTCTCTAAGTACACGGTGCTGTGATTGGCTGTGTCCAAATGCACCGTGTCCAAGTGCACCGCTCCCGCTGTAAGCGATCACGGTTCGCAAAACGGTTCTACCCATTGGTTGCGTTCAGCAGAGAAAGCTACTTTGCAACTGTTATAAAATTTGTGAATCTGATTGGAGTATGCTCTTAATTTTGGTTAAATCCATTCGTGAATCCGATTGGTACATGTTCTTGGATTCAACCAAAATTAAGATAATTTTATGTTTGATGTGTTAAAATAATAATATACTAGGTAATTAGTATATGATTACTAAATAAATAATTTTTGTAAATATCTGTTCTGCTTTATAAACGTATAAGTTCCTTTTTTGACATTGTTTTAACAATTTTTCAATAATAATGTAGGGATTCCAACGGTACACTATATTATTTGTCTTATCGCTCCTGCACACAGGACGCGGTAACGCTTGCCACACGGCGGAAATCCGCGCGACAGTCAATCAATATGTTGTTTTTCCGTAAGAGCTAAATGGTTATTACGGAAAGCAGCATATTGATTGGCTGTCGCGCGAACTTCCGCCGCGCGGCAAGCATTACCGCGTCCTGTGTGCAGGAGCCATAAGTTCTGCTGCACCGTTGGAAAGAACAGTAACCTCTGACGTCACTTCTACTAGAAAGAACACACCAGTGTACACTTCTTGAACTAGTGCAAGAAGTTCAGCTGGAAAGAACAAACCTTGAGTTCGTTGAACGCACCCGCAGTTTTTAAGGCAGGATACCACCTTTGTACTTTCAAAAAATCGAAAATTTTTTTTTGGCTTAAAGTACTCTTTCAAGTGTATAGAATCGAAATTCATTCATTAGAAAGGTGACCGAAACCTTTTTCTAGTGTTATAAACCGGTTTGGAGCAAGCGCTCTCGGCGCGTTTCTCGGGCTGCCGAGCGCGCACAGACAGACTACCTGTCTCATCCTACTACTTGTCAATTTACCGACCTTTATGGCCCCTTTTAGTTCCAAATAGTGAAGTATATGTCGCTAGTTACTGTTTTCATTATAATATGACATATACTTCTATGTTTTATATAGTTCATAACGAATTAGTCGTGTAAACATCATTCACGTGTTGCTTGGTTTTGTCGCTTATATGAAGCCTTGGATTGACGAAAGCAGTGATGAGGATCAAATTGAGGAAGATGTTCACGAGGACTAGCCTAACATAGCATGCAGAAGGCATTCGAGGTCGAACGCAGAAAATCAGAATGGCCGAATGTAGGTGCGATAATAGCGCAGCATGCTACCGTATAAATTATTTTAAACTGTCGCGCGTGAAGATGTACAGGTACGATAAAGTGATTGGTCGGACGATCGTAATTTAAGAGCGAGAATGGGAAAGCGAGGTGTCGTCGTGCCGTGCGTGGACGAGCGAGCGGGTCGTATCGCGTTAAGACATTTTGTATCAACCTGTTAGCGAACTGTAGTGTATCTACATATACTATTAATAAATATCTAATTAAAGAAAATACAGGTATATTAAGTCTATAAAAATTTCATGTTTTATTAACAAAAACATATGTCGAATATTCAAATGCGTTTTTCTCGAAACGATATTTTTCAAACTGGTACCAGAAATATCTCGACAACCACTGAACCGATTTGCTTGAATTTTATAGTGGCTATTCTACACATAATTATCTATCGCGTATCGTAGGATTTTTTTTTAGAACTCATAGTTTTTGGGGGGGAGCGAGGGAACGAACGGATTTTGTCTTAAAAATCGCAACGTTAAATTTAAACGCCCGCCATTTTGTCAAAAATTGATATTTTTGAAATCGACTAAGATACGCCAAAGATATTATTATATATTTTAACATTCCATGAAAATTTTTTGTTTCAGTTGATTTTTGGCGAAGGTATACCTGGTACCGTTTTGGGTGATTTTTTCAGGGCTGCCTCTTCACGACACCATATCTCCGACATTTTGCGCAATTTTTTAATAAAAAAAAATTATGAAGTTTCTTCAAAATGTATATTTTTAACTAAAAAAAACCACAATTCGGTAACTCCAACAGTTTCAAAAAAAAAAAATTCCAGGAAATTGCCATTTTTTGGCCTCCTAGATGTATATGCCCCCTTAAAGGATATTTTTTTTGCATTGTATAAATTGTAACACTATAAAAATGAAATGTATAGCTATCAGATTATACATCAGGATAAAGTAATCCTGAAAAAGTACACTTTTTTCGCGTCCCAAAAAATAATGATAAAGCTAAAGAATGGCAAAAAGTATCGCAAAGGAACGATATAATTTTAAATTCTTCACATTGTTTTTGTGAGAAACATTTCGAAGAACACGATATTGTGTGGAAAAGATAAGGATGGTACAATTATTCAAAACGTATGTTATAAAAATGGTTTTGCTTATTATTTCTCAAAAAATATTGCTTATTATTTCTCAAAAAATGTTATGTTAGTATATTGCATCGCAGGTGAAATGATCATGTAATTATAAATGCATTTGTATTCTTGTAAATATTTTAACTAAATAATACTAAATAAATAATACAATGTAATAAAAGAGTAATGAATACTGATTTTCTAGATTTCATTAAAAAGGCCTTATATTAAGGACAATGCGGTATCCTCATTATTTCCTTGGATGGAATTTATAAATAATGATAGTTGGATAAGAAATAATGACAAAAATAATTATATCAATAATAATAATGATAAAAAAGAAAGTGTATCTTTTATGATGGAATCTGAAAATAGTATAATAGAAAATACAGGAAGTACGTTATTAAATAATAATATGAAAGGGAAAGAAAGCTCAGATATTCTAACATTTAACGAGTTGAAGAAAGGGCGAATTAAAAACTTGGTTTACACATGTCACTGACTCATCAAGAAAAGTTTTTATATTCTCTAACACACCACATCTTATAAAAACTATACGAAACTGATTATACGATAAGAATCTAAAAGTACGTGCATATATTTCACTATAAAATAATAATATTTATACAAATGAAATTAAAATTTCACAGTAATTGTAATACTAGTTTTTCATTTTTATAATTAATTTCGTTGAAAATATTATCTCATTTTATTTATCTACATTTCATACAGATGAAACCAAAAGGACCTTTAATTTCTTGGAAACATTTTGAAAAATTATATGAAATTGTTCGTGGTATCCCAATTCCCATTTGTCCCAAAATAACAAAACATCATTTATATCTTAAAAATTAATAAAAAATGCGAGTTCGTTTAGCTGTGCAGGTAATATCAGTGTTTTGTATAAGGATAATAAAAAATTCTATTTTGAATAATTCTACTTCCAGTACAACATTTGTTATTTCAGATTTTTAGCAATTCCATTGCAAAAGGATTGCGTTTTTACAGTCTACATCATCCTGAATAGCAAGAAAGTACAGCCACTGCAGAGTTCTGTGAATGGATGAATTGTTTGTTTGATGCTTTAAATAAAAGAGATTATCAAAGCGGATTAAAAGTAGGAAGTAAAGATTATTTGGTACAATTTTTCAAAAAGTGAATTTCAGTATGTTCATGTAAATGTAACAATATTATCAAATATTATTGTTATACAATATTATAGTTCCTACAAGAATCTTTACACAAGTTGGATGAATGGGAAAATCTAATGGAGGAAGGAATCATCACAAACAATGAATTTCTTACTCGACAGACTACGGAAGGACTTCGCGTAACTTTACGATCCAAGACAGATATTACGCATTATTTAACCAGCGAATTTAATTTCTCTTGCATTTTGCCAGGAAGTATAAATCAAGATTTAGAGGTTTGTTACATACGGAGAATTAATTGTATCATGAAAAACGTGATTTTTCTTACATGAAAATTGCATTTAATAATTAATTGTAATTTAATACTATTTTGTATTTTCTACAATTATTAAGTTGATTTTCTTTTTTTAGCGCTACATTGTAAAAGAAACTTGCAGAAAAATCGTATTTAGTAAACAAGTCATATTTTCCGCGATAAATCATACTTATAGCGATTTTTTTGTTGCGTTCGTCAAGCAGGAGGATGTAATGACCATCCTGCAACACCAACTTTTTTACAAATTTATAAAGTTCTGTCTTCCTATTCTATTCTCTCTCCACCAAAATATGGGTATTGCATGTTAGAAAAAGAAGTAACATCGTCTTTAATTTCGCTCGACATCAAGTCTCTGTATAAAAAATCCAAAGAGGAAATGGATTCATTCATTTTTACTATGAAATCAAGATTAAATGATATTATCACAAATGACATTTATGATATGTCAGAGCATAATTATACCACACCTGCAACTTTTGATTGCATTATATACTTCATACACGTGTTTGCCAGCGATTATTAAAGTTCACGAAATGTTCTTTATGTAAATAAGCACTTGTTACTAATTCTCAAGTATATTACAGAAAAGCGAACTTGATGTGCATCTCTTGTTCATCCAAATGTAGGTTTCTACAATTTTGTTAAAAATTTGGAACAGGTATTTACAAAACATTGCCACGAGTTAAATGTTGCAAATGCTATTTTAAATAATGTAATTGAATCTGATTTATTAACTTTTCCTTGTGAGGCTCATAAAATAGATATTATATCGTACATTGTTTACTATTTACAAATAAGATTTTCACAATATTGTCGCGACTTAAATAATAACAAAAAAGATAACATATGAAAAAAATATCGAAACATTGTAAAACATAAAAAAACTAATATATTATAAAAATAAAAATATAATTGTTAATATTTTGTGGTTTTTACATTTCTTTTGTTATAAAAATACGTTCTCTAAAAATCTTACATTGAAAATAAATATTTATATATTTTTACACTAATATTACAATAATATTGTTTTACACTATGATAATATGACTATGATATTATTACACTAATATCATATTGATTATCATAATTATATTATTTTATTACTTTATTTTATAAATTCATTTTTTTACAAAAAATTAAGTCTTTCTTAATACTAAATACAATTTCCTTTTATTTAATAAAACTATCTACAATACAATGTAATTAATTACTTTCTTTATATGCCTGTAAGTTGATTCTTGTGAATTGTGGATCATTTCTTGAAAATCTCTTATAATAACATTTTTTATTATAAAATCTCCAAACAGAGAAAAGAATATGGGACGTCCTTAAATAATAAAATTTAATTGGAATCGGAACCAGAACTGGCGTCCGACTCGTATTCGCCGACGTTAATGGCGAACTTGTACTCCTGATCGCAGCCGAGATAAGCGTCGCTCATAAAGTATAACGTGTAGGAATGTTGACCAGGTGCGGGTGCGACGAAGTCGAGCTTGATCTTCGCCTTCTGTTGCAACGTTAGTCGCTTGATGGACAGCAGGGAATTGCTCTTCGGATCGCCTATTACCACCCACCAACCTTCCTCGCGTTTCTGCGGGAAGAAAGGCGCGACGACCGGTCCGGTGACTTCGTCTTCACGTTCCAGTTGTACAATCACGTTAACTGTACCGCCACTATGTAGCTTGTCCTTGTCCTGTACCTCGTACGACATCTCAATGTTGGGATAACGGTTGCAGAACTTGGCCACGTCCGCCATCTGCGCGTCCGACAGTTGCAGCAGCCGATTGCGGTCGTCGTCTTCTAACTCCATCACGTCGAACACTGTTTCCACGCCTTTGTCAGTGCAGCGTTTGATAGTGTCCGCAGTAAAATGCGGCAGCTGCTTCAGGTACGAGTCCTTGGACCACATCGCCTGCGTCACCATCTGTGCCAGTTCCATCGCGGCGACGGCGGGCGCCAGCCATCCAGAAGAGCTCAGTACGTCGACGCATGCTTGTATCAGTCTCACAGCCTTACCCAACACCAGTTCGGTGTCCTTCTGCAACTCCGGGCCAAGTTGTATCCTCGACAGATGTGCTTGAAGTAGAAGCTGTGCTTTTACATGAGGATCGGCCATCCTGATGGCTTGTGGTGCGTGTGGCAATCGCGCTGCCAAACTCCTCAGTAGATTCTCTTCTCTCTGTCGAACCGGCACGCTTTCGTATTCCGCCGCTGCCGAAATAATCTCCAACAAACCGCGAATCTTCGTTTTGTTGTTCAACGACAAGCTGAACAACTCGATGGTGGCGTAGTTGATGTAATAGTAGGCGGCGATCATGCCGAGATTGAGTGGCAACGTGTCCATTTCGTCTTCCACAGCAACACACTTGGCTTGCTCCAAGTCGGTCAACGTGCTCTCTACCAATTCAGACAGGTGGTCCGAAAGATGGCGATGGGTGACGCCTTGTAGACCGTAGTAATTGGGATTTTGCGTAAGTCGTCGGTACAGGAAAGTCCACGTGAGGTAGTCGACCGCGTCTTGCTTGTTCTCGATCGTCTTGGTTACGATTTCTGCGTTGAAATGATCGTGCAGACGACGATCCAAGTGACTTTCCACCGGTAAGAGCTCGTTTAAGAACTTCTTGAAGAAGTCCTTCTTCGAACTTTGACACAGGAGCACGCATTTGGCGTCGTCATCTTCTAGTGGACGGTTAGCACGCGCCACCATTTGTAGCACGTCCGTGATCGGATAGTCTTCGTAAGCATGAGTTTTTCCGTTGTAGCATTGTGTGTCCATGACCACAACGAGGTGGGAGCTAATAGACAGACCCCAGCAGAGATCCCTCGTGGCAACCGCTACTTGAATAGCGCCACTATCAAACAATTGCTCGACCAGACGACGGTCGTCAGCCGACAGACCTTCATGAAGATAAGCGACGCCTTGCGACAAGGTCTCCTTCAGTGTTTTGTCGACCATACGGTCGAGGAACGGTTTGATATCCGCTTCCTCCGCGTGGAAGAACCGCGACGGCTGACCTTCTGCCGCTGTGAACGTCAGCAAGTCAATAGCTGTTAATCTCGCTTGCCGACGAGTAGGTACGAATACGATCACCGGCTTATGCGACGCATGTCGTAATATCGCGTTGTACACCGGCTTCGCCATGGCGGCCAATCGCGAAGCGTTGTGTGTGACGTTTATACCCTGCACGTGCAGCTCCAACGGAACCGGCCGCACAGACGGATGGAAATTAAAGGTGGCAGCGGCTGGCGCGCCCAACCACTGCGCAGCGTCCTTAGCATCGGCCAGCGAAGCCGACAGAGCTATGATTCGGGTGGGTTTGTCCAATTGCGAGGAGATGTAACGCGCTCGCGAGCACGCGACCTCGAGCACCGGGCCTTCCTCGCCGCCGATCAGCTGTAGCTCGTCCACGATGAACAACTGAATGTTCTGCACATTCTTGCGTTGCTTCCATCGACGCGACAGCACGTCCCACTTGTCCGCCGTCGTGATGATAATCTGTCCCTTGGCCAACAGTTTCAGATCCGTGCCAGTTTCTCCGGTAAGGAGGACGACCTTGCGTCCCAACTGCTGGTTGAACTTCACTGCCCAATCAGCGTACACCAGTTCCGCCAACGCTTCCTTGCTCACCATGTAGACGCACCTGCCTTCCGTGTTCTGTGTTAACAAACGCAGCACCGCAAATTCCGCGATGGTGGTTTTGCCGGAGCCCGTGGGTGCGCCTACGAACACGTTGTCGTCGGAGTTATACACCGCGTTGAACACTTGAGTCTGAATCGGGTTGAACTGCGGGAAGCGGTCCGCATATATGCTCTCGAACTTGGAGTTTCGCAGCGCCGTGATCGGCAATGGTTGCAGATCCAACAGCTCCGTGGGCGGTAGATTCTTCTCCGGCAGTATCAGGTGCCGGAAACTCACGGGTAACTGCGTTTCGGCGCCGATCCACCGGTCAGATACGACGCGTAGGAAGTACTGCGGTGGTAACGGTTCAAACACTGGCACAAAGAACTTGATCACGTGCTCGTCGGCTGCGTACTTGGCCTTCAGCAGGAAATATTCATGATGCAGTATCACTTCTGAGTCCACGTCCTCGACCAGTATCCAGAACGCCTCCGACATGCCGTGCACCTTCTCGTCCCATTGAAAGTCTGGAGTGATAGTCAGGACGACACGCAGAGTGGAACGTGTGATCGGTTGTATGTGCGTAGACAGGCCCAGCTTCGGGAACTGATGGACGTACTTGTGTATGGTTTTGCCGAGCTTCGGCACGCGTATCAGCTCGCCGATCTCGTTGGGTCCGAGATCGTACAGTCTCTCCCAAGGAAAGTTCTTTTTCTCGATCTTCTTCACGATCTCCTCTGGCATCTTGCGGAACTGTCGCAGCGGTGACATAGACTGCCACATCCGGCGGTCGATCATCTTGCAAAGAGACAAACACTTGTCCGCCAGCTGCGCCCAGCCCCGAAACAGCACTATTTCGAAGATAGCTCTCATGAGACGCGACGCGGACTGCGTGACGAACACCATGTCAGACATGAGGGCGAAGCCCTCGAGCCTCAGTTGCGAGATATATGCCTGTAGAAGCACATTCACCTTCGCACTCGGCTCTTCGATGCTCTCCTTCACAGGTATCGGCACTCGTTCCATCAACTTCTGCAACTCTAGTTTCTCCTCCTCGCGCACGTTTATGTTTTTGAACTCGCCGGACAGCGAGAACACGCGAAACAATTCTATCTCGCTCAATGTGCGCTTCAGCAACTGATTGTACGTCGCCATAGTCTCGTGCGTGCAGTAATAATGAGATCCGATTCTGCCCAACTCGGTCGCCTGAAAATTGCCGGACTTGCGGTCGTACTTAATGAGGCCGCTGCGATCCAGCCCAACAGCGGCCGAGTGAATGAGATCGGCCCGGTGTAGCTCCAGTAACGGATCCTGCTTCAGTTTATCGTGGCTGATCCCATACAGGCTCGGACAACGCAGCATTCGGATATAGAGGTAAGTGTAGCCGAGCCAGGTGACCGCATCCCGAATGTTCTGAATCGTACCCAACACCACTTCCGCGTTCAGCATATCGGACATTTTGCTGATCAGCTGCGACTCGATTGGCAGCTGCTGATTCAACAACGACAAGTAGTACTGCAGCTCGCTGTGATTCGTGATGAGGATACCCTCGCCTTTCGTGTCGTATTGCGGTCGACCTGCACGACCCAACATCTGCAGGACGTCTAACGCGCCCAGTTCCACCCACCTGCCTTTCTCCGGATTGTACACTTGCGTGCCCTTGATGATGACTGTATGTGCCGGCAAGTTAACACCCCAGGCCAAGGTTGCCGTGGACACGAGCACTTGTATGTGTCGGTCGGCAAAGAGATCCTCCACCAGAGTACGATCGACACGGGTCATGCCGGCATGATGAATCGCGAAGCCGTACGGTAGCAAATCCTTGAGTTCTTGATTCTTCACCTGCTCCGCTTCTGTCCGCAATACTTCCATCGACGCGGAACCTTCTCGTAGAAACTGACCCAACGTGTCTTTCTCCAGACACATGTCTCTGATGGCGCGCGCTGTCTTACCGGTTTCCTTGCGTGAATGCACGAATATCAGCACTTGATTACGGCCCGCGTGTTCCATAGTCTTCTCGTAGACGATCTCGTTCATTACCTGGAAACGCTTGAGCGCCTTCTTCTCGGTGACACCGATGTATTGCTGTTCCAATGCCACTGGCCGGAAACTATTGTCGAAATAGAACAGTCCTGTTTCAGGTTTGATGCGCAAAAACGCCGCGACGTCTTGATAATTGGGTAACGTGGCCGACAAGCCGACGAGTCGCACGTCCTCCTGGGTAGTCTCGATATTCCGGATCGTCCTCGCGACCAACGCTTCGAGAACAGGTCCTCTTTCGTCGTGAAGCAAGTGAATTTCATCAATAATGATCAGCCGCACCAACGACGTGAAGGTCTTCTCGCCGCCTTTTCTCGTTATGATATCCCACTTCTCTGGCGTGCACACTATCACCTGAGTAGCGGCGATCTGTTCTCGCGTCAGCTGATGGTCCCCCGTTAACTCGGAAACAGTGAGATTGTACGTCGACAAACGCTTCCGGAAATTTCCGACCATCTCCTGTACCAACGAACGCATCGGCGCGACATAGATCACCTTGAATTCGTCGGCATTGATCGTACCGTCGGCATTGATGTGTTTGCCGATCTCTCGCATCATGCACAACAGTGCCACGTTAGTCTTGCCGGCTCCCGTGGGTGCGCACAGTAGCAGGTTCTCGTCGCTTTCCAGTGCTGTCTGATATAGACGACTCTGTATGCGATTCAATGTCTTGAAGCCTTCGAACGCTGGTTGCACGTACTTCGGCAATTGATCGATCGGATGCAGCTTCTCGTTCTCCGCGAACGGCTTTGGTTTCAAGGCGGGGACGTGAACCTCTTCGTATCTGCAGATATTATAGAATGGTTTAATTTTAATGAAATGTAAGAATACAAAATATGTTATAATATAAAAGTAGATAAACATTATTCTACTGTTCTAGACATAGAAAATATAAGTTTTTATGAAATACTTGAAACAATTAACATTTACTTGAATACAGTATTTTTCTGTCTGTAATTTTGTTTTTATGTAAGAATATCTTGACATCATTTGATTTGCATAAAAACAAGCGCTAATCTCGCACTTTAATGTCGCAGAATCACACTCACCCCTTTCGCTGCTTGCGGAAGCTACCGTCGGGAAGCTGGCAACGTTTGTTCGCCATGAAGTGGCTACCCTGCGCAAATATCAGATCTTCTAAGTCAATCAAGTTCCTTGTGCCTTGAACCTGACCGCCGGGCCCGCCCGTATCCTCGTTCTCTTCTCGCCTCTTACGCTGCGATCTCGCTTCCATGGTTTCATCGGCGTCATCTTCGCCCTTGCCCGTATCTAACTGCCGCAAGATCTTCGCCAGAATCGGGTCGTCGTTCATCTTGTTACGGATCTTTTGTCTCTCCGACTCGGACTGTGACGACGCCAGCATCGTACAGTACGCGACTATAAATTAAGAAAAGGAAATAAGAATATTTAAAGATACTTTAAATTAAGAAATATCTTTAAGAAATATGTAAAAATATAATATTAATTTTGTAATGCGTGTACAATTCCTTACCCGTGTGTCTGTATTTCTTGAGTTGTTTAATGAAGTCAAAGCAATCGTAGCCCAAGAGCAGTACAAGTTGATTCTCACAGTCGCGATCATCACCAGCATCTTTTAAAACGGCCAACACCTCGGCGGCTCTCGCTTGTGAAACCATCGCGTCATCGTATATCCTGCTCAATCTCCTTTGCAACCAGTAAGCATCTATGTCCAATGGATGTAACGGCTTCTCTTTCTTCATCTCTTCTGTTCCACCCAACTGAAAGACAATGCGTGTCATAAGTAAATATTAGCGTTTCTAAGAATTGAAAAAAAGAAAAAACATGTTATGCTTTCTTCTCAATTCTAGTAAGTAAATAATTATTCAAAACTGATTACAATTTATACTTACATTCTCCGCATGAATAGCCCTGTCGTCGTTGGCTTCCTCGCCTTCGTCTCCTTCGTCGTCGTTTTCTCGCACTTCTCCGTAAACATCTTCGTCATCCTCTTCGCTGCTCTCCTCGAATTGTACGTTAATTCCATACGTTTCATCGATATTCTCGTCGTTCGCCGTGCTTTTCTCGTCGCTGCCGAAATCTGTGATTTTTTTTCCCAGATTGACCAGAAGAGCAAATCTCTCTTCTGCTAGTGAACCAAGCAAGAGCTCTGTCTCCTTTTTCTTCTCTTTCTCTTTAAGCCGGTCATTTTTCAACACAGCTAACACTTCGTCAGCTGCGCCGCAAAGAATATCACGCGGTTGGTCACCCAAAGCTTCTTGTATGAAACTGAGCAATACTTCATAAGTCTGACGTGTCTCTTGTGTTTTTGGACGATATACAATACCAACCATTTCATCGACGCCCTCAGACAGTAATGTCGCGCCTTTCATACGTGCAAAGTCGTACTGAGCTTCATCTCGCTTCTGACGTCTACACAGAACAATAAAAATTTCTTACTTTAGACTTATATCTCCAACCTTCTGAATTATATTATAAGAGATTATCTGTTAAATCTTTTAACAAAAAGATAAACTATATCACAAATTAAACTTAATATAAATAAATATAACTTATATAAAATAACTTAATATATATATATATATATAAATAACTTATATAAAAATTGAGTAATTATCCAGTTTAGCAACTTCACCTCCGATTTCGATGAAAGTAAGCTCAATCGACGCGTTTTTGTTAAAGAAACAATTTTTTCCTCTGACAAAATCGTTGCTCTCTACTGCAAAACAAGAAATTAATTGTTAAAAATACTAGGTATGATGAGTTAAGAAACCCGTCATTGCAACGTAAAGTCTGTTAGTTACAGTTGTACTTACTGTATTAGTGTAACGTAGTGTGCAACAACTTCATGAAAATACTTAAATTAAGAATATTTTAAATATATTAGACATTTGTAACACGGGAAAGATATCGAACGACAAGCGGGGGGCTGTGTCCCCTGCACCTCCTCTCCAAAAACTAACCTAACCCAATCTATCGTCGTTCGAAATCTTTCCCGTGTTACAAATATGTCAAATATATTAAAAATATTCTTAATTTAAGTATTTTCATGAAGTTGCTGCATACTGCGTTACACTAATACAGTAAGTGCAACTCTAACTAACAGACTTTACGTTGCAATGACGGGTTTCTTAACCTATCATACCTAGCATCTTTAACAATTTCTCGCTTCGCAGTAGAGAGCGACAATTTTGTCAGAGGAAAAAATTGTTTCTTTAACAAAAATGCGTCGATTGAGCTTACTTTCATCGAAATCGAAGTCGCTAAAGTGGATAAATACCAAAAATTGTAACAAGGTAAAAAATTATCTCACAAATTAAACTTACTTGACTTTGCGCTCTTCTGCCTTGCCTGGCTTGGTACGCTGGGCTCTATCACCCATACGTGTACCATCCAGTTTCCCAACGAGGGACATAACTTCTCCAGTGGCTTCATCTCTACTGCGTCTTTCTATCAAGCGAACGTCAGCTTGTAAAACGAGATTAGAATTCTGAAATCATTCATGTAAACTTTACAAGTACAATACTACACAACCTATCATTAGCATGGCAATTAAATACAGCATTGATAATATAGCATCGACTATAACAGATACATAAAGTAGATACGTTGAAAAAATTGAAAAGAGAAATTATTATATCAGGAAATTAAGAACAAATATGTAAGATACAAACCGCTTTATATTCGTATTGCAGTTGACGAGCCGCAGCATCCGCCATGATTGTATGGCTTCTGCAATAGAATGCTCATAGAATTCGTGTCGAGTAGTAAGAAGCGAAGCAAGTGTAAGCCAGCGGCACACGATGCTTGTTTTCGTGCTGGATTGCTTGCTGGATGGAAATACTCTATTCTGATTGGTCCGTCTTCAGAAATGCACCAATCAGAACAGAGTAATGTCTAGGTATAGCTTCCGGAATGGAGCCGTGTCTTGAATCAGCGATATGCCGACGTTTCGCAAACGTTGCAGTTTGCATCATCAGGGCTGAGAACTCTGATACTGAGCTCCCTTGGGTAAAGTTTGTCCTTATATGGTCCTGGCGGCACTACAGATGTTGACAGACGCTTATAGCTTCTGCACACAGGACGCCGTAATGCTTGCCGCGCGACAGCCAATCAATATGTTGCTTTTCCGTAAGAGCTAAAAGGTTATTACGGAAAGCAGCATATTGATTGACTGTCACGCGACTTCCGCCGCGCGGTAAGCATTACCGCGTCCTGTGTGTAGGAGCCATTAGAATCGCCGCGGCCCATGATTATATAGGGTGTTTCCGAAATGTCCAGGGTTGAGTCAAGTTGAGTTAGTTCCACTATAGTATCCGTTACATATACTATAGTGGAACTAACTCAACTCGACCCAGCTCTGGGTATTTCGGAAGCATCCATTGTCAAAGCTTGTGTCTCCTTTTGGAAAGCAACCAAAAATAGGATGATACTTGTCGACTTGTGTCTCTTGTTGGAAAGCAACCTTCATAAATGTATAAAACGGGAGGCGGGGAGAGGGGGTAAAAAGATCCGAAAATTATTTGACAATCATTGAAAATTATGACAAATTGATGTCCTGAATAACAATCGAAAAAATTCGGAACAAAGGGTGAAAAATCGGGACTGTCCCGAAAAAATCGGGACGTCTGGTCACCTTATCTATATATACAAGAAATATAAAAAGGATATGTTGGTGACGATCGTCACTACGTTATCGACATTTTTGGAGTTCACTATCGAGTTCAGTATCTCCTTAAATGCAACGAAAAACATTTATGAGTCCTTAGAATTATTATAATTAATTAATTATTTTTTAACTGTGATGTTAGCCGCAATTTAATAATAGCTTTAATATCTTCACTTTTGCTCACTAAAATTTATCAAGAAGTTATAACGACTGCCCCTTCCCCCTGCACAAGGACACGGAACACATTTATCGCACGACAAAATGCGATGCGGTGTCATCGACATATCTTTTTTTTCATAAAAACTAGAAGTTTATTGGTTTTTGCCGCGCGGTAAAAGATTTCGCGTTCAATGTATAGGAGCCATAAGTATATGTCGATTTTCAGAATATTCGTGTGAATTCAGTATTACAGTGGACGCTGCGTCGTTTTGTATGCTCCGATAAGGGATTGTGTGTGTCGAGGAGTGCTGAGGCAACTAGCTACTAAGAATTCTTGCTAATTACCGTGATAACTGACAATAAACATTGTGTGCAGGTTTCTGCTGTGATCGCGTGAAGAATATATGTGATCATGCATACCTCCCAATATGAACGATCGTTTCCAATGATATGTCTGTAAAAGAAGTTTGAGCACATTGTAATCAAATTGCTCTCGACAGGAGCACTCTCCCGAGATTTGCAATCGTATCGGGTTAGTTGTTAGATTCCAATAAATTTCTTGATACATTATTTTTAGTCCCATCTATTATTTTAATGTATTGAAGTAGGTTAATATATTCAATGTATTTACATTTCTTATTTGACACATGTGTCAAAATGTATGAAGAAAAGAGTGTGATTATTGGTTGCAATTTAGGATTACTAAATTAATAGTGAATCATTTGTCATTCTCAGCACAAAAATATCAAAGTGCAATCATGGCTATGCACAGTGTTGCACCAAAGCGAAAAGAAATCTACAAATACGAAGCACCATGGCCCTTATACAGCATGAACTGGTCAGTAAGGCCTGACAAGAGGTTTCGTTTGGCATTGGGCAGCTTTGTGGAGGAATACAATAATAAAGTGCAAATTGTCTCATTGGATGAGGAGACTTCAGAGTTCAGTGCCAAGAGTACATTTGATCATCCATATCCAACTACAAAGATTATGTGGATACCTGATAGTAAAGGTACCAGCTTATTTTTGCACATATGATTGATTGTGTAATACTATAAGAATAATACTATAATACTATAAGAAATAATACTATAAGAAAAAGTTTTTGTCATATAGATTAAATTATGTAATTTTTATATAGCATTTTTTATATTGAATTAAAAATGTAAACAAATTTTTCATTATTCATGGTTTTCTAATGATATTATTTTACTGGTTTAAACCTGATGTCCAATTAAAAAAAAATAAAGGTATAAATATATGTTT
>NW_022639527.1:1095637-1098137 GCF_010583005.1 Odontomachus brunneus | reverse complement strand
CCGACTGCTTTCGTCGTACTTTACAGAGCCAGCGTCAACGGAATAGCCTGGGCTCCGCATTCGTCTTGTCACATCTGTACGGCGGGCGACGATCATCAAGCTCTGATCTGGGACATACAGCAAATGCCGAGAGCTATTGAGGATCCTATACTCGCTTACACCGCGGCGGAAGGCGAAGTCAATCAGATTCAATGGGGCGCTACGCAGCCCGATTGGATAGCAATTTGTTACAACAAAGCGGCCGAGATCCTCCGGGTGTGAGCGAGTATTCTCCTATCGATAGGTATTCATTCGGTTCACTCTTCTTCCAAACATTTATTCAGACACGAAAGACTATCACTTTAACACGAATTCTTTTTTTTTTTTTTTTTTTTATTAAAGTAAAACTCGCGAATATCACGAAGACGTGCGTCGCGAAAAAATGAATAGTGGATAGGAAGAAGAGGAGGGTAGAATTTTGTACGTTACGTTAGGTAGATTTGTATATATGTTCATAGAAGTACTGCATACTTAATAATGCTAAATATTAATCAGGGTTCCAAATACTTAAGCCGCATTGATCAGTAACCGATTAATTAGGTATTTTACGTGCAGTCGTTAGGCCACGTTAGGTATAATAGACACCCAGGACGATTCTATGACTATCATTAGGATAGCCCGTGACACATAACGGATAATAACGGAACTGTAGATCGTAGCGTGTTATAGGATGTGATGTAATTGTGAGTACCTACAATTTTTAACACGATGTACAGATTTTTTATACAAACGTAAGTTTTTGATATACGAGAAAGGAATGTATCTATGCATACATATATATGTTGTTCATAACGAGAACTCACGTTTTACTGACATTGTATTCGATCGATTATTGTCATCTCGACATTGCATTAATTATTTCGTAATTGCGCGTCGTATTTATCGTCAATTTACGAACTGTATTACACCGAGGAGAAGGAGAGGGAAGAGCGACAGAGAGAGAGAGAGAGAAAGAAATAGAACCGTGTATTAGGACTAACACTCACAAGGGAGGTATACGATTAATAAGAGCAAAGCTTACAAAAAGAACCAAATACATGTGTATTGTTATATGAGATATCGTGTGATTTACAGATGTTAAGTGAGCAGAATGCAATATTTACAGTGATGAGCCGCATATGTGCGTGTACAGAAGAGTCCGTGAATTCAGTCAATTAATATAAAATGATTACACGTCCGTTCTTTCTTGTTCATTCTTCCTTTTATTTTATGTTCACTTCAATCCGGTCTGATTGTTCCGTACATACGTCTGTACGGTCTTCAAAAATGAAATTAGCGCAGTCTTACTAGTTCAATAAATATTAATAATAAATATTAATCAATAAGTGCTTTTTATTGCCTCCTTTTCAAGGTATGTGCGGGCGCGATCTTTTACTGGGTGCGCACCCGCGAAACAATTCGTCGACGTCAACGCGAGCGCTCGAGCGGAGAGCGTTCTTGAAAATAGAAGAGACAAAGAGGACATCTAAGTATGTTTTATTGAACGCGTCACGATCTACGATCGTACTTGATATATAAAAAAAAATTAGATTATCATAAGCGAGGAGACGCTTTGTGGCAAGAATCAGTGCCTTCGCACGCTCGGTCGCGTGCGTATTGCGATACTTCATACGTCTATTCTATTCTACACGCGACTCCAATGAATGCTCTCCACTTCAGATTAGGTTCTTTTGGTAATATACACAATGAAAATTTTGATATATATACTATTGCTGTTGCATTTGAGGTCAATTTTGCAAAATAGTAGTTTAAACTTTGTACAAACATATCAAACATATTGGTAGAACAGAACTTAAATTTAATTCTAAATTTGAAATACTAAATACATATCATGGACTTGTTTGAAATCTATCCTGATCAGTATAATATCGTTTTTCTTAGAAAACACGATAAAAATTTAGGGAATAACTAAGATTCCAATTAGAATCGATTCCAAACGAGTCCATGAAATTAAATATTTTGCCCCAATTGTCTCAAATAGCGACTGGGTTATTAAAATTTCAGATATTGTCTGTTTAGAAGTATACTGTTTTTGAAAATGGTAAATATATTTATTCATATTTATATGTATAATTAAATAAATATAATATTATTTCTCCAAGAATAGTAAGTTCGTGACAAGATGCAAATTTTGGTAACTCAGTCGTTATTTGAGACAATTGGGGTTCAATATGAAATATTTGAGTTCTAGAAAGCCACGTCGCTAACACAAGTTTAATGCAGACATAGATGATCATAAACCTGCCATGGTATTCTGATTGGCAGTGACGTAGCCAGGGGAGGCTAAGGGAGCTGCAGCCCCTCCCAAATTTAAATTGAATAATTGAAAAATTGAATAATTTTCTGGGTTACGCTAAGTGTGAGAAAAATTTTTTCAAATGTCCTTTTTTTTGCTCGTCAAAAATAAAAAGTACAATCCCCCCGAAACTTTTTTCTGGCTACGCCACTGCTGATTAGTATT
>NW_022639527.1:1074959-1092194 GCF_010583005.1 Odontomachus brunneus | reverse complement strand
CCCCCCCCCCGAAATTAATTTTCTGGGTTACGCTAAGTGTGAGAAAAATTTTTTCGAATAACCTTTTTTTGCTCGTCAAAAATAAAAAGTACAGCCCCTCCCGAAACTTTTTTTTGGCTATGCCATTGCTTAAGTATATATGATCAGATGAATACAGCTTTAATGTGCGCTAATATGAATCCTTTCGTCCCACGTCTTTTTCCGGACAGCATAAGGAAATTGCAAGTGTTATTTTGTGGACATATTGTTTTATTTCAATATATTGTACAAGAATTTCTAATATATATTTTTTCGCTTCGACGTCGAAACAAAGAAACAGGAGCCTTAAAAGACTCGTTTCAGACGTTGAGATGTTTCCATCTTTCAAGATAATTTCAGATTTAAAACAGAATTGTTTTAGATATCTTTCAGAGATGTCTCTAAAACATATTTCAAATTTTGCTGTCTGGGTTTCTTCCTTCTTACCCTAAGTAGAACAGAAAATCATAATGACATCAAAATGACGATAAAATGATTGCATCGTGATTGAAAAAGCAGTTTTTTTAATAATTTTTTCGTCATTTTGACATCATTTTGACGCCATTGTTTTTTCGTTCTGCTATGGAATCCTTTGTAATTGCGTTCTGTAATGATAATTACAAAAAATACCACGAAAAGAATACGAAAGAAAAAGGGAAAGGAGGAAGAAATAGAAGCACCGAGCGAGGTGGTCGTTTGTAAGCGCGTATCGGACCTCAATCAGAACAGAAAATCACGAAGACGTCAAAACAACGAAAAAATGATCGAGACTCAAAAGTGAGTCTTTTTCGTCATTTTGTTGTCATTTTGACGTCATCGTGATGTCGTGCTCTACCTGGGACAGCTCTGCCGTTGTGCTGTAATAGCCTGAACTCGCTCTACGTTCAAGTAGAACGACTACTCAGTGAAGTTCGCTCGATCGCCTCGTTCGCTCTTAATCTATAATGGGACGTCGTCGTTCGCGCACACATTCGCCGTGACACATGTCCTCTCAGAACACTATCCGGGAGAGAATCAAGCCGAGATGATGACGGTAATGATGACGATGACGATGATAGTAATGATAATGGACGAGTTTTCACGTTTCTCACGATATCGATCTGCTTTTAATTCCGTGATAGTGTGCTGTATAAATTATTGTTGAATAATTGTGCGAAACGCGTGCGTGTGATTCGCGAGAATGTCTCTTGAGATAATTGTGTGTGGATATTGATCATTTATCAAACATTAGAAATAAGGCTCTGATAGCATCAAATTAAATCAAATGTAATATCTTAGGCAAACAAGAACCACTCGCAGGATATAGTTTAATTAATTTTTCTTTCGAAAGGATAATAATGTCTTGCGATGTCTTTGATCATTTATATTCATCGACGTGTGATTTCGCGTGGATAACACCGGGACGAAAATACGTCGCCGTCTCATTTGAAGTATACATGACTTCAATGATGCTTTCCACTTCCGATTAGGGTTTTGTCTTATACACATCATAACTGCATATTGTTGCATCACGACTGTTGGTTTTGAGAAGAATTGGCAGTCGCATGATAGTGACTTTCTCGCATTAATCGATGATCAATCAGTTAATCAGTTTAATCAGATTCACTCAGTCAATAGTTAATTAATTAATTAATCAGACTAACTCATCTCCGGCAGAATTACCGACAAATAAGTAAAAATAATTCATAAAAAGCAAGTTGGTTATCAAAATGAGTAAATAAAAAATTCTCATGTTCTCATTGTTACTTATCTATTTAAAATCATCATCAGTCAAGTTTTAATTGCTATATACTGCTATTATACACACAATAATTAATTTTTTGATTGTCAGAATAAATTATTCAAGTAGCCAAACCTGCAGAAGCTGATTTTGCTTGGTGTCTATTGTAAATTTTGTTTCAGCAGTTTTCTAGCAAAAATACAAATAGGATTTGCAAAATATGATGACAAATTAGCGGCGGAAATTGAGCGAGATCTGTGTGTGTATACTATTTAAATATATCTAAAAAGAACATATATTATAAGTCCTGTTCGGTTTCTGTTGTCAATCTATCATCAACAGAACACAAGTTTAATGCAGACATAGATGATCATAAACCTGCCATGGTATTCTGATTGGCAGTGACGTAGCCAGGGGAGGCTAAGGGAGCTGCAGCCCCTCCCAAATTTAAATTGAATAATTGAAAAATTGAATAATTTTCTGGGTTACGCTAAGTGTGAGAAAAATTTTTTCAAATGTCCTTTTTTTTGCTCGTCAAAAATAAAAAGTACAATCCCCCCGAAACTTTTTTCTGGCTACGCCACTGCTGATTAGTATTTTGATTTGAACTTAGGAATTAACTCTGAGCGCTTTATCGTCAGCACCCCATAATATGTGTCACGTTCTAAATTCTAAGTTCAAATCAGAATACTAATCAGCAGTGGCGTAGCCAGAAAAAAGTTTCGGGGGGATTGTACTTTTTATTTTTGACGAGCAAAAAAAAGGACATTTGAAAAAATTTTTCTCACACTTAGCGTAACCCAGAAAATTATTCAATTTTTCAATTATTCAATTTAAATTTGGGAGGGGCTGCAGCTCCCTTAGCCTCCCCTGGCTACGTCACTGCCAATCAGAATACCATGGCAGGTTTATGATCATCTATGTCTGCATTAAACTTGTGTTCTGTTGATGATAGATTGACAACAGAAACCGAACAGGACTTATAATATATGTTCTTTTTAGATATATTTAAATAGTATACACACACAGATCTCGCTCAATTTCCGCCGCTAATTTGTCATCATATTTTGCAAATCCTATTTGTATTTTTGCTAGAAAACTGCTGAAACAAAATTTACAATAGACACCAAGCAAAATCAGCTTCTGCAGGTTTGGCTACTTGAATAATTTATTCTGACAATCAAAAAATTAATTATTGTGTGTATAATAGCAGTATATAGCAATTAAAACTTGACTGATGATGATTTTAAATAGATAAGTAACAATGAGAACATGAGAATTTTTTATTTACTCATTTTGATAACCAACTTGCTTTTTATGAATTATTTTTACTTATTTGTCGGTAATTCTGCCGGAGATGAGTTAGTCTGATTAATTAATTAATTAACTATTGACTGAGTGAATCTGATTAAACTGATTAACTGATTGATCATCGATTAATGCGAGAAAGTCACTATCATGCGACTGCCAATTCTTCTCAAAACCAACAGTCGTGATGCAACAATATGCAGTTATGATGTGTATAAGACAAAACCCTAATCGGAAGTGGAAAGCATCATTGAAGTCATGTATACTTCAAATGAGACGGCGACGTATTTTCGTCCCGGTGTTATCCACGCGAAATCACACGTCGATGAATATAAATGATCAAAGACATCGCAAGACATTATTATCCTTTCGAAAGAAAAATTAATTAAACTATATCCTGCGAGTGGTTCTTGTTTGCCTAAGATATTACATTTGATTTAATTTGATGCTATCAGAGCCTTATTTCTAATGTTTGATAAATGATCAATATCCACACACAATTATCTCAAGAGACATTCTCGCGAATCACACGCACGCGTTTCGCACAATTATTCAACAATAATTTATACAGCACACTATCACGGAATTAAAAGCAGATCGATATCGTGAGAAACGTGAAAACTCGTCCATTATCATTACTATCATCGTCATCGTCATCATTACCGTCATCATCTCGGCTTGATTCTCTCCCGGATAGTGTTCTGAGAGGACATGTGTCACGGCGAATGTGTGCGCGAACGACGACGTCCCATTATAGATTAAGAGCGAACGAGGCGATCGAGCGAACTTCACTGAGTAGTCGTTCTACTTGAACGTAGAGCGAGTTCAGGCTATTACAGCACAACGGCAGAGCTGTCCCAGGTAGAGCACGACATCACGATGACGTCAAAATGACAACAAAATGACGAAAAAGACTCACTTTTGAGTCTCGATCATTTTTTCGTTGTTTTGACGTCTTCGTGATTTTCTGTTCTGATTGAGGTCCGATACGCGCTTACAAACGACCACCTCGCTCGGTGCTTCTATTTCTTCCTCCTTTCCCTTTTTCTTTCGTATTCTTTTCGTGGTATTTTTTGTAATTATCATTACAGAACGCAATTACAAAGGATTCCATAGCAGAACGAAAAAACAATGGCGTCAAAATGATGTCAAAATGACGAAAAAATTATTAAAAAAACTGCTTTTTCAATCACGATGCAATCATTTTATCGTCATTTTGATGTCATTATGATTTTCTGTTCTACTTAGGGTAAGAAGGAAGAAACCCAGACAGCAAAATTTGAAATATGTTTTAGAGACATCTCTGAAAGATATCTAAAACAATTCTGTTTTAAATCTGAAATTATCTTGAAAGATGGAAACATCTCAACGTCTGAAACGAGTCTTTTAAGGCTCCTGTTTCTTTGTTTCGACGTCGAAGCGAAAAAATATATATTAGAAATTCTTGTACAATATATTGAAATAAAACAATATGTCCACAAAATAACACTTGCAATTTCCTTATGCTGTCCGGAAAAAGACGTGGGACGAAAGGATTCATATTAGCGCACATTAAAGCTGTATTCATCTGATCATATATACTTAAGCAATGGCATAGCCAAAAAAAAGTTTCGGGAGGGGCTGTACTTTTTATTTTTGACGAGCAAAAAAAGGTTATTCGAAAAAATTTTTCTCACACTTAACGTCACCCAGAAAATTAATTTCGGGGGGGGGGGGCTGCAGCCCCCTCAGCCCCCCTGGCTACGCCACTGTACTTAAGTTAAATATTATCAAGATGTAAAGGCCGTTTTATTACATCCAGCTACATAGCTGGATACTGACATAATGCAATTTCATACTTTGTATTGTTTTTCTAAAATAAACCTTGTTTCTAAAAAAATTTCAAAGTGTTGCAAAATTTCCTTTAAAAAGAATTTTTTACCTAAATTTTTTTGTTTTTAACACAACATCTGGTGTTTTTCTCATCCATTGATATTTGTATTTTCACTCTGCAAAACATTTACAATTCTATGCAGCCGAATAAAAAACAATGCAATCTATGAAACCATTGAAATCAGTTTTAACGTTAAAATTCGTCATGTTAAAGAAATATATATTTTTTTAAATCGTTGTTTCAATTTTTTCTGAAAAGTTACATTCTTTATCTTTAACAAATAGTAATTGGTTTTATACAATACGATGTTATAAAAAAAAGTTATAAATTTTCGAGCAAATTAAATAGCCTTTTTGTGATCAAGGAAATTTCTATTTAGTCTTTTTGTAAAATTAACTTCTTTTCTAAAACTTTTTTTCTAAAACTTTAATTGTGTAATTAATGGTATAAGCGTATTTTTGACATTTTGATGTTCAAACAAAAGAAGATGTTAAAAAGTTTCGTCTTCTCAAGGAAATATTGATCATGAAAGTTTGCTGGATGTGCACCCAATGTAGTGAAATTAGGAGTCGAAAAAAGTATGGTGTTCTATAGTTAAATATAAGATCAGACTGTGAATACTTGGACAGTTTCGGTGCAAGGGCACCAATTCCAAGAATCTAGACAACTACATCGCCGAAAGACTCGCGCTTAGTCCAAATTATCGAGATGCTTACTTTAATTAATGGCAGGAAAGATCATTAATATCTTCCGCGTCGTGTCGCGAGGCGCGTTCAGAGCACACTCGGACCTCCGGCTTTCGTTTACTATCGAACTATCGTACGAGACGCGCTTCTTCTTCCTCTTCGAGTTATTTTCTAAACTACGTCTACGTATACCTCGGGATATGTTCCCGAAGCGAACGAGTCAAGCATCGGGATGCTTGCCCGAACTGGCGAACCGATCGTTCCATTTACAGAACGCACAATTTATTCGCTATGTAATGCAGATGAAGAACCGTGCACGCCATGGTGAGCATGTTTCCCATGGCGATGCACACGTGCACACGGCGAAAGGCATGGTGGATCTTAAAGTAGTGCGGGCAGTACTTGAGCGGACCGGCGGTGTGACGACCGATCTCACCCCCGACGCCTGCTGCGCGTTCCAAATTGTTTTTCAGCACAATTAGCCGCAGAAGAGGTGGCGTCAGGTAGAGTCGCAACAGCAGTTCCAGGAAGAAAGCGCCCGACATCCCGCCGACCTGTACGGAAATCACGTGAATTTCATTTGTCAAGTTCAAAGATTGACGATTAAGAGGACTGGAGGGTCAGATAGCTTGAAAATCGTGCTTGTTTTTTCACAATTTTTTATGACAAACTGAATGAATATGCGAAAGTGTTATTTTGATGTGTATTTATACAATATATAAAGAGAAGAAAAATATAATTTTGATGATCAATGTAAGTGTATATGGTACATGCAGTTAAAATATATTTCGTTTTTCTTTTCAAAGTTGTCATTTTGCAGTAATATCTTGACTCTCGGTGATTCAATTAAGCTGAATTTTAGGTAGAAAATTTCCATAATTGTCGTTATCGAATGAACCACACTCGTGAAAATATTTAATCTTGAAATATTAATTTTTTTACTATAAAAAAACTGAAAATTTAATAATATTCCATTAAGATATTTGCAATTTTGTTAATTTTTATTCAATTTCCATTGTAGTGGTTCACACGATAACGATAAGTTTACGGAAATTTTCTACCTAAAATTCAGCTTAATTGAATCACCGAGAGTCAAGATATTATTACAAAATGACGACCTTGAAAAACGAAATATATTTAACTGCATGTACCATACACTTCTATTAAGTATCATCAAAATTATATTTTTCTTCTCTTTATATGTTGTAATAATATATACTTATATTATTACAATATACTTATATTATATACTTATATGTAATAATATAATATATATGTTGTAATAACATATTGTATAAATTATATTTTTCTTCTCTTTATATGTTGTAAATATACATCAAAATAATACTTTCGCATATTCATTCAGTTTGTCATAAAAAATTGTGAAAAAACAAACACGATTTTCCGGTAATCTGACCCTCCAGTTCCTATAAAACAAACTTTTCTACATGGAGAGAATTTTGTAGTGAGAATAGAATTCTGTATCCTGAGAGAAATTATTAACAAAAAAGATTAACAAACAGATATTTCCGATCAAAATATTGATGAATTTTTCCGATTAAATTTAATCGAATATTTCCGATCGTAATGGTATTTGATAAGATAGGCCGGTCTTTTGAATTGCAAACAGATATTTCTTATCGAATGTTTTTTGACCGGATACAAAAATTAATCGGTATTTTCATTGGAAATATCCGTTTGTTAATTTTTTATCGAATCATTTCTTTCAGTAACCGGAGAATATACTTAGAGGGAACAAAAAAGCACGATGACGTTAAAATGATCAGAAAATGACTAAAAAACTCACTTTTCAATTACGATCCGATTATTTCCTCGTCATTTTGATGTCATCGTGATTTTCTGTTCTACTTAGATAATTACTTAGGTAGAACAGAAGTTACGCCAAAATAGTAAGAAAATGATCGAATCCTGATCGGAAAGTGAGTTGTTATAGTGATTCTGAAATCATCGTGATTTGTAATTCTGGCTAGGTTTAATTTATTATCCTTCCTTTTTTATATGCCTTATTTACATTATAGAAATTGACACCATGTTTACATACTTTATTACCAATATATTTTGAATTATTATTTATATTTATATTTATAACTATTTATATTCCAGAAAATAAAGTCCATTCTATTAAAAAAATTTTAGAAACTCGCTCTATATTTATATATTTTATTATATAAATATATTTTGAATTTTATTATTCATGTTTGTATTGGTAACTATTCATATATTTTAGAAATTGAAGTCTCGTATAAAAAAATTTATTGTAATCTTTAGCAAGATAAACTCTATTGACAGTTTATTCCTACATTGCTAGGAAACTTGAAAGGATTTTATTATGAAAGAAGCTATAATATTATCTCCGTGTAGATAGAATTTTTTATGTAAATTTTTTCCTCAGAAATTCTCTTAGAAAAGATATGATTAAATATTAACCCTTCGATAATTTGAATCCCCTTTGATAATTTGTACTCCTGATAATTTGAATTCAGTGTATCAGCCAGCTCGTAATAAATTTTTTTACCTTTTATTTGTGAAGAATATAAAAGAGAAATGAAACATAAATTTTAGATTTACCAAGATTTTGTGTCACGATTTTTTGTACGTATCTCCTAATTATGTGATCTTCTGAAAGTAAATAAGTAAAACACTTGATTGACACTTTTTTTATCTCCGGAAACTGAGAACAAACATACAAGCACAAAGGGTTAAGATCTTTTTCTCTAAGAAGGAACAGATACTACATGAAAACAAAAACTTCTTTTCTACGGTATTAAAACAAAACATTTGAAGATTAAGAAATACAAAATTTTGCGAGTATTATCTACAAACCTGAATTGCGATTTCTGTGTCCCATGTATGCGTCGGATGGTGCTTGACGAATATGAGGAGCGTAATGAGACTCAAGCACGCGTTGATCGTGAAGTATCTCGGGAATAGGACACGTTGTACCTCGCCGAACGTGTGTCGCGGCAATGCGAAGTATAAGGATAGACCTGCGAATATGGATCATACATTATAGAGAAAGTCGATTTGAGTATTACATTCGTGTTTAAAACAAACGCAACAGTTTCTCAATTACCTGATACGAAGGTCATCCAGATTTGGGCACCGAAATGCATCACAAAGGACGCGAGATAAATGAAGGATGCCGTCCTTGAGTGAGAATAATCCGAAGAGACCTGTATCCTTTCTTTCGTCGGAACGAGAACCGACGTGACGAACAAAACCGCCGCGATCATAATCACGTGAGCGGGTTGCGTCGTGTAAAACAAGATCCTGCAACGAAAAGGAATTGATTATTTTAATTGCCCGAATGAATCACATTTCGATTTTGTTTTTAATAACAGACTTAGCTTTAAAATGTTGAAAATCTTTCAAAGTTAATTGTTAAGAATTAAAATGTTTTAACTTAAAATTCTTAAAAAGAAATTTGGTAGTTTCGTCAATCAATAACACACCCTGTTTAAAATGTTGGATAGAAAATGTTGGATAAAAAATTTGTCTGTCATAATTTATGGTGATTTTGATTCACATATTTCACAACTTATTTACAAAATTTCGTAAGTAAATTCATATACCATGTATTGTCTATGATTGATAAATATAAACTGATTATATCAACTTTCATATTTAACATGGAAAAGAATAGTATCATAAGATATGATTAAACTATATAGATATTCTTTTCATTTTTATCTGACCATTTTGTAACTATCATTATAAATAGAATCATCATTATAAGAATCATCATATCATTATAAGTAGAAATATTATGAACGAATATTATAAGTAGTTTATTATAAAATAATAATAAATACATAATGCGATATTTACTATGATTCAGAAATATCAATTTATTATACAAACATCAATATTCAAGATAATTGAAAAAAATAGTATCATTAAATATGTTTAAAATATATAGTCTATGTGTTGTACGACTTCGGTGCATGATAAATCGTATAAATCAATATAGGAATTCTATCCATTTATATAGGAATCTTATCCAATCATTTTCTATCAAATATTTTAAGCAAGGCAGGTACGTATAGTCTTGCGTTTTGGAAAACAAAAGTCGTTTCTTATATAATTTTAATAATAAGACGAATATAGCTAAAATCGCTGTTTTTTAACTATTTTAACCCATTTATCTCGAAAATCTGACGTAATAGAGTAATTCTGCAGCCAGATTCAGATTCTGTGAGCAAAATTACGTAAAAAACGACTTTTGTTTCCCAGAACGTAAAAAAAGTTTAAAAAAAATTCTGCATGTCAGTATAATCATGATTTCTTTTAATTTAATTAATTTATACTGCGTTGTGTTAAACAAAATTTTGCATAAAAAAAGAATTTATATTTTGATTGTCTGAATCAGCCACATCCTAATTTTCTTATAAATAATAAATTAAATTTTTAAATTAAAATCTTCAAAAGTTAATCATTAAGTTTAAAATATTTTTATTTAAAATCCTTAAAAAAGATTAAGCAATTTCAACAATCAATAATAATTATTTCTTTAAATTTAATTAATTTATATTAAGTTAGATCAAATAAAATTTTGCATAAAAAGGGGACGAACAAAGTTATTATAAAGAAATTCAAAATTTTCCGCAATCGAGTTATTATTTATTATTATTATTATTTATTTATTTATTTATTGTTTCTTTAAATTTAATTAATTATTACCTCAAATCTTAAATTCTGATTGTTTGGCAATAATTAATTATTTCTCTTCAAATCTTAAATAGTTACACCCGCATTTTAAAGGCTTTTAAGATTACGGAAATTATAACTCGGCGTATCTTGGTTAGAAAAAAGGCTCGGAAATCCATAGACAATATTCTCGCTTTGCCGTGTAGAAGCTAGTGCTATCTCGTTTTTGTACTATCTCGACAAGCGCGATAGGACCAGCCGTTCACAGTGGTATTAATTACAAGAAAGCATAAATATCTTAGCGAGATTAGGTGACGCACATTATCTCGATTAAGTCATGTTTCTCCTTTCTTTTCGTGCACTTTTATTTCTCCGTTGCCTATGTATGCGAAATTCACCTTGATATAATCCCGTGGCATACATTCGCGAGATACAATATCGCGGGAACCACGAATCGCGTGTGTGAATGAATAGTGTGTGCGTGTGTCTTCGCAACTAGATAATTTGCCATCGAGCACCTTGAACTACTAAGATTTCTCTAGACGTACGTGGTAGGTGTGTGTGCGTGCAGACCTGTAATACGGTATCAACAATCATCGCCGAAATTTTCGCCACGTGCAGAGCTCTCTCTTTCTCTAGACTTCCCTTTATCATCCTCTTTCTTCCTCTGTCAAGCAATTCGCAAGTTAGGGAGCTCACAGTTAGCGCCGATTTATTTTACGATGTGTCCTGACGCGTCAAAGTCAAATAAATATATCTGCTAGGATTGGAGATGTGTGTGTGTGTGTGGGTGGACGCGCCTGGGAACATTCTACCTTGCCATTGAATAATCGCCCGATTAACACCGACTATTAAATGGATTCGCCTCTTTAATTCTAATTGACTTCCCGCGTAGTTAGCACAACTTATAAGATGACTAAAAAGAAGACATTAGCACACTTCACCTTCTTGAGATAATTTTGCACGAGCGGAAGATATCGCTGCGAGTTTCGCTTGATATTAATACGTTGTTGAAAATATGATTAGCAAAAATTTTCTTTAACCCTTTGAGTGTGCCCATTTTTATTTTGGAAATTTACTGCTACTTTAATAGAGGAGGTGTCACAGATAGGTGAGAATAGAATGTTTTAAAAATTTTATTTAGGATGTTTCAACAGTAAGGAGTTAAAGAATTTTATGAACAAAATGAAAAAAAAATTTTATAAATAAAACGAAAAACAACTTTATAAATAAAACATTAAAAAATTTTTATGAATAAAAATTTATAAACATTAAAACATTATTAAAATTAAAAACATTATTATAAACATTAAAAAATTTGATGACTTTTTTCAAAATGAGTAAAGTATAATTACAATCAGATAACTCTCGAAATGCTTTATTAAACGAGATATGAAACAAGATAAGATCAACCAAAGTAATTTTATTTTTATGAATATTACATGCCATATTCTGAACTTTCCGCTAATAACGGATTTTCGTAAAAAAAAATTGAAATTTTATTGTATCTTTTATTAATTAAAAAAATATAACACATATTTTTAAGAAACACACACACCCTTATATTAACCTTCATAATTTTAGGTAGTTGTTTTTTATACGATTATTATTATATTGTGTATATTATATATATTTTATTATAATAATATATTATATATTAATATTAGATATATTTTTTTATAACGAGATAGAAAGCATATAGCGCGTATCATTTTAACTGCCACTTTATATTGTACTAAAAAAAATTTGAAAATACAAATTTAAATTTAATAAATATAATATATATATAATAAATATAATAACAAATTTAAACTTTGAACATAAATATGATAACACCTCTATTTTATTTCCTTTATCTACTGCGTACATTATAGCAAGGCATCAATTCTATATATATTATCACGCAACAAAAAAGAAAAGAAAAAAGGTCTCTCTATTCACTTTTATGATATTCCACATGCTCATTCCTCTCTCCTCCTCCTCCTCTCTCTCTTCCTCTCCTCTTTCTGTGCACTGGAAAAAAATATCAAAAAAATATAATTTTATTAATGAAAGCAATGACTTAGTTTACTTTCCTTCTTTTAAGTAATGGCTATCTTCAACAATGAATATTTTCTTGATAATAATCTTAAAATATATTCATTATAAGTTTTAGAAAAAGATTATTATCATGTATTCAAGAATAGAATTCATTCTCTTCACAAGAATATTATGAAACTTTATAAAAAAAAGCTGCTTTGATTTTTAACTTTTAATTTAATATTCTTAATTAAAATGCTAAACATTTATTGAGATTCAGGATATATTTAGAATAAATTTGATGCTTATGATGTGAACTTATAATAAAGTTGTGGATATAAAAACTTATAAAATATTTGAAACAAGTAATATTTATTTGAATGCAATATGTATTTTTTTGTGTGTGATAAGTATTAATAAATGTTTCTTCGCATTTTACGAATGTTTATTACATTATATTGTAATAATAAGTGTACAATTGAAAGTGAAACGGTTTGGACACTTTTTCTACATTTACACTGAAGTAATCTATCTTATGACAATTCTCACATTTTATAATCATTGCTCAAGACTCGAACGGTAATCGGTTATGACAGAAGCCGATATGACAATACGTGATGCGAAAGTAAGTTTTAGGTAACGTGAAAACGTGTCAATACATTCGAGAGAATTCCTGGTGAAATCGTTGCAATATTGATGTTTTTGTATAATTGAAAAATCTTGTGCTTCAAATATAAGAGATATAAGAGAACAATCTAAACTGAAAATCCAGGAGAAATGTAAATATGAAAGTAATGCGAGAGACAGCGAGAAAGCGAGAGAAAGAGGAGGAAAGAAAGAGAGAGCGCTCTCTCGTATTACTTTCATATTTACATACTTTTTGAATATGCAGTTTAGGTTGTACTGTTGAATATTTTTTAAATTTTAAGCGTAAGATTCTTTAATTCTTCGATTCACTCTATTGCAACGGTTTAACGGGGCTGGAGGATCAGATTGCCTGAAAATCGTGCTTGTTTTTTCACAATTTTTTATGACAAACTGAGTGAATGTGCGAAAGTGTTATTTTGACGTGTATTTATACAACATATATACAAAGAGAAGAAAAATATAATATTGATGATCAAATACTCAATATAAGTGTATGGCACGTGCAGTTAAAATATATTTCGTTTTTCTTTTCAAGTTCCTCATTTTGCAATAATATCTTGACTCTCGGTGGTTCAATTAAGCTAAATTTTAGATAGAAAATTTCCGTAAGTTTATCGTTATCGTGTGTGAACCACTATAATAGAAATTGAGTAAAAGTTAACAAAATTGCAAATATCTTAATGGAATATTATTAAATTTTCAGTTCTTTTATAGTAAAAAAAAATTAATATTTCAAAATTAAATATTTTCACGAGTTTGTCAATGGTTCACACGATAACGACAAATTTTCGGAAATTTTCTACTTAAAATTCAGCTTAATTGAACCATCGAGAGTCAAGATATTACTGCAAAATCACGACCTTGAAAAGAAAAATATTTCCACTGCATGTGCTATACACTTATATTGAATATTTGATTATCAAAATTATATTTTTTTTCTCTTTATATGTTGTATAAATACACATCAAAATAACACTTTCGCATATTCACTCAGTTTGTCATAAAAAATTGTGAAAAAACAAGCACAATTTTCAAGCAATCTGACCCTTCATTCCCCTTAAACCGAAATAATCTCAAATATGTCAAAACACATTTTCACATTGACTTGATAAAATTTATTTTCACGCCATGTATTGTCAATTCGGCCTTGTCATAACCGATTATCGCACAAGACCGTGAGCAGTGATTCTCAAATATGACAACTCTAGATGAGTTACCAACTTCATTAGAAAAAAATGTTTAAACTGTTTCGCTCTTGACTGTATGTATGGGTTAAAACCGGTTAGAGCACAATAAAGTTGACAGCTCACAAAACTGGCAAAATTGAGAGTCATTGCCAATAGACTTACAGAATAATAATATAATTAAGAGCACAAAGTAATAACAATACTAATAATAATTGATAATGATAATAATTAATAGTATAATGAAAAATTAATAGTACACAGGAAAAGAAAAAATAATGATTCTCAATTTTGATAGTTTTGTGAACTCCTAACTTTATTATACTCCCAAATAGAACGGGAAATGACAATGCCGTTAAAATGGCGAGAAAATGTTTGAATTGTGACTGAAGAGCGAGTTTTTCAGTCTTTTCTGATCATTTTTACATCATTTTAACATCATCGTGATTCTTTATTTTGCTTGGTTTTAGACCGTTTGGCAACCTGTATAATAAAACTCATAAAAAAAGTTATTATTATTATATTAAAACTGGGCGCTTTTTTCTGCAAATCAAGAGGATCCTGTGGAATTTCTTCGCTAAATATACAGTATAACGCTCTTATATTGGATTTTTTCCAAACTTTGTAAATTTGTTCATTTTAGGGCGTAAAATTGATTTCTGAAAACGAAAATTGTCGCTTATTTTTCGTTTTTTTTGTTTTTTTTATTTTAATGTTTTATGTTGTCGGTAGAGAGTAGAAAAGTGATAACTTTTATTATAAAACTTTCTAACTTTGTGTCAATGTGTCTAATTATTTAAGTTTCATAAGATAGTATATATGATTAAAGCAGAAAAAAACATACATGAGCTATTTTCTGCTTTATAACAGAATATATGCTTTTGATTAACCCAGATAGCATAAATTTTCACAGGATATCCTAAAAACGTTCTCAGAACGTTCCTACATCCTGAGAACATCCTCAGGATATCCTCCAGAGATCTGTTTGGGTTTAATAAAAAGCATAAACTCTGTTATAAAGTAGAGAATAGTTCATGCATGTTTTTCTCTGCATTAATCATACATACTATCTTATAAGACTTAAATAATTAGACACATTGAGACACAAAATTAGAAAGTTTTATACTGAAAGTTATCATTTTCTTACTTACCGACATCATAAAACATTAAAATAAAAAAACAAGAAAACGAAAAATGAGCGACAATTTTTGCTTTCAGAAATCAATTCTACGTGTTAAAATACACAAATTCACAAAGTTTGAAAAAATCCAAGATGAGAGCGTTATATTGTAAATTTACTGTTTCTTCTCCCGCCTGTACATATCGAAAGTACACAACAAAACGATTGCAGCGCATATCTACATGTTGTACGTGTCGCATATAATAATATGCATATTGCGAATGCGTGCGTGACTCTCGCGAAGTTCTCCGAAGTGTCTCGTAATGGTTTATTAGCGACGGGCGCCAGGTCAAACACCCCGACGTGCCATCCTCGTACTTTCTTTTTCTCTCATCTCTTTATTTTTCCACAATAAAAATCGCGCGTGCGATTCGGCCGACGCGATACTCGCGAGCGCACGAAGGAATTCCGACCTCGCCGATCGTCTCGTTGAGCGGAGAAGCACGTATCTCTGCTTAAAACATTTGATAGAAAATGATTGGATAAGATTGAAATGGATAACATTCTTATATTGATTTATACGACTTATCATATACCGAAGCCGTACAACATAGACTTTCTATATATTTTAATCATATTTTATGATACTATTCTTTTCAATCATCTTGAATATTGATGTTTGCATAATAAATTGATATTTCTGAATCATAATAAATATCGCATTATGTATTTATTATTATTTTATAATAAACTACTTATAATATTCTTTCATAATAATTCTATTTATAATGATGGTTACAAAATGATCAGAAAAAGTGAAAAGAATATCTATATAGTTTAATCATATCTTATGATTACTACTCTCTTTCATCATGATGAATATGAAAGTATTGGTATAATCAGTTTATATTTATCAATTATAGACAATACATGGTATATGAATTCACTTACGAAATTTCGTAAATGAGTTGTGAAATATGTGAATCAAAATTTTCCATAAAATATGATAGACAAATTTTCTATCATTTTCTATCCAACATTTTAAGCAGAGATGCTCTAAAAAGATTTTATTCTCATTCTGAAATCGAGCATCTGATTTATCTTGTTGGAGAAATTGTCCGCGGCTTATAATAGAATTGGCATCGGATACTTAATCGATTCAATGTGACAAGACGAGATATATGATTTTGTGATATATCGCGAGCACTACGATTTGTCTTTCTTGAATCGCAACGTGATACGCAGTAGATCTTTATCGCAAAGTCGCGCCCGCAATTCATCCATCACTTTAGTTAAGTATCTTTCTGTGCAAATATCGCGCGCAACAATCAATAATATTTTATACTATTTAATCCTTAACTTATCTTAAAAATCCAAACTTCCAAACTTCCAAAAATCCAAACTTATCTTAAAAATATTCTGAAAAAGATTGCATCGCGATACATAATTTCATAAATCTCACATCCCTACACGGAGAAAAATAATTTTGCTCTTTACAAAATCGTCGTTGCTATTGCATATTCGAAGTGACATCAAAAAAATTTAGTTGATGTAACTAATTTTACAAATTATTCATTATTAGAGCAGAAGTAGTTTCATTGCCAGGAAAAAATTTGTTGAGTGTATTTGTCCTAAGAATCACGTTAATTTGCTATTGATGCAAAATAATGTATCCTTAGCAAATTTATTTGCTATCGGAGCAAAACTGTAACTGCTTATATAAATCCATCATGGTTCTTATAGCAAAATAATTTGTACATTCAGCAAATTATATCCAGCAAATAGTAATTTGTACTCTTAGCAAATCTTTTTGCTATCCATATAATAACGAAAAGATTTTGCTAGACCAGCAGAAAATTTGCTGAGCCAGCAAATTATTTTTCTCCGTGTATCCGTGGTTCCGTTATGCCTCATGAAATTCTCTCTTTCCTTTCCCTCTCCCTCCTTCTTTCTCTCTTTCCTTTCCCTCTCCCTCCTTCTTTCTCTCTCTC
>NW_022639527.1:1048315-1074846 GCF_010583005.1 Odontomachus brunneus | reverse complement strand
TCTCTCTCTCTCTCTCTCTCTCTCTCTCTCTCTCTCTCTCTTTCATTCTCACTCTCCCACACATCACGACAAACGACCTTAATATTTCGTTCGCGTTCTCGTTAATTGTACGACAAATAAACAATCCATCGTGTATATCCATGTATTTTTTACAGCGCACATGCGTGAAGTTTCTAGTCTAGAAATATTATAAAATTTCATGGAAAATAAAGTTGCTTCGATTCTGTGTAGTAAACAAAATTTTTTATTTAATATTCTTGATTGAAATGCTGAAACTTTCATAGGATCCAGAATGTATTTTGAACAAATTTGGTGCTTCTGATGAACTCATGATAAACTTACATGGCCCTTGTTCTTGAAATAGTTGCGTATATGTAAGTTTTATTGCGCAGGTTTAATCATAAAATAGCTGCGCAGTAAAACTTACGTATACGCAACTATTTCAAGAATAAGGACCCAGGTATATAAACTTATGATATATTATCATTTACTTGAATGCAATATGAATTTTTCTACTGTAATAGAGACCGGAGCTGGTTGACTACTGGGATAAGTTGGCAAAACCATTTATTTCTAGTATTTTCTAACAAATTACAAAGAAAGCAAAATTTTTAAACATGTCAAAGATGGCTTTGAAATCCCTGCTTGCTTAGCTCTGAAATCTGTTAAAAAACAGTAAAAATAATCGATTTTACCAACTTACCCCGGTGGCCAAATAGTCTTCTCTACGTTGCATCATAAATCGTCGATCGACAGAACAATTGCACACTGAGAGAAATGGCTTGATGAATGACACTATATTCGTCTTATGAAAGTACTCGTAATATGGTGAATTTATATGCGATATCTGGTTCACATATCCAATATTGTGATTACGATGCCTCGACGCATCTGGTAGTCAATATCGAGACATTTAATTATAGATATCTAGACAGTTTGGTAATTCTCTCTAGACGTGTGATACTATTGACGCGATAGTTAATTGTTACTCGCTGCGACATTTCCTTTTTCATCTATACTGATTTGTAAAGACGTCGGTGCTATAAGAGTAAACGCTGAAACCGTCAAATATTTGGAAGAATGAAATTTCTTAAAATATGTCGAATTTAGAAGTAAATATATGAAGATTATATACAGTAAATATATGAAAATTATATATAATATGGTTAAATTTTAGGTTAAATAAGAAGTCTAACACTACTCCACAACTGTATTCATAACATTCACCAAATGAATTGTATGCTGTACCAGACGGTTTGGTAAACGTATTTAAGCATTACTGTAATGTTACTTAGATAATGCACTCCACCAGATAGTTTGGTATCATTGACTAAATATCTTATTACACGATTATTCACCATACCGTTTGGTAAACCTAAATAGAATTCTGATCAGTATCATCAGACATTTCCCTCAGTGCAATATATCAGACATGCGTTGTGAAATGTGCGACGTGCAAATTTTGATTGAATAATTTTTTTAACATATCGTAAACGCTTTCGCAGGCTCGCGCTTACGAGAGAGAGAGAGACAGAGAGAGGGAGAGGGAGGGGAGAGAACGCCAAAATAACACGCGTGCGAGGATTTCTTATTTACTCCTCTCTCGGCGTGACCGAGTAAAAAAGATCGCTATGCAAACAGTCGGACTGCGTGTTTCATCCTTGGACTAATTTTGCGAGAGTCGCAGCTGCCGGGGCGAGAGAAATTTTTCCCGGTTAGAGCGCACGATAAGGAACATCTGTAGCAATACGCGTGATTATTCGCGCACATTGTAATCATCGCGGACCAATTCCGATCGATCAATCGACTAAGCAGTCGCCAGACGTTGGCGAAACAATGGATACATCCGGGAAATCTCTACAATCCGGACGCAATCCGGTGAAGGGATTACCGTGAATTTAATTTCTTCGCGAAGGAGACGGGAGATGAACGAAGGAAACGCACGCGACAGGAATTCCACCGAACACTTTGCGTCATCTTGTTTGCACACCTAAACGAACGAGTATTTTTATCTCGTAGATTTCACAATGCGCTATTTTTACGCCATTTTTACGGCCATGATAATGTATACGTCGCATAATGTACTTTTCCACGCGAAGAGGTTGTGTCGTAAGGCGTAGAGTCTCTCATGTAAGAGTCTGGACCACAGACTTCTTTCCTGTATAAATCTTCTATACACCCTGCTTAAAATATTTGATTGAAAATGATTGCATAAAATATAATAAGATAAGATTGGATAATATAGAATTCTTATATTGATTTATACGACTTGTCATGCATCGAAGCCGTACAACATAGACTTTCTATATATTTTAATCATATTTTATGATACTATTCTTTTCAATCTTGAATATTAATGTTTGCATAATAAATTGATATTTCTGAATCATAGTAAATATCGCATTATGTATTTATTATTATTTTATAATAAACTACTTATAATATTCTTTCATAATAATTCTATTTATAATAATGATTACAAAATGGTCAGATAAAAATGAGAAGAATATCTATGTAGTTTAATCATATCTTATGATACTCTTTTCTATCACGTTGAATATGAAAGTTGGTATAATCAGTATAATATCAGTATAATGATATATGTATTCACTTACGAAATTTTGTAAATGAGTTGTGAAATATGTGAATCAAAATCACTATAAAATATGATAGACAAATTTTCTATTCAACATTTTAAACAGAGCAGGGTGTCTAAAGATAACGTATAAAATTCTCGTATACGTGTAGATTAGATAAAATTGAACACAAATTTTCTCTTTTTTTTTTACAATTACTATTTTACAATTATATAAAATTTTAAGTTATTGATTAAAAAAGATTAATGCGTGATCATATACATGATAAATGAGCTGTTATAGCGACATTTGCCGTCATATGGTTGTACATTAGATAAAATTGAACACGAAGTCCTGTATATAAGTCCTGTATATAAGTCCCTGTATATAAATAGTAATAAATTTTTTAAAAATATCGGTCTTAGTTATACAAGGATGATTTTACCTGTATAGAATATGTTTCGGGGAAAATAATAATGAGAATTTGATAAATGGTTTAAAAAATATATATATTCTAGAATCAGAAGTTTACTATTAAACAGATTTATTATGTTTCCTAGCAAGATAGACTCCGCTAAAGATTTATTGCTGCACTGCTGAAAAACATGGTAAAATTAAAAATAATTTTACGCGTAAGATGCTATAAAAATCTTCTGAATCTTGGAGATTGCGAAAAAAATAAAGTATTTTTGCAAGGCCCGCGCGTTCCACTGACTCGCGACTCGGAACATGTTGCGGGATATGTTAGCACGCGATATCTCTAGCTGAAAATTTAATAATTCGCGAAATTGCAACGGTGTTGCAATTTGGAATTTCATCCACTCGGGTTTCATCGAGGTGTCCAAGTTACTCTTAAGAATACGCGATTTTACGATATACTGCAAGCACCGCAATTTTCTTTTCTTGAATCGCAATGCAATACATAATTCGATCTTTATCGCAAAATCGTGTCTTTAATTCACTTGTCATTTTAGTTAAGTTAACCTATGTAAATATCGCGCGACAATACATAATATTTTATATTATTTAATCCAAACTTATACATTTAGAGGCATAATGGAATTACGTCATTATAACAGCTTTAAAATGTTAAGATGTATTATTTCCTTTTTATATAATTTTTATTATATATATTTATGTACATTTTTTATACACATTTTTATATATGATATATATAATTATATTATATAATTGTGTATACGATAATAATTGTAATACAAATATAATTGTAATATACAATTTTATATATATTTTTATGTATGTTTCAGAGAGAGAGAGAAGATTACTAAACATTATTACACTTAATATTGATTGTAATAAATATTTTAGTAAAAAAAAGATATTGAAAAAGGTAGTTTTATTGTTTTATAAGAAAAATATTGTTAATAAATAATTATAATTAATTAAACGTGCAATAACACATCCTTATATATTGCATATCTTAGTAAGTTACTTAGGGTCAGTTTTTCAATAACAGTTTAAACTTGGATTCAAGTTTAAACTCTATTCTAACAATGCGTTTTGTTTAAACAGAGTTTAAGTTGAAATCTAAGTTTAAACTATTATTGAAAAACCGGTCCTTAAACATTTAAAAATTATTTAGAAATTAACAATTTAGAAATAAACAAGTTATAAAATGTTTCTTTTTAAAAGAACATAATTTAACTTTATTATGTCTTTATTTTTAACTATTTTTTCACAGTAAAACTTGTATTTTCTTATGGACATTTCAAAGAATATTTTGATGCAGTGCGAAGAGAGAGACCCATACAACACAATGTCTAAAATTGAGACATAAGACGTTTTAAAAACGTGTAAGTTGATTTATTTATTTTTAATATATTGAATATTATTCCCATCATGTCCCATTATACCTTACACGGAGAAAACTAAATTTACTTTTTTAGCAAAATCATCGTTGCTACTGCATATTCGTAGTGATATAAAAAAAATTTAATTGACGTAACTAATTTTACAAATTATTCGTTATCAGAGCAGAAGTAGTTTCGTTGCAAGGATAGAAAAAATTTGTTGAATGTATTTATCCTAAGAATCACGTTAATTTACTATTGATGCAAAATAATGTATCCTTAATTTTAAAATTAATTTGCTATTGGAGCAAAACTGCAACTGTTTATATAAATCCATCATGGTTCTTATAGTAAAATAATTTGTACATTCAACAAATTATATCTAGCAAATAGTGATTAATACTCTTAGCAAATTTTTTTGTTGTCCATATAATAACGATAAGATTTTGCTAGATCAGCAGAAAATTTGCTGAGCCAGCAAATTATTTTTCTCCGTGTATGATTGAAAATTGCGTTGATATAAAATGGCGCGCGATTTACAATCATATTTGCAACACATAATTGTAATGCAACATCGCGTATTCTTAAAAAAAGATCGCAATGCGATACACAATTTCATAAATTTACATCCCGAGTCGCTCTTTGTGACAGCGCGATGGGATCCGCGTGACGATTAGATCCGGACACCTGTGGTAGTAATACGACGTGCGTCGAACGTGTGTACACTTACGCACGTGCGAAAGTGTGCGCGTAGATACAGGTGTGGGTGCCGATATCAAGCGGCATCGGGCAAACGTGCGAGACGGCACGCACACGTCGCTCGCTCGAATCGCGGCCGCATATGGCACGCAAAATCGGTCCTCGCTGATTTTACGAACGCGAACTGAGCGCGAATACGTCTTCGCTACACTATATCGCACGCATCCGGTTCTTTCGTCTCGTCGCTCTGTCAAACGTCGTCCTAGTTCTATTCCCACAATGACTCGGGCTCAAAGATGAAATTGTTCAGTTGGCACGCGCGTACACCGACAGGAAAAATATGTAAGAAATAAAAAATATTTACTCGACGGATATTAATATCGTGTTTACCAATGTACGAAATATTTCTTCAAATAAGCACTGAACGAAGGATTTCGTAACAATAGTACTAAAATTTGATAGTTGTTGATAAATTATATACGGTCAAATAATGCGGGCCAAACATAAAGTAATAGTCAGGAGATAATGTAGTTATATAAAGTAAATGTATAGTTCTCACAAGTAACACTACCCAAGTACCACACGCCGATCTTCTTGAAACTTTGCACATATGTAGTACATCGAAAAACATTAGGCACGTATTTTTTTATTTTGGCTAACAAGGCATTTTAAGGTTAAAAACGCAATCGAAAATTTAACACTCTGTAGCACAATGACAACTAACTCTATTCCTGAGCGTCATTCTTTTACAGCTTTTACGACTTTATTATAATTTCATTGTCTGAATGTTTCTGAAGTCGCTAATTATGATTTTGACATGAGTTTTGCGAGATTCAAAATGGCGGGCCGAAATCGCAGACATTTCAAAGACTTTATTCAAAGTCAGTTTCGAAGAAGTTTTTTAGATTACGATTACGAACTAATGTCAAAATCATAATTAGCAACTTCAGAAACATTCAGATGAAATTATAATAGAATAATGTCGTAAAAGCTGTAAAAGAATGACGCTCAGGAGTAGCGTTAGCTATCATTGTACTATAGAGTGTTAAATTTTCGAATGCGTTTTCTAACCTTAAAATGCCTTGTTAGCCAAAATAAAAAAATACGTGTCTAATGTTTTTCGATGTACTACATGTGTGCAAAGTTTCAAGAAGATCGGCGTGTGGCATTTGGATAGTGTTACTTGTCAGAACCAATTTAGTTGCTTGAACTATACATTTAGGTAATTAAAATAAATTCTGGAAGCTTGTTCTTTTAGCAAAATCGTCGTTGCTACTGCATATTCGTAGTGACATTAAAAAAATTTAGTTAACGTAACTAATTTTACAAATTATTCGTTATCAAAGCAGAAGTAATTTCGTTGCCAAGATAGAAAAAATTTGTTGAGTATATTTATTCTAAGAATCGTTAATTTGCTATTAATGCAAAACAATGTATCCTTAGCAAATCCATTTGCTATCGGAGCAAAACTGCAACTGCTTATATAAATCCATCATGGTTCTCATAGCAAAATAACTTGTTGATCCAGCAAATTATATCCAGCAAATAGTGATTGGTATTCTTAGCAAATCTTTTTATTGTCTATATAGTAACGAAAAAATTTTGCTAGACCAGCAGAAAATTTGCTAGGTCAGCAAATTATTTTTCTCCGTGCATGTGCAAATCGATTATTTGATCATTACAGATTTTTTGAGGATGCGAATGGTGACTTCAATGGCGGATTGCCAACGTGCACATCCAATATGACAGACAGGTAGGACATCTGTTCGACAGATGCCCGCTGCTGGCAAAATTCCTGCCGCGCAAACTCGTCAGTCTCTACCACTCAAGTGAAATTTCTATAAAAAGAGATCCTTGAGTTTCGCTGGACTCGTAAAAATCGAACGACCGCAATTATCATTATTAATGTACCGATAAGTGACTGACATACTTACACACACATACATATAAATATGTACAGTTAGGCTCTACTAGATTCGTACAAGTTATGTAAAACATGTTTCGGAGATCCGAGATCTCGAGAAAATTTCGGATGTGATATCAGAAAAAGACAGATATAAAAATTGCGCGTACATCCGCGTGTTCAACTGAAGTACAATGCGACAATACAATATAATTGTTCGAGACGTATCGGAAATTAAGTCATCCGGATGTTTATTCCAATATCTGTCGTCATATCGTTGTACGATTGTCAATTTATCGAAATACTTCGTTATCACTTGTTATCGTATAAATATAGACGATCATTGGAGATGCGAAGGACGTTTTGTTCGACAAAACAATTATCGAAGAACGGTCAAAATTTGATTGCGTGAAATATTACAATCCTAAGCGCCACTTCTCAGACAACACAAGTGACTAAAAGATGTCTTGGAAACGTTCAAAAGACGTTTGAAAGAAATAAAATGTCTTTTGGATATCTTTAAGACATCCAAATAATCTTTCAATAGATTATACTAGGTTGGAGGTAAATTTTAGAAATAAGAAATGTTTTTTTTATAAAATTAATAGTTGCAAAAATAAAAATAGTGTTGTCTCTTGAACTGGAACTTTTATTTCAAACAATCAAAATTTTTGGCACATTTTAAAGGAGAAATTAAATTTTCTTGCTAAAATTCGCTTCTGTTTGATTTTATAAAAAACTAAAACAAAAATAAAAATTTTGGTCCAAGAAACTATATAACTACACAGAAAAAAAATTAGTATCCATTTCAAACTGATATAATCAAATTAATAGTTATTTTATAAATAAGCAACGATATATAATTTAGTTAAAAGAATTTAAAAACCCTAAATTTCAACAATGTATACTAATTTTACTTAAATATCATAATAGTTTCATAAGAAGTATAATATAATTATTTTGATAATGAGATATTACTTTTCGATATTTAAAAACGTCATATTCTCAATCTAATATTTTGTACTTTCCATCTATAAAAATTACTTTTGTATCAGTATGTAAGAATATATGTTTCTTTGTCGAATCACATAAAATGTATTGATGCAAGTAACTTTGTCTAACGGTATGTAATCTCAATTCAAGATTTATATGTCAAAAATAAAAATATTTTTAAAAAAAGAATGTTCTTTTCTTCGTAAAACATTATTTTATAAGAAACTTTTCTCGTTTTCTTAAAGAATCACAGAGATATACAAGAGATGCAGGCTCTGAGCGATAATGGATGCTGTGATATGATTTCACCGGAAATTAAAAATAAATTTTTTATATAAATATGAATTAATTAATTATATATTAATTAATTAATTACATATATGTAATTTAAACATAATCGTTTAGCCATTTTCTTTAAATTTCTAAATATTGTTGCTTTTCTGAAAGAGTAATTTACCTCGTTAAGAGGATGCCATACTTGAAAATTTTACCGACAAAACACTGAATTTATTTGAAAAATTTATATCATATTAGTTGCACAGAGTTACAAATGTTTTTACATATTAAAAATAAATGCAATAATAAATAGAAGCATTGCTCAGTATGTGGCACCCTTAGGAAAAATTACTTTAAGTTAATTTGAACATCTTAAAGTAATTTTTTCTAAGGAGGAAACGACAAAAATTTTTAAATTGATATCTTTCAAGCTCTACCAGTTGACGTAAATATTTATACTTGACACAAAAGCAGCCTGTATGTATTGCACGTGTGTTTGCTTCGCTAACGATAATTCCAAGGAATATTTATGTATCTTTACAACTGACTGTAGAAGCTCAAAAGTACATGGAAAGTTTGCAGAAAGATATCTATTTATGCGTGATTATGTTTTCTGTTAGCACATTTATATAAGATATACACGAAAAAAAAGTGTTATTGTATGAATAGAGATTGCCAAAATCGTCGTAATCTTACTATCAGTAAATCTTCTTGATTCAGTTATACTATTAAAACCAATACATCATGCATTATCACGATGACTCAAGTATTATTTTCAATGGCATTGTTGTTGAAGCAAGGAAATTTACTCCAATTACGACAACGTTAGCAATTTCTACTGAAACAACAGTATTTTATTTTCCGTATAAGATACAGGAAGATTTATATGAGATCTATATGTGCAAGAATTACGAAAAGAATAGTATGACTGTGTTAATGACATCTCTACGTTATCGATATTTTTTGAGTTCGTCATTCATTTCATCACGTCTCCTTAATAAGAAGGATAGAATGATGTTCTCTGAGCCTTTTTGTGCAAACAAATTCTTACACGCGCCCGAAGAAGCGCGTCTACTCTAATTGTATCCCTTTTATCGCGATTCACTAGCACTCGTAGTTCGAAAACGAACATGTAATTTCGGCGCGAAGTAATCCGTTAGCTTCCATCGGGGAGCTCAAGCGCACGAAAATAACGATGAAATGCACATTATTATCACGGAAAGAACAAATAATAAATGAGTTTCACACAAAACGTGAAACATCATGATGATGTTGCAGGAAATAAAAAAGGAAAGATAATGAAAACAGAAATCATTGGAAATTTAAGAATTTTGGGGAAAATTTATAACTTGGAAGTAAAACAAAAAACAGGAAGATACACTGAAACAATTTCATAACAAGTACCAAAATTTTGTAATTGTTGTTTATTATTAAAATTTTGTAATTGTTGTTTATTATTCAATCAAATAATGTATGTTGCCAAACATAAAGATAATTAGAAAATAATTTAGTTAAAGTAAATGTATATATTTCTCTCAGAACTACAAGATTTAGGTACCTGACTATTTAGGTAATCAAACTAGTTCCTGGAAGTTTAATATTTTGGCAGCAGAAAAAGTGATATTTGTTAATTATTACTAAAGTTTATGTTCGAGATGAAAATTGTTTTAGGTCATTTTTTATTTAAAAAATCGTATTTCTTATATATATATATATATATATATATATATATATATATATATATATAAATTATTTTAAGACATTAATACTTTTTTTATTTTTTACATCAACCTTTTTTTTACTTCACACGTGAAGTTCTATCCGTGGTTTCATTTGATCTTGTAGCAATCATCTTTTCTCAAAACCGCTTTACCTCATAATTGAACAGAAATTAGAAATCTATAAGCTTTTTTGACGATTTTATGACTTTTATGACGATTTATAATTTTTATGACGATTTTTTGTACGCATATATTCTTATAACTTTCAAGAAACGCGTAGCAATGTTATTTATAAGTAAATATATTTATAAGTAGCAATGCTATTTATAAGTAAATAATGAAAACAATTCAATAACAGTCGGTGAATATCACTGTGTGATTAATATAAATACATGTGTATATGTGTATATTAATATAAATACATTTATAATCACTAAATATTTTGTTAACAAGATAAATATTGATAGTTACAAGCATTTCATCAAATAGAATTAAATGATTTCATAACACTTACTGAATATATAGTATCAAAAAGATAGTCATCAAATACTTGATAACAGATATTAAATATTTGGTAATTATTACTGAAAACTTTAGTCCATTTGACTGTGATTAAAAAAGTTCTTTGCTCTGCTTAAAATATTTGATAGAAAATGATTGAATAAGGTTGAAATGGAAAGAATTCCTATATTGATTTATACGACTTATCATGCACCAAAGTCGTACAACATAGATTTTCTACATATTTTAATCATATTTTATAATACTATTCTTTTCAATCATCTTGCATATTGATGTTTGTATAATAAATTGATATTTCTGAATCATAGTAAATATTGCATTATATATTTATTATTATTTTATAATAAACTACTTATAATATTCTTTCATAATAATTCTACTTATAATGATGGTTACAAAATAGTCAGATAAAAATGAAAAGAATATCTATGTAGTTTAATCATATTTTATGATACTACTCTTTTTCATCATGTTGAATATGAAAGTTAGTATAATCAGTTTATATTTATCGATTATAGACAATACATGATATATGAATTCACATACGAAATTTCGTAAATGAGTTGTGAAATATGTGAATCAAAATTATCATAAAATATGATAGACAAATTTTCTATCATTTTCTATCTAATATTTTAAGTAGAGTGTAATCTATTATGCATTTGATTATTATTATCATATTTTTTATACTGATTACCGAATTTAAAAAAAAAATCTTTTAAAAAGAAATTCTGTATAACTAAATACATTTAGTAACAATTTAAACAATTTAAACCAATCTTTTTCTTACGAAACTTTTTTTGTACAAGACTTTTTTTTCAGTGTACAAGTACTATGTACACAACTGTTATTTCGAGTACTAAGACAAGAAAATGAAAAAATAGAAATCGTTGGAAATTTAATCTAACAGATTAATCGTTGAAAAAAAAAAAGAGTAATCGGGCGGCTCTTGACAGACAATTTCCGTGAAGTTGAAAGTGTGAGCGCGTGGATACGCGCCCTTCCGCCTCGCGCGCGGCCTTTGTAGGAATGCACGGCATGCAATCATCACCTCTTCCGAGAACTTACGATTATCGTTCAGGTGAACGTGCACATGCAGTCATCGGCCTGGACAGACAGGAGACACGCCATACACGCGTAATCGTTACTCAATATGACTGCCTGACTAAATATAGAGACGCGCGTCAACGTCCGAGGAAACTATGTGCAGCGGCCGAGTGATTTGCGTTCAACGAACAAGACTTACTTCTTAGTCATGCTTTGATTATTTTCTCATCATTTCGACGTCATTGTAATTTTCTGTTCAGCTTGGGATCTGATACGCGCTTGCAAGTGACTATCTCGCTCTGTGCTTCTGTTTCTTTCTCCCTTCCTTTTTTCTTTCGTATTTTTTCCATAGAATTTATTTTTATTTTTGTAATTGTGAAATAACAAAACGCAATTACAAAGGATTTCAAAGCAGAACAAAAAATCACAATGATGTCAAGATGATATTAAAATTACGAGAAAATGATTAAAAATATCTAAAGAAAAGGTAATTGAGTCAATAAGAGCCCAAACACAGATTTCTTAGTGCCATATAAAGACAATAATTTCAAATTCTCTATAATTGTCGAGGATGTTTTATTTATACACACTTTGTGGCTAAATGTTTTGAACTTGTTCTGGACCCTTCTCATGATAAAATCAAAACGAGATACAATCATCAGGTATACATTCAATCAAGTCGACGTCCCGAAAACGCAACAATAAGAATTTATAATGTAAATATATCCAGTGAACCACACATAGGCGTGTGCTCATTTCCGATGTAAGTACAGGTCATACAATTAATCAATGCAATGTTTCTAGTCAGGGTTACCAAAAAAATTCACTTTTTAATCATGATTCGATCATTTTCTCGTCATTTTAACGTCATCGTGATTTTTTTGTACTATTTGGGTAATGAGCTTCGAAGATTCATGACGTTGAACTTGCGAATAAAACGTTAAAGAAGAGAGAAAAAAGATAGAGAGGGAACAAAGAGGGAGAGAGACAGAGAGAGAGAAAGAAAGAGCGAAAAACTACTTCGATGGGTTCTTTGAAAAAGAAAGCGTAGATAGATTTTCATGATTATAAAATCGATAGTAAAAAGAAGCTTTACTGTTTTATTAATTACATGTATAAAGCAAATAGTATACTGTATTGACTTAATCGTAAAATTTACGTCATATAATAATGTGAATTTTTTTTATGTTGATGCATAAATGAATTTTCTAAAAAATTACAATCAAATTTTCATATTACATCTTACATGACATGTTGTTTTAAATAAATTTTGATAATATTTTTCGTATTTCTATTTTGTTGTTCTATATGATAAATATAAATGCCATTCATAAGTCATATGATTTTTATAAATTGTATAATATAGAATTGCTGCCAAATTTATGTACACTTGTCTATCCGAGAAAAAAAAAGAACCCGTCTTAAGAAAAATTGTTTTTTTTTAAACCGGTAATATAACATAATTTATAAAGCAAATTTTATAATTTGCATAATTATATGACTACTAAAATATAAAATTTTAATTCATTATAAAGTGTCTCTTTCTTTTCCCTTTCCAGACTTAATAAGGAAAACTTTTTTCTCTAAATCGGTATAATATGGTATAATTTATAAAATAAATTTCATAATTTGCATAATTATATCCCATATAACATAAATTGTGAAACAGATTTCTTAGAGATGTCTAAAAGATGTTCTATTTGTTCTAGACATCTAAGATATTTCTAAGATCCCAAATAGCACAGAGAATTCAAAAAGAATTCAGTCGTATGTCACCAATTCTGAATTCATTTTCAAATGCAAAAAAATTCTTCAGATTTTAGTTCAGTCAAAAGAATTCTTTTTGCATCTAAAAATGAACTCAGAATTGGAGATATATGATTAAATTCTTTTTGAATTCTCTGTGCTATCTGGGATGTATTTTATGCCATTGATGATATAATAACGTAAAATATAAAATTATAATTTATTAAAAGATTTTCCTCTCCCTTATAGAAATATCATACTAAGAATCATTGATAATTACTTATTGTCCAGTATTTTTAATACTGAAAATAAGTTATTATCAATGATTTTTAGTATGATATTTCTATAAGGGCTCTCTTTCTTTCTGTGTCTCTCCAAACTTAAACTTTTTTCTCTAAAACTTTTCTCTCTAACTTTTCTCTTTAAATTTCCTCTCTAACTGTTTTTATAAAAAAAAATTTTCTCTGAATCTTTTTTTCCTAAAATTTTCTCTCTAAATTAGTAATAAGGAATAATTTATTAAACAGTACGATTACGCAATTGCGATTGTGTTAAATTTTAATTTTTTAGCAATTTCTCCATCTCTTCTCTCTCTCTCTCTCTCTCTCTCTCTCTCTCTCTCTCTCTTTGTTTATTTCTCTGTCCCTCTAAACCAATAGTATTATAATTAGTAGAGCGCATATCTAAAAACAAAAGTAAACTATCAATAATTTCGTTAGTTAAGCCGATAATATTCTGAAAAAGATAAAAATAAAAATAACTTCTTATATATATTATATAATTATATATTATATAATTATATATAATATATAAAGATATATAAAGATATATTACAAGATTAGCGACTCGATTTTTTAAAGGTCATGCGTTGCGCTCTACTAAACGTAAAGGACAATCAGAGCGACTTTCGACCACTCGCGGTCGCGGAAAAGATCAACTTTTCGCAATCGCGTATCGCGGATTGTCGTCGCTTTCGTAACGTTTCAAAGCAGATCAAAGGCTGCTTTCCCGTCGTGAGATAAGTCGCAAATCAAAGAAAAATACATGTATGTATCAACGCGCGCAAAGGATAGTTTCGTCGTGACATGTAACATCATATGTTGTTTGTTTCCGATCATGAAAAACAGAATGAGTTTAATTTTATGTGATAAAAACACAGATTCTGAGGGAGAATTTACACCTCAACAAAAAGGCAAAAGAGAGAATAACAGAAGCCAATCAGAACTCGCGTTGATGATCAAATGTGGCAGTCGACAGTTTCTACTTTTCTACCAGCACACGAGTTCTCATTGATTCCTGTCTTTCTGTTTTCTATTTTCCCTCAGGGAGAATTCACACTTTGGCAAAAAAGCAAAAAAGTACAAAGAATTGTTAAAATTGGCGCTGGTAAAAGAACAGAAACTGTCGACTACCAATGCCAGTTCTAATTGGCTTCTGCCATTTCGTTCTCTGCTCTTCAGCCAAAGTGTGAATCCTCTGATATTGAGAAATACACATCTTAGTCAAAGAGCGACTTCAAAAGCAATCTCTCGATACGAAATTAAAAAGAAAAGAAAAGAAGAAATACGTTCGCACAATTCTCGCCTGTTATCTATGATTCAGACGGGAAGATTATCGTATTTTATCGCATGTACTTTCATCAACTCCGATACTAAGATGCAATTAGCTCACTCTTATCGCATGTCACATTAGGATACGTTTCCATACTTATTAGAAATAATGATAATCATGATAAAAAGCGGAACGATTACCATAATAAGAGAATGAGATTATATTTGCAAGATGTACAAACTTATCGGATCAGCGAACTATATGAAGAAGAAATTAATATCTTAAAAATAATATACTAAAATTTTTTAACTTAACTTAAAATTTTTTAACAATCATTGTTTCATATATAAGCAACAATATATAATTTTGTTAGAAAAATTCTGAAGTATTGAATTTTAACAATGTTATAAGTTGATTTGTATATAAAAAACATATTCTTAATTTTATATTTTATATTTTTTATCTCATTTTGAAATTATATATTTTTAAATAAAAAGAATATTTTTCTTTGATTGAATCATGTAAGATGTATTGATGCAAGTTACTTATCTTTGTTTAACGCTATGTAATCTCATCTTAAGATTTACATATCAGAAATAAAAATATTTTCAAAATAAGAATGTTCTTCTTTTCTGTATAGACGAGCCGCAACAAAGTACAAAGTTTAAGCTTCGAATATACATACAGAAAAATATATTATTGCTAAGGAAAGTGATCACTCAATTTACTTCCCCTCTTTTCTTAATGGCTATTTTCAAGACATTTTTTTTCAACAAAATTTTCTTGATAATAATCTTAAAATATATTCACCGAAAATTTGATAAAAACACATTTATCATGTATTCTAAAAAGTTTATTCTTTTCACACTGATAAAAATATTCTGGAAATTTTATTTGTAGAGTGTAAAGTTTATTTCTGTAAAATAAAGCTTATTTATATAAAATAGACTTTCACTCTATATAAATAAATTTTTCAGCATTTTTCTCTCGATGTACAAGAATATTATAAAACTTTGTAAAAAAAAAAGTTAGTTTGTCTCTATATAGTAAGTAAATCGAATTTTTGTTTTAATTTTATATTCTTGATTGGAGTTGGCTGAACTTACTAGGATTCAGAATGCATTTTGTATAAATGTAATGTTTGGGGCAAAAACTCATAATAGATTTGCGAATATGTAAACTTATGAAATAATACTTAAATAATATTTATTTGTGAGTGTAATACACATTTTTCTGTGTGTCGATGCGAAATATGGTATTACGTCGTATTCTCAAGATGTTTATTAATTACTATCTTCATGCCTCTAATATATCTATCTATCTATCTAATCTATTTACCTATCTATCTAATATATCTATTTATTTATCTATCTATCTATCCATCTATCCATCTATCTATCTATCTATCTCTCTACTTAATATCAATCTATCTTGATATTAATAACTCTAAATAGTTCAAGAAACATCTCAAAATTATGTTATCGTGAGACATATCGTTAAGAAAATATCAAAAACTTATGTTGAAAAGTTGTCATTTTAACAAACTGAAATTCGATCATATTTTAACATCATTTTGACTTTTCTGTTCTCTTTCAGATAGGTCAAGCTAAGCAAAAAAAGTCCTCTCTCATTTTGCAAATAATCACGTAAATTATTGAATTAATAATTAACTCATTATAGTCCACAGCAAACCCAGCAGAGATATTATTTAGGTAACATATAGAATTTTATTTTTACCATACTATAAGATTCCATATGTTATCTAAATGATATTTTTGTTGAATTAGCAATGGGCTGTGAAAGGTGTAACAATATACAAAATAATAATTAATTTCTTATAACAAACAGAGGTCAGTTGGCATACATGTAATACTATATATTATCGTAATAATTTTCTCTGTAGAAGTGGCGCTGTTAGATTTTATGAAATATCATTTTGCAACTTAATTGTTTAAACAATTTTATTATAAACAAATAATGTATTCAACTTTTTTATTGAGAAATTGTTCTTTTTACGATACTATAAAATTCCATATGTTACCTAGATAATATTTCTGCTGGGTTAGCTATGGGCTATAATGAGTTAAAGAAGATTAGCGTATATCACGCACGATTCTTCGCTAATCTTTTGATAACACAAAACCTATATGCTTATTTGCAAAATGATAGGGGATTTTTTGTTCAATTGGACTTAATCTACATATACATAAAAGTTTTGTATGTCATCATCGGATAGTTTGTATATGAAATATGGACAGCAGTCTACATAAATCGTAAAAAAAAAAGTCTTCAAAACCTAGTAAAAAAAATAATGGAAGTTGTAGTGACTCATTAGTTTTTTTGAAGGTAATTTTTCCAGCCTTGATTATTGATTTGGCGAGCGATGGTTTTGCGTCACGGCTGCGGACTTTTGCTCTTATCGAGATACGTCGTCTTTTATCACGCTGTAAATTTTACACAGAACGTCGACGATACTTCACTCCGTCGTTTATGCCAAGCTGATCGATATGGCGAAACAACGTGCAACAGAAACGATAGAAAAGTGACTTTTCTAGCAAAAAAGATTATACATAGGATGTCTCAAAACAATCTTCGAAGCTCTCGTGGAAGCATAATATGAATTGAGGTGAACATGAAAGTCTTGTATCGTTTTGTGACCGTCTTATTCGCAATAATTATCGAAATATTAATTAAAGAAGATTTGTGAATGATCACGCAAGATGAGCTGTAGTGACTACGTGTGTGCTTGTATATTAGGTCAAACTGAACAAAAAAGTCCTCTATCATTTTTCTAATAATTTCGTAGATTTTTAATTATTAATTAAAGAAGATTGGTTGGTTGCTCACGTGATAATATATTAATGTCCTTTAATTAATAACTAAAAATCTACGTTCTAAAAATCAAAGTTATTAGGAAAAAGCTAGAAAGTTTTTTGTTCAGTTTGATTTAATATACAAGCCTATGACGGCAGATGTTGCCACTATAGCTCATATCTCGTGTGATCATTTACAAATTTTCTTTAACTAATATCTCGATAAAATTATTACGAATATCGCGAAATAGTATAGGACTTTTACGTTTACTTTAATCCATACTATGTTCTCCCGAGAGCTTCGAGAAGACATCTTATATATTTAGATAAACAAGCGCACATAAATTTAGCAGTAATTTTACTAATCGATTTGTAGAGGTTGCATGCCTGACTGAGTGACTCATAGGACACTCATATTTGCCACATCAAATAATGAAATAGGAAAACAAAAGAAATATAAAGAAAATTATCAAAACTTACTCAAAACAATACGTCATGCAGAATGTAACATGAAAATCTGAATGTAACTTTGAATAAATTTGTAGCTGCATCAATATAATAAAACATTTACAATATACGATAGAAATATTTGATAATTAATTCAATACAGTAAATTCTTCTCAAAAAACGCAATTTAAAAAATTGTAAAATTTCTACTAAAGATTGGTTCATGTCGTGATAATCGTGCACGGAAAAAAAGTTTGGTTGAATTAACCAAATATTTGGTCGAATATGAACGATCCAGAAATACCGATTAAAGTAACCCGAATTCTGCTTAAGTCAATAAAAAATCTTGTTAACTTAAACAGAATTCAGGTTACTTCAATCGGAATTTCTGGATCGTTCATATTCAACCAGATATTTGGTTAATTCAACCAATCCTTTTTTCTGTGTGAAAGTGTCTATTTAGGTATAATTAAATAAAATTATACATGGATTATATATAAATTTTGTCTTTATACAGGGAAAATAGTAAGAAAAAATTATAATAAGAACTACGTTAAAGTTATATTTCTTTTTACAACGCTTTTGTAAAGCTAGGTTATATTAATGCAATATAAATTACTATAGAAATAGTAAATTTTACGATCTACCTGATTGTGTCATTTAAATATTTACAATAATATTATAATAAAGGAAGTCAAATGTGCATAACATTTTTTTGCACAAATTTACTAAAATTTTGTTGTGACTTTTATTGTAATATTTTCTCTATGTATATGGTCAAATATAGTGTCTCAAATCTCCATAATGACGCTTTGTGAGAACGTAGAACGGATTGAGGTGAGCAAGAAAGTACTGTACCGTTTTGCGATATTCGCAACAATATAGTCGAGATATTAATTAAAAAAGATTGATGAATGATTACATGCGATATGGTAGATGAGCTGCAGTGACGCCGTTTGCCGTTATATACTTATACATTCAGTCAAACTAAACAAAAAAGTCCTCTACCATTTTGTAAATGACCACATAGATTTTTAAATATTAAAAAAAATTGTTACACATATGATTGTATACTATAATGCACAAATTTTCTTTAATTAATATCTAAAAACCTATGTGGTCATTCACAAAATGAAGGATTTTTTTGTTCAGTTTGACTTAATGTATAAGTATACAACGGCAGACGGCGCCACTGCAGCTCATCTACCATATCGCGCGTGATTATTCACCAATCTTTTTTAATTAATATCTCGACTATTATTGCGAAATGGCACAGGACTTTCTTGCTCACCTCAATCCGTCCTATGTTTTCACAAAGAGTCATTATGGAAGTCTAAGACACCCTGTATATAACCATACATAATTATATATGTCTATACGCAAAACAAATGGTATCGAGTAAAAGTAAAAAATAAATATTTCATTCAATTAAACGTCAACATTACCAGTACATAAACACAAGTACTTTAAATTATATAACAACATATTATCCCATTCAAGTATATGTAATAACGTATAATGGCATATGACCATATAGAGACAAGATTCAGATACAATTATAGCACAAAAGTCGATTATCATTTTGAATTTCATAAGGTTTTATGCAAGTATGCAAATAATAATATGCAAAAAGAATTTTAAATATATATTAATTTAAAAAAATAACGAATTTTTTAAATTAGTAACTGACTACCATTTTACACTACCCTATATGATTGAATCTATATCCTGGTAAAATCTTCTAATAATTAACAAAAGCATTTAGTTGAACATTTCAATACAATATTTGATAATTATACAAAATATAGCTAGTAAAATCAAGTTACCAACTTGTCTATACAAACTGGACCTAGATTAGTATTTTTAAATTTCGTGAGAACCTAGAACGGATTAAGGTGAACATAAAAGTCTCATATTGTTTTGCGTATTTCGTAAATCTTAAAATATTAATGAATAATGATAATAAAAATATTAATGTAATAATAATGTAATAATAAAAATATTAATGATAATAATGATAATAAAAAAGATTAATAAATAATCACGCGCGATATGGTAGATGAGTTACAGTGGCGTCGTCTATCATTGTGTACTTATACATTAGAACAAAATGTACAAAAAAGTCCTCTGCCATTTTACAAATGACCACATAGATTTTTAGATATTAATTAAAGAAAATTTGTGCATTATTGCGTACAATCATGTGACAATTTTCTTTCATGAATAATTAAAAATCTATGTGGTTATTTGTAAAATAATAAAGGGTTCAATTTAATCTGTACAAGCATACAACAGCATACCTCTACTATATCATGTGTGATCATTCATATCAATTTTCTGTAATTAATATCTCGAGATTTATTACATATATCGCAAAACGATATGAGCTTTTTATATTCACCTCAATCTGTTCTACGCTTTTGCGAAATTTGAGAATAGTGATCTGAGATACTCTATATATAATCACAAAATAATTAGTAAAACAAATTTTTCATTTAGTTGAACTAATTAAAAAATTATTTGATAAATAATACCAAATAACCCCTTAGGAAAAATTACTTTAAGTTGTTTAAATTAACTTAAAGTTGCTTAAAGCTACTTAAAATTATTTATAGTTAACTATAAATAACTTTAAGTAACTTTAAGCAACTTTAAGTTAATTTGAACATCTTAAAGTAATTTTTCCTAAGAGACTTGGTAATAATTATTAAATAGTTTGAGTATTATCACATAATGTGTGTTTGAGTATAATGTTTCTGTTTCGTATATTTATCATATAATGTGATGAGTATTACTAAACAATATCCAATAAGCACATTGGGTAATAGTAATATTATATCAATGATATAATTTCTCACTCTACAATGTAATGTAATTATTATATATACATGTATATATACGCAAACAATATATACATGTTATATTACCCTTATAGAAATATCATACTAAGAATCATTGATAATTACTTATTTTTAGTATTAAAAATACTGGATAATAAGTAATTATCAATGATTCTTAGTATGATATTTCTATAAGGGAGAGGAAAATCTTTTAATAAATTATAATTTTATACTTTACGTTATTATATCATCAATGGCATAAAATACATCCCAGATAGCACAGAGAATTCAAAAAGAATTCAGTCATATATCTCCAATTCTGAGTTCATTTTTAGATGCAAAAAGAATTCTTTTGACTGAACTAAAATCTGAAGAATTTTTTTGCATTTGAAAATGAACTCAGAATTGGTGACATACGACTGAATTCTTTTTGAATTCTCTGTGCTATTTGGGTACACTCACATTGTTAAGTGGAAAATTATAATGATGTTAATGTGATATGACTATTACTTGATATGATGGTTACTGAGTATGCATTTATTTTGAAAATATTGTTTATATATAATTTATATAACACAAATTGGTAATTGGTAAGTCACCAAATATTAACAACAAATACCAAGTCTTGGCAACAAGTACCAAACCTGGCTAAAATTATTTGCCAGCGCTTTCTCGAATTCTTTCAATATATCAACCTATGTTCAATAGGGACTATTTCACTAAAGCATTTAGTAACTATTATCTAAGCTTGATGCTTATTACCAGGGTTGGGTAGTAACTAGTTAAAAAGTTAAAAGTTAAGTTAAAAAGTTAAATAGCTTTAACTTAGTTACATTTTTACACTTTTAACTTTTAACTTAGTTACATTTTATCGGTAACTATTAACTTTTAATTTAATTATTTTGAAGTTAACCATGCCATAAAGGTGGCGTGAGACGTCGAAAGACTGTTCAGTGCATGAGGGCTCATTTTCGACAATCTTCGAGGAAAAATGTTCGATAAAAATTTCGAAAAAACTTTATTACTTAAATTTAATAAGTATCTGTAAATAAAACATGTTTCCAAATAAGGTGTACATTTGTTTTTTCCGTTATTTGTTTTAAAACTGAAACCCTGAAGTCATGAAATAAAAGAAATTTAACTTTTAACTTTTTAATTGCTTTTTTTTATTAACTTAACTTTTAATTCAATTAATTTCATTATGGATTAACTTTATCTTAACTAAGTTAAATTTTCAAAGCCGTTAACTTTAACTTAACTTAGTTAAAAAAATGATTAACTTACCCAACCCTGCTTATTATCAAGCCCTCAGAGTATATTTCTCATTTTTGCTCAGGTATACTTACTTGAACGCTTTAGTGCGTCGTATGATCGCGTAGTATTCGGCCAGCTTCTGCAGCAACAGGCTGTATTGGATCGTGCTGATGGCCAAGGCGTTGTCGGCCAGGTCCGACACGTGGAATATCGACTGCTGCTGCTGCTGCTGTTGCTGTTGACGCAGCAGCTCCTGCTTCTCGCGATCAAGCATCTCATCGTGCAGTCTAATGTACTTCTCCTTGACGCGGGTCAACCGGTCGCTCTGCGTGCGCTTCGCGCTAAAGGAAGGCACGATTGGCTCGACGATTTCGTTACCCATGGACGAACGGACACACATGACGCTCCGCTGCCGATGTGTGCCACGACGTGTGCAGCTAATTCTTCCCAAAGACCTTCTCACCGCCGATTCGTTCTGCCGATCCTCCAACAGACCCGCGGGAACTACGCTTTCGAAAGGTCTTTGACTCGAATCGCTGTGACCTTCGCTCTTCTGCTGGGACCGCTCTGATCCAGTCGAGTAGCACCGTCTGGAGAACGTTCGGAGACGCTGAAGTCGCCCCTTTTATCAGGACGCGGTCAGCACTCTTCTTGATATCACCGATCTCGTATCGTTTCTCGAGCTCGCGAGGTGTTCGCTTCGTGAAGACCGACGTGGGTTTGACGAACCGCACGGACGATAACGCGATAACTAGTCGGCTGTCCTCGAGGGTGGTGGGACAAATCTCGAGCGATTGTCGCGTGGAAGGGAGAGAGCGAGTGTGTGGGTGCGGGTGTGTGAGAGCGCGAAGGAGAGAAATTCTACACCCTTTCCGTTCGATTGTCGCCGCAGAGTGCGCCGCGCCTCGACGCCGCTCCACTTTTATGTCGCTGCCCCTCGCCTCTCCGGGTGCCCTCCGCACGCTGCGGCCGCGACCGGTTGTTCGCCGTAGGCGTAAGGACATGCGATTTATGAAATTGTATTTCGTAACGCGATCCTTTTTATGAATCGAAATGAAAGAAATGAGAAAAAAAAAGATCGAAATGAAGAAAGAAATGCGATATATCGCACCACGGTTATGCATCGCAAATATGATCTTGAATCGCGTGCAATTTTTAATCACAAGGAAACCTGAGACACTATAGAAACCGTAATGTTTAAATAAATATTAAACATATTAAAGATAAATAAATAAACTCTGTCTTCGTACTCTATCAAAGTATTCTCTGAAATGTCCATATAAAAAAACACAAGTTTTACTGTGAAAGAATAGATAAAAATGAAAGCATAACAAAGTTAAATAATGTTTCTTTAAAAACATCACTTAACATCATAATACTTTTTATACGGGATAAAGTGGGAGATATTTAACAAAACTTGTTTATTTCCAAATCATTAATTTTCAAACGTTTTTAAAAATGACTTATTAAAATATACAATATATAAAGATTATTTTGCACGTTTAATTAATTATAATTATTATCTGATAATATTTTTCTTATAAAACAAAAAATTTCGATTTATTTTATTAGAAAGTTTCATGAAGTTGGTACTCATTCTCCTCTTTAAAGTGATTTTTTTATTGTTTAAAATGTCACAACTATTACTAAAACCGATTGAGAATCGACTGGAACTCCTCGGGAGGCAAATATATCGCAAGCACTACACAGAAAAAAAGATTTGGTTGAATTAACCAAATATCTGGTCGAATATGAACGATCTAGAAATTCCAATTGAAGTAACTCGAATTCTGTTTAAGTTAACAAGATGTTTGGTTGACTTAAACAGAATTCGGGTTACTTCAATCGGAATTTCTGGATCGTTCATCGGATCGATTAAATATTTGGTTAATTCAACCAAACTTTTTTTTCCGTGTACGATTTTCTTTTCTTGAATCGCAATGCGATATATAATTGGATCCTCTTATAGCAAAATCGTGATATTCAGCAATTCAAAATTATTCGTCATTTTAATTAAATATTTCCCAATGAAAAATTTTTCATATATAATTATATAAAATTATATAAAATTATATATAATTATACATAATTATATATTATTATGTATCAAATTTGTCCATTCATGTTCATACATTCTATTTATATAAGTAATTATACATAATTATGTATAATTATATATATAAATTCATATATAATTTTACATAATTACGCATAGATTTATATGTAATTATACATAGATTTATATGTAATTATACATATTGTTATACATAATTGTGTATAATTATATATAATTTTATATGATTATATATAATTATACATAATTATGTATGGGTAAATTTTATACATAATTTTGCATGAAAAATTTTTCATCGGGTTGTTCAAAGATCGCGCGGCAATCTATGATATTTTGAACTATCTAATTCAAATTTATACATTTAGATTACCTTACCTTATTACCTTTTTTTATTATTACCTTTTTTTATTAAAATATTAATGACAATCAATATTAAGTGTAATAATTTTTGGTAATCTTCTGGAACATATACAGGGTAAAAGAACAACCTTCGAAGCTTTCATGGAAACATGGTACTGATTAAGACAAACATAAAAGTTCTATACTATTTTGCGATATTCGTAATAATTATTGATATATTAATTAAAAAAGATTTATGAATGATCACACAAGATATGGTAGATAAACTGTTGTTGCAACATGTGCTTATATATTAGAGTTGCATTCTAAAACCTCCTTTTTGACGAAAATTATATTTACTACCATTAATTTTTACGTTACCCATACGTAGAGTAAAATTTCCTCAAAAGGGAGTTTGGAGTATAATCTAGGTCAAATTGAACAAAAAAGTCCTCTACCTTTTTCCTAATAACTTTGTAGATTTTTAGTTATTAATTAGATAATATTAATATATTATCTCGAGCGATCATCCACCAATCTTCTTTAATTAATAATTAAAAATCTACAAAGTTATTAGGAAAAAGGTAGAGGACTTTTTTGTTCAGTTTGATCTAATATACAAGCACACGATAGCAGATGTTGCTACTACAGTTTAAATACCATCTCCCGTGATAATTCACAAATCTTGTGTAGGTATAGCTTCCGGAAAAGGAAAGCCTCAAATCTAGTATTCACAAATCTTCTTTAATTAATATCTCGATAATTAAATGTGATTATATGTGATTGGGAATATCACACAACGGTATAGGATTTTTACGTTCACCTCAATCCGTACTACGCCTCTACCAGAGTTTCGAAGATTGTTCTGGGACACCCTGTATAAGAGAAAATATATATAAACATTATATATAAAAAGAAATAATGCAACTTAACATTTTAAGATTGTTATAATGGTATAATCGGATTATGGCTCTAAAACTATTACCCTCTAAATTTATAAATTTGGATTAGCTTAAAATATCATAAATTACCGCGCGATTTTTGAAGAGATATTTAACAAAAATGACAAATAACTTTGAATTGCTGGATATCGCGATTTTGCGATAAGGATCCAATTATCGCACTGTGATTCAAGAAAAGAAAATCCAATTTTATGAAACTCTACTAAAATAAATCGGAATTTTTTGTTTCCTCTGGTATCGATTCGAGTCATGAGAAAAAGCGATAGAACTTCTTGGGACGCTATCGGGGTCCGTATTCTTGAAATAGTTGCGTACACGTAAGTTTCATTGCTCAACTATTTTATGATATGATTATACCTGCGTAATAAAACTTACGTATACATAACTATTTAAAGAATATAAGTCCTGAACTCTAAATAAACTAAACGAGAGATTTGTGAGAAAAAATTAGTTTCAGTAAAATAATGTTTTTTTAATATGTCGGTTCAATGTAGACTTTCCATAAGTTCTAGCGACAACTATTAATATTTGTAGCGATACACTTAGAGAAAAAAGACTGATTTAGGTTGCATTCCAAAATGTTCTTTTTGAGGAAAATTGTATTCGATATCTATATGTAGTTCACGTTATATGTATTATAGAATATTGAGTAAAATTTCCTCAAAAAGGACGTTTTAGAATGCAATCCAAAAAAGACGTTTTATAATATAACTAAATTTATAATTATTTTTAGTCTCGACCATATATCTCTTGGTTATTATAACACGAAAATCGTAACATGCATATAAAATTATTATGACTAACATTATAGTAGAATTTAATAAAAATAATAGTTTTTCTCAAAATAATTTATAATAATTATTTTTCTACGTGATTATGATTAATATATATCAAACATATATATATATATATATATATATATATATATATATATATATATATATATATATATATATA
>NW_022639527.1:988746-1048305 GCF_010583005.1 Odontomachus brunneus | reverse complement strand
ATATATATATATATATATATATATATATATATATATATATATATATATATATGTATATATATATATATATCAAACATACATATATATATATATATTAAACATTATATCAAACATTTTTTTTCTCAGTGCAGAATTAAGAACTAAAAAGTTCTGGCAAATTTTCACATTAGTGCTACTAACTTAAGTGGAACAGAAAATCGCGATAATGACGAGACAAAATGACGAGGAAAATATCGAATTATAATTGAAAAATGAATTTTTAGTCAATTTCTCATTATTTCGACGGCAATTTTTTATTCTGTCTAGGTAAAATAAACCAGAATTCTTTTATATTCGTTTATATTCGACTTGAATCATAGGAAAAATCGATAGAGCTGTTCATGGGACTAATTAGAACTCTAAATTGACTGATCTTCCGAAAAAAAATTTATGAAATAATTATTTTTAACAAAAAGCGCAGTCTTTTTCCTTAATGTTCTGATAACTTCAGATTGCTCCTCTCCCAAACAGTTCTATCGATTATTTTTATGATTTGCATCGATATAAGCGGAAACAAAAAAGTTCTGACTTATTTCAGTACAAGATTTCACAAAGTTTGCTCTTCCTCTTTTCAAATAGTTTTTTGACTACTTAAAACATCAGAACTATTTCTAGAATTGATTGAGAACTCTAGAACTCTTCCGGGGATAACTAGAGAGAAAACTTTTTCAAATTTAAAAAATGAGAAGCTAACTTTACCCAAGTTATAGCACTGCCGAAGTGGCCCGTCTTCTCCGTGGAGGGTAAAGGTTGGTCCTGGCTGGGAATCCCGGCCGGAATTTCAGCGGGAAGATATTTCTTTTCTTGGAACCAAAGATTCTCGATATGGCAATAAACTTAGTTGCAAAGAGCGGATAGTCTTCCGCTTACGCGTCTTACGTCATTAACAATTTCATACATTGCAAGTCTTTTTACTCACCTCGATTTTTCTGCGCGACGGTGTTTATTTTTAAAAATATAATGGCGGGAAAAATGATTACGTACGAAATTTGTCTCCACATATTAGATTGTGTGATAAGTACATAGTAAGATATCATTCTACAAGAAAAGCCATTACTCAGTTTACTTTACTTCTTTCAAGCAAAGGTTACCTTCAACAAGGATTTGTATCTTCTCGATAATGTATTTTCTTGATAATAGTCTTAAAATACATTCATCATAAATCTGAGAAAAGCTCATTATCACACAGAGAGAACGATTTATTGATTCAAACAAATGTTTCTTCGGAATAGTCCAAACAAATTATTTGGTTGATACAACAAAAATATTTCTTTGAAACTAAGTCGCAAATAATTTTTCGAACAAAATTTTGTTCGATCAACCAAAAAATTCGTTTGAACTATTCCAAAGAAGTGTTTATTTGATTTAACTCGTTCTCTCTGTACATGTACTCAAAAGAAAAAATTATTTTTTTTTTATAAGAATCCAGACAGCAAACATTTCCAAGGGACGTCTTATAGAGAGCGTCCTTATGTCCTCAGGACGTCTCTAAGACGTCCTCAAGATGTCCCTTAGAAGGTCTGTGCTGTTTGAGAATATTATAAAACTTTGTCGAAAAAAGAGGTGGTTCAACTCTATGTAGTAAGCAAGCTGAATTTAATATTTTTTTTATTAAAACGCTAAACTTACTAGAATTTCAGAATGTCTTTCAAATAAATTTGATGCTTATAACGAAAAAAGAAACAATGATATATAAACTGGTAAAAAGTAAAAAAAACACAATATGCTTTTTCTGTGTATAGTTTTAAATCTTTCAGATAAAATAAAATGATTGTATATTTTTGTCGTTATAAAATTTATGAAACAATGTATGCACTATTTTTATCTATGACCTTGCAAAAATATAAATGCACATTGTTTCATAAAATTATTTAGCGTAATAATATAAACATTTTATTACATTTGAAAAATTCTAAACTACTTATTATACAACTTAATATAATCATATGTAATCATATATAATCATATGTAATTATATTTACACTACAAAAAAATTTTGTTGTATAAATGTCATTGTTTTTGATAGTTCGTGTACAAATATTCGTGTTTTAATAATATTCTTCTTATATTTTCATTAAATGTATATCTGAAAAGTCTCTTAGATGAAAGAAAAGAAACTATTTACAATTTTTCGAGAATATCAAAGTTTTCATTTCTTTAAATATTATTACTAAAAATGTTCAATTATACTATAGTCTAGTCGTTGAAACAGCAAAATAATAAATAAATATGCTTTAAATCTATAATCTTGTATTAAAAATATTGTTTGAAGTTTAAAAATTTTGTTAAGTTTCTTTACTTATTATGTATCTAATTTTCTAATTACTATATGTTGTATATAGTATATTAATATATACTATCAAAATATTTTATAGAAAATATAGATTAAATAAAGTGTTTTATTTATCTTAAAGTTTAAATATTATTTTGAGCTTTATACTTCTTTTTGAGCTTTACTACTATTAAATTTTTTATTTCTATAATTTTGTTCTAAATTATTATTTTACCAACTTTCCAAAATTATAGAATAATTTACCGTAATTTACCGAGTAAATTACCGTCATGTGTTGCATATAAATATGCGGACACCAATTAGACAAAAATCCTCTTTATAGATCAAACCAATATATTAAGTAGTAGATAGTCTAATGTGCGTAACATTTTGAAACAAATATACAGTAATTTCGGTCATAATTCTTTATGCTTCAACCCAGATAGCACACAATATTTACAAAATATTTAATAGAAATATAGATATTAAATATTTTATAAATATTTAAATGTTCCAGATTTTTAGATATAAAAAAGATTATAATAAATATTTAAAAATATTTATAAAAAACATTTTTCATAAATACTTTTATGAAAAATATGATTTATGAAAGATTTATGATAAATATTTTTCATAAATATTTTTAAATATTTTTCATAAATATTTTTAAATATTTATCATAATCTTTTTCATATTTGAAAATTTCGGACATTAGAATATATATTTATAAAATATTTTGTAAATATTGTGTGCTGTCTAGGAAAGTTATAACGATTATAATTTTTATTACAATATTTTCTTCGTGTACATAATTTTTTATGTATAATCTTTTATATAATTATATATAATAATAATAATTTTTTGCTGGTATCTTCTCTGTGAAGAATAATCCTACATGAAAATATATCATCCTCTTCTTTTCTTTTCCTCTCTCCTGTACATCTATTGCATTATTCGATCACGTGATACGACGATAGCATTCGATCATTTATAAGCCCTGAGATAATATTTGCGTCTCTGCAAAATGAGGCTGCGCTACGTTATTTACGATGGGTCGCAGCAAATACGTTACGAGGTTGCAAGATCTGCTCGCTGTGCAACAATCGGAAGACTACTCGCGATCTATCTCGTATCGTTACTTACAATATTAGCGTATCTTATGCGTTAAGATGCGTCCTTGCATCTTCGTCCCGAACGAACGCAGCGATTCATAAAGCGTCGTGCAATCTTTACATAACGTCCCGTTTCAGACGCTCGCTCGCACTTTCATCGCAATGCTGATCATCTAATACACCTAATATCAGTGAAATATGAGCGCAGAAAGTAGCGCCACGTGAACAAACAAGCCGAAAAGGTGCTTCCAAAATTTCTTCGAGCGAAATTCGACTCGAAATTTCACTCGGAAAAGTAGGATAACAGCTGAGTTATATGAAATCGAGGGATTTTTCGCCAATACAGAGCGAAATGGAATACTTCATAAAGTTTATTTTCCGATCATTAATTTTAAGAAGTTTTAAAAAATGACTTATTAAAGCATGCAATATAATATAAAAATGTGTATTAATGCATGTTTAACTACTTATAATTATTTATTAACAAATTTTTTCTATAAAACGATAAAACTGTATTCTTCTCTTCTTAAAATATTAATAATAATCAATATTTAGTATTAAGATTCTCATTATGCCTCAGGTTCTTTTATGATTAAAAATCGCGTTAGGAATATAAAAACGGAGGCAACTCAAAATCGTACTTGCGATACAAAATTGCGCACGATTTAAAATCATACACGGAGAAAAATAATTTTGCTCTTTTAGCAAAATCGTTGCTATTGCATATTCGTAACAGCAAAAAAATTTAGTTTACGTAACTAATTTTACGAATTGTTCGTTATCAGAGCAGAAATAGTTTCGTTGCCAGGATAAAAAAAATTTGTTGAATGTATTTGTCCTAAGAATCATGTTAATTCGCTATCGATGCAAAATAATGTATCCTTAGTAAATTTATTTGCTATCGGAGCAAAAGTGCAACTGTTTATATAAATCCATCATAGTTCTTACGGCAAAATAATTTGTACATTCAGCAAATTATATCCAGCAAATATATATTATATAATTAAATTTTTTCGATTACGACGATGTTGGCAATTTCTATTAATGCAACAGCATTTTTTTCCGCGTTCTTGCCGCCACACTTTGTCTTGCGCAATCATTCGCCAATATTCTTTAATAACTCAAAATTTAACGTGGTTATTCGTAAAATAATAGAGGAACATGGAAAAAAGAATTTGCTGCAGCAACAAACTAATTTGCTACATATGGTTAAACATAATTCGTTATCTACTTTTTCATTGCTGCAGGAACCTATTTCCTTGCTATGATAACAAAAAAATTTGCTCCTACAGTAAGAAAAGTAGCTAACGCAGTAAATTTGCTACAGATGGACAACTAAACATAATTTACTGCCTTAACTACTTTTTTGTTGCAGGAATAGATTTTCTTGTTATCCTAACAAGGAAATTGGCTCCTGCAGCAAAGAAAAAGTGGCTAATATAATATTATTATATTACATTATTATATTATAATATTATTATATTACAAGTTTGAATGTCTATCTTAAACTTAAAAATGAATGTTTAATTCATATAAATAGATGTTTTAATCCATTGGAGAAACGATTTGTCCCAATGATAATGTAACACATGAAATTTTGGCTATCAATTGGGAATGAAAATATTCATTCGAATATCAATTCAGAATGGACAATTCGCTCTGTATTCGAAAAATCCCTCGATTTCACACAGACTCAGCTGTTATCCTACTTTTTTGAGTGGAATTTCGAGTCGAATTTCGCTCGAAGAAATTTCGAAAAATTACGTTTAGTTACAACAAATTATGTTTAGTTGTCCATATGTAACAAATCTTTTTTTCTGTGAATTTTCTATGTCCTGTTTGATCTAATCTATACGTACGAGAGTTTTATCGACGTAATCATTAAACATACTGTGCAAATTTACGCACGGAAAGTGTGTGACGTCGCTCGCCGTTACGTAAGGATGACGCAGAGCTGGGAGTACGCTAACGAGCGGCTTGCACGAGAAAAACGGTATCACGTGTGCGACGAAAATTGCACGGATACTCCCGCGCAATAGCGTATTCTCATTCGCGCGTAGTAGACGTGGGCGAGTTATTGACTGTCGTCAGATACCGAGAGCCGATGAATCCAGGCTCTCTATGACTTGTTATCATAGAGTTATATGAACGTATATCTACTGTAAATATATTACATAGAGAAACGACCAAAAATAAAACATTGACTAATCTCTACCTTCTTGCACATACGTGATAAATTAATTCGAAGTAAAGCAATGAATCATCTGTCGGAAGCAATGAATTTTCTGTATCATCTGTATCATTTCGTAACACGTTCTTCTTCACGCACAGATAAAGTCGATAGAGATAGAGAGCTGTTTATATCATACACGTGTCAATAACATGGAAAAAAAATGCCATTATATTAAGAGAACGGTCGACAGCGAGCTATAATTGGAGTGAGTCTTCCTGATTCAAGATATTATTGAAACTGATACTTGGATTGATAAAACAATGTAGCGGAACCTGAGGCATGACGAGACCATGGATAGGGATATGCCACTTATGAAATTGTGTATCGAGATGCAATTTATTTTAATAATCACGGAAAAAAAAGATCTGCTACATATGGACATATATTAGTCACTTTTTCTTTGCTACAGGAACCAATTTCCTTATACGGAACAAAAAGATTTGCTAATATATGGACAACTAAAAATATTAACTGTAGGAGCAATTTTCTTGCTTTCATAGTAAAAGTTATTTAGTTGTGATAGCTAAAAGATTTGCTAATATATAATATATATTTGCTGGATATAATTTGCTTAATCTACAAATTATTTTGCTGTAAGAACCATGATGGATTTATATAAACAGTTGCAGTTTTGTTCCGATAGCAAAAAATTTGCTAAGGATACATTATTTTGCATCGATAGCAAATTAACGTCATTTTTAGGATAAATACACTCAACAAATTTTCTTTATCCTGGCAACGAAACTACTTCTGCTCTGATAACGAATAATTCGTAAAATTAGTAACATAAACTAAATTTTTTTGCTGTTACTACGAATATGCAGTAGCAACAATGATTTTGCTAAAAAAGTAAAATTATTTTTCTCCATGTATGATTTTAAATCGTGCGCAATTTTATATCGCAAGTGCGATTTTGAGTCGCTTCCCGTTTTTATATTGCTAACGCGATTTTTAATCATAAAAGAACCTGAAGCATAATGAGAACAGTAATACTAAATATTGATTGTTATTAATATTTTAAGAAGAGAAGAGTACAATTTTATCGTTTTATAAGAAAAGTTTTGTTAATAAATAATTATAAGTAGTTAAACATGCGTCAATACACATTTTTATATTATATTGCACGATTTAATAAGTCACTTTTAAAAATTTCTTAAAATTAATGATTGGAAAATAAACAAGTTTTGTGAAGTATTCCATTTTGCTCCACGTAGAAAGCATAATGAGATTAATTCACGCATTTAATAAAATAATAATTTCGTCCTTTTAAAGTATTCTTTCACAGTAAAACTTGTGTTTTTCTTATAGTTCAAGAAATATTTTGGTATAAAAACAAGTTGATTTATTTATTGTTAATATGTTTGAAACTTGTTTAAACCTTAAAGTTCCCATTATGCCTCGGATTCTTCTATGATATATTAGTTCCAATAATACAATACTGTTTTATGCCGTGTAGTGTAATTTCTAGTTAAATTTTTTTTATTATTATTTAATTTGATGCGCGTGTAAACAACGGTATATTGAATTCGTGCGGTACGCTCCTTATTACGCTATCGTTTACATGCACCGAAATTAACTTTTTGCATTCGAAAGTCGAGCTATATTCGACATGACATTTCAAACCGGCAGCTTCCTTGAATTTATTGTAGAATATAAAGGATTCATACATTGAGAACCAGCAGTGTTGGAAAATAACGCGTTACAGTTGCAAATTATTTTTTTAACAAGTTGTTAACAAAATTGTTTTCACTTACAGGGAACCCTACAGAGGTGAAACTCGCTGATCTTAATGAAACTTTGCATACTTATAGAGAAATTAAAAATAATAAACACGCATATTTTTATATCGGTAATTGTATATTTTCAAGGGTAAAATACATCTTTTGTGTGTACATATAATGTAGAGAAAAGTAGCCAAAAGCGACATAGGCCTTCTAAAGCGACATACCTCTATATCTCATATATTGAATGTTGTATTTTATCGAAACTAATATAAACGTAATCCGTTTTATCAGTTAAGTCATAAAAGATTCATACTTGGTATATTTCTTGTTCCTTTATATGCTAAATTAGCAAATATCGAGTTTAGAAATTCGCAAGTTTTACTTCTATGATTTTTATTGACGAATTACATAAACTAAATAGCGATAATTATCATTTTGTTCAATATTAAGTTCTTTTACATACATTTAGCTTTTGTAAAAATATTTTTTGAATATTTTTACTTTCATCACTTTTTTACTGTATAACTTGAAAAATCTTATGAGAATATATCTTAAAGTAACATACCTGCAGTATGCGATAGGTGCGATACTCTGTGACTAACATAACTTGATTAATAACCTCCCATTGTGACGTGACATTTGTTTATTTTAAAGTTTAATTTTGTTTAGTTTAAAAATATAACATATGTAAAATATGTAAGAAATGAGAAAAATGGAAAAAGATATGTATTTATTTAATTATACTTCGCTTTTGTAACATTATATTTTGAATAAATAAATATTATTCAACCATTAAACGCATTAATGAACTATTTATTATCATATATTATCATATATGCGACATGTTATATAAATTCCAATAGGTATGTCGCTTTTGCCACTTATTTTCTTTGAACTCCATTTTCGTGCGTTTTACGATTTTTTGTTTTAAATCTAGACATAATTTCAATAAAAATGTGATATTATCTGATAGGAGGAACTTCCAACTACATGTATATATATTTACATTTATATTTTGAGCTTTATATTAAGACATAACGTCCAAAAACAAAGTGGTATGTCGCTTTTGATGCCTTTATTTTATTTTAAAGCCATATATTTTCTTCATAAACTCAAAAGAAGAAGAGAGAGAGAAGAGAGAGAGAGAGAAGAGAGGCCATAGATCTAAACCCATAAAATCAAAATCCTTATAATATTCATATAAACCAAAACTCATAAGCCCAAAACCCATAAATCCTATAACCAATAAACCCATAAACTCAAAGCCCATAAATCGTTGTCTGTGAGTTGTCTCCACAAACAATGTCGCATTTCTTTCCAGTTATATCAAACAGACTTAGCTTGATAATGTGAACATAAGAAAAAAATTTATCGTTATATATGTGTTTTATTTTGCAAAAAATTTCTGTTGTTACGCATATGTGATGCTGGTGGAAAATTATTACGTTACATATGTGTGACGCTGTAGCGAATGTATTAAATTTTTGCGCCATGATATTACATATCTTGTTCGAACGATTTTTGTAGACAAATAATATTCTTCGATATCATCCAAATAGAACAGAAAATCACGATGACGTCAAGATGACGAGAAAATAATCGAACAGTGAGTTTTTTAGTCATTTTCTCGTCATTTTCATATCGTTTTTACATAATTGTAATCAATTTTTTGTTCGGCCTAGGTTAACTAAATTTGCTATCGTGTGTAATATCTGTGTGTAACAGTGCGAGTGTGTTAAAATAATTTAATTGGAAGTTTCCATTTCTAGTATGTGTATTAAACAAGCGACATAAATTAACACAGAAAGCTGCCTATAAATATATTGAGATTTAAATGCGTTAAACGCGCGCATGTGCATTCGCTTAATTTCAACTTTTATTTAATGATTATGCGCGATATTTTATTATTATAACTTCCATCAAGCTACATTGCTGTTATCAATAAATAAACAAACGAATAAACAAACGATACTACGGCCCATATCAATAATTGCTACTTGAAACTCACCTCAAATGAGATACTCAAATTTATGTTAGAAGTGAGTTTTTTAATAGAATCGTGATTACAGATATAATATCAGTATAATATATTACGCAGTCAAATACTTAAAGATTACAACATTATTACATCGACGAATTTTGCAACGCATTATGCAACTAAAAGAAAAATGTATCTCTTAAGAATTTTATAAATTTTTCTGTTGAATACGGGATGTGTAGTAAAATTATCGACGTAAATGTATCGTAACTATTAATCACTTGACTATACGATTCAATTGAAAAACTCAAATCTAATTCTGGATAAAAACCTATATACAGAATATATCGCAAAAAAAAACAAAGAAACTTTATTTACTTTTCTTCTTTTAAGTAATAGGTTATTCAACAAAAGATATTTTCTTGATCACAAATTTGAAAAAAGCTCATTATCGTATACTTACAAGAAGGCTTTATCCTCTCTCTTTACAAAATTTAATAAGCTTTGTCGAAGAAACAGTTAGTTCAACCCTATATACATTGAGAAAAAAATACCTTATATATCCTGAGAAAATTTATTTGTGAGATATATTTACTTCTGAGAAACAAAGTTTTTTTTGTAATATATGAATTTTATATCTCACAAATAAATTTTCATATATTTTTTCTCAGTATAATAAACAAATCGAATTTTATTTTCCTTTAATATTCTTGATTGAAATGCTAAACTTGTTAGAGTTCAAAATATATTTTGAATCAGTTTAATATTTATGATAAGCTTGTGGCAAACTTGCGGATGTAAAAACTTATGAAATACTTGAAACAAGTAATATGAGACAAGTTTCCCGTGGTAACTATTTTGTACGAGCCTACACAAAAAAAGGACATTCCTGTTTGGAATATCTTTATTTTTGATATGTTAATCTTCAAATAAAGAGAAGTTACACTTATAAGAATTTATTTTATATAATTTAATGAAGAAGAACTTGTGTTTATTATAATGTTTTTATTATTCAGAAATAATTTTCATTAATGGGAAGCACAAAATATTGGATTAAAAGTATTTTTAAATGTGTTATGCCTTTAGGTTTCTTTATCCACTTAAAACTAATATACTACAAATATACTGAAACAAACAATCATTAGTTCATATATGTAAGCAACGATATATAATTCTGTTAAAAGAATTTTATCTAGAATTTAAACAATTATTTGTTGAATTGAATATAAACTTTATTAATGCTTTATTAATGCAAGTAACTTATCTTCGTTTAATCTCTAATATCATTTGAGAAGATAAACATACCAAAAATAAAAACATCTTTCAAACAAGAATGTATACAATTTTCAAGTTTCGCGTTGCTGAACCATTAGCAAGTCAAAGTGAAACGCGCGTGTCCAGAGCCACGGCTAAATTTAGGTGAACGACAGCGAATCATGTTGAACTCTTCGCCACCAACGACGGACGAGAGCGCGGACGTTGATGCCGCGTCTTCGGGGCAACAGCCGAAAGGGCCGATTCCGGTGTCGACCATGGCACGAGGAAGAGGAGGAGGAGGAGGAGGAGAAGGAGGAGAGGAGAAGATTGCTAAATTGCTGCTGCACTACCGCGGAAGCGCGAATCCGACATTACGGCGCGTTGCGCAACGCACGTACGCATAACGTGGCGTACGTGATCCGAGATGCGCCGGCCCGTCGTGATGCAACTAGGGATGTGCGATTTATGAAATTGTGTATCGCAATGCGATCTTTTTTAAGAATCGCAATAAATGCGATGTAATTGTGTATATAAATATGTATAATTTTAAATTGTACGCAATTTTGCATCGCAAGTGCGATTTTGAATTGCGCCCATTTTTATACTGCCAACATAATTTTTAATCATAAGAGAACTTGATCCAATGAAAAATTTTTCATACATAATTATATATAATTTTGCATTATTATATATAATTATGTATGAAATTTGTCCATACATGTTACTTATATGTAATCATGTATAATTATATATATAATTTCATATATAATTTTATATAATTACGCATACATTATATGTAATTATATATATATATATAACTATACATAACTGTGTATAATTATATATAATTTTATATGATTATATATAATTATATATAATTATGTACTGACAAATTTTATATCTCAGATAACACAGAGAGTTTAAAATGAATCCAGCGAATGTCAGTAATTTTGAGTTCATTTTCAGATACAAAAAGAATTTTTTTCAAAACTGAGTTTACTTGTTTTCAGAAATGAATTCTTTTTACATCTGAAATTGAACTCAAAATTACTGACATTTGCTAAATTGTTTTTGAATTCTTTTTAAACTCTCTGTGCTATCTGGGATATAATTATACAATAAATCAGCTCTCTCTTTGTGGTGCATCAAAATATTCTTTTAAGTGTTTACTATAAGAAAATACAAGTTTTACTGTAAAAAAGTAGTTAAAAATAAAAGCATAACAAAATTAAATAATGTGTTATTTTAAAAAGATCACTTAACCTCATTATGCTTTCTACCCTTATAGAAATATCATACTAAGAATCATTGATAATTACTTATTATACAGTATTTTTAATACTGAAAATAAGTAATTATCAATGGTTCTTAGTATGATATTTCTATAAGGGTACAACAAGATTACTTTACATTTACCTTTTTTTTATTAAAATATTAATGACGATTAATACAAAGTACAGTAATCTTCTGAAACATATATAAAAAAATCATATATAAAAAGAAATAATGCAACTTAAGGATATTAAGTGTATTAAGGATATTATAATGGTATAATCCTATTATGCCTCTATATATAAGTTTAGATTAGATAGTATAAAATATAATAGATTGTCGCGCGATATGTTTGCATATATACTTGACTAAAATGACGAGTGATTTTAAATTGCAGGCACGATTTTGCGATAAAGGCCCAATTGCGTATCGTATTGCGACTCAAGAAAAGAAAATCGCAGTGCTTGCGATATGTCGCAAAATCGCACATCTCTAGCTGCAACTCGCATAGCAGGGACTGATCAATGAAATTCGATGAACCCGGCCCGAGTACTCTCGAGCCATTAGAGCCGCTGCTTCGAGCAGGAGTCATTAGGGAGGAGGGGAAGGAGTGGAGTAGCGGCAATCGGAAATTTCATTGAGTCATCTCGCCATCTCTCTAAAAGTATTAGCCAGTCCGCAGGCTCGTTGAAAGCCGGCGCCTTTCGGCGAAAAATAGCTCTTCCTTGTCCGATCTTTCTCTAGAAAGAAAAAAAAGAGACAAAAAGAACATTCTCTCAGGCACAAAGTCCGACGGACGTGACTAGCCGCAAGTGGGTCTTCGGGCCACGATGTTCCACATCTGTCCGTTAGCGAATAAATTTCAATGATTTTCAATGAGGCAGCGATCTGCAATCTCGATCGTAAGCGACTCGACATTGAGCGGCAATAAGGACGACAGAAGAACGATGAACACTCACGTAGAACAAAAACTCACACGCAATGACGTAAAAATGATGAGAAAATGATCGAATTGTGATTGATACGTGAGTTCTTCAGTCAGTTTCTCGTAATTTTGACATCGTTTTGATGTCTGCGTGATTTCTTGTTCTGCCTGTGCAGTGTCGTGATTGCCAAAGTGTAACTTTTTGTGACACTTAGCTACTCAAAGCGCCAATTTGCACCGGATTCAATCGAGCTGCCACACTGAAAAAATATATTTAAAAATTTATTTGCGAAATGTAAAGTTTACTCACATAAAAATGAATTTTGTTCCACAGAAATAAATTTTATATTACAGAAATAAACTTTATAACCTACAGATAAATTTTCAAACATTTGTTTCTCAGTGCACAGTATTTATGCCAGTTTAGAAATTCTTTAAAATTTAGCTTGATATGAACTGAATGTTACAAAAACTATAATCACACGATGCACGATTTCGTGTCTTCTAACACGCGTGCTGATCGGCAGCTCATAAATGAATCACTGCATAGATCTTCCAATGCACGATAGCGATTCATGCAGTGAACTGAACTGCCGATTAATATATGAAAAGACTTGAAATCGTACATCATATGATTCTAGCTTAAAATAAACTACAATGAAACTTGTATTGAATTTTTTAAAGATATTTTTGACAAAGAGAGGCTTCCTTAAAGAAATTCATAGCTCTGAAAAATACAGCAACTCTATTTCTTCTTTTTCCTCTTAATTTTGAAAGTGACGACATCTTTATCTTGGTAACAGTTTCTTAATGTATATAATAGGCTTTCATTGTAGTTGAACTATTTTTCATATGTTCATATAAATTAAAAATTTATGGTCATTTTCAACTACTCCTCAACATTCAAATATTCTGAATTTGGAACTGGGAAATTTGGTCATCTTATTAATAACAACTTGGTAACAATCAAGTTTGTTTTCATTAATAATAATGACGGTAATGTAAATGAATTTTTTGGGGAACATTTAGTTAACCAAAAGTAATATTCCCAATCCTGCTAATTTGTATATATCTTCGTTTTCTCTTCTCAAGTGTTCTTCATTTATCATTTATTCGATATAGAAATAAAATATCAAATAAGTACAAAATTGCACAGATCAGGGGCGTGTGTTGAAATAGTGATAAAATAGAATGCTGAAGGATGAAGAAAAAAACGGCAAAAAATGCAAGTTACGATGATACTTTTCGTCGTAGTCGTTCGTAGGAGGGAATATACACAATACCGCACGTTATCGCGACTGATAACGCGCGCCAAACATCAAACATTAAAGTCTTCTAAATCTATCTGTGTACCGTTTATTTTTTGCCAATTAATGGGACAAACAGATACTAGATAACGGTCACGGCACTCGCGTGAATAACGAGCACGTGACTAGGGATGTGCGATTTTGCGATATATTGCAAGCACTGCAATTTTCTTTTCTTGAATCGTAATGTGATACGCAATTGAACCATTTATCATATCTATATAAAATATATAGATCTATATATCTATATATAATTATATATCTATATATAAAATATATAGATCTATATATCTATATATAATTATATATCTATATATAATCATATCTATATTGGACCATTTATCATAAAATCATATCAATCAATTCAAAATCACTCGTCATTTTAATTAAGTATCTGTGCAAATATTGCATAACAATTTATGATATTTTGTATCATGTAGTTCAAACTTATACATTTAGAGGCAAAATGGATTATTCCATTACAACAGTCTTAAAAAGTGACTAACCATTGTATCAAGTGTAGTAAAGTCCAAGTGCTGCATTTGTACTAATACTATTTAAGGATCTACCCTTATAGAAATATCATACTAAGAATCATTGATAATTACTTATTATCCAGTATTTTTAATACTGAAAATAAGTAATTATCAATGATTCTTAGTATGATATTTCTATAAGGGTTGTCACGCGCGCGATTAAATAATAAACACAATGTGAATATAAAGTGTCGTAAACGATATTTATAAAATTACAATAGTATTTCGTAGGACTTGGTTAAGTGGCGTGCGTATGAATGGATGCGAGTAGTATTAGCGTTAGTAGTATTATTCTAGTGCGTAAAATATAATATAGAGTAAAAAATAAGATAAAGATTAAGAATTCAGATAAGGAAAAAGGATTGATAAGTAGGAAAGTGGAGAAGACTAGAAGAGTAAAGGAGAAGATAAGATTGAGGTATGGAAAAGGAAAGGCGGTTTAGAGGTTACTGGAGGAAGAGGAGGCGCAGGAAAAGGAGGAAGGGGAAGTTAGAGGAAAGGCAAAGGAAAATAGCTACAGAGGATAAAGGAAATGGGAAAAGAGTAGTGTTTAAGGAAGTGAAGACAAAGACAGATAAAGAGGAAAAAAAACATGAGGAAAGGAAAAGGGAAGTTAGTGAACAAAACGAGATGTAGAGAAAGGAGGTAGCAGAACAGGTTAGGAAGGAAATAGGTGAGCAAGTTAAGAAAAAAATAAAGAAATTATAGGAGGAAAGAATTGCATATAGAGAATTTTGGGAGAAGAAGTGGGATGCATGGAATGAAGAAATAAAGGATAAAATAGAGAAGTTAAACGATAGGATTGGACAAGGTATGGCATTGGAGAGAAGAGAGAAGATCAAAGGGAGAGGAGGAGAGAATGTATTATGGAGTAGGAGAAGCAGGTATAGTGGTAGTAGAGCAAGTAGTTGGTATGGGAGGCTAGATATAACGGGAAGTTCAGGAAGGCTAAGCGAAAGAGATGTGGAAAAGTTGAAAAGAATGGTAGTAAGAAAGGAAAGGGAGAAGAGAAAATGCAACATTGCGATTAAAGGAATAGGGCGGGTGGAAAAAGATAAAAATTGTAGAAAAGTAATAGAGGTGTTTTTAAAGGAAAAGTTAGATGTGGAATGTAAAATAGTAAACTGCAGAGAATGAATGGGGAGGTGTATATTGCAAAGGTGGAAGATGAGGAGAAGAAAAAGGGAATAATGAGTAAGAAAAACTTGTTGAAAGGAGAAAGGATTTTTATAGAGAATAATTGGGAGGATAGAAGAAATGCAAGAAAGGATAGGAAGAAGGGCCAGGGAAAAAAGAGCAAATGGTCTGGAAATAAAAAAGGTTTTGGAAGGGTGAGGATTAATAGCAGATAGTTTAATTGGGAAGAGGTGTTGCAAAAGGAGAGGGAGAGGGAGAGAATGGATGAGGAAGGAGGATGGAGAGAGGAAATAGGAGAGGAAAGACATAAACGAAAGGATTTCATATAAACCAAGAAGGGATTTATAAAAGTTTGAAGGGAAGGAAGGAAATAAAAAGGAAAGAGGAAAAAAAATAGAGAGGCATGAGTGTACAAGAAAGGAAAGGAAGGTTATGTTTTGGAACTGTGCAGGGGTAGGAAATAAGGATAGAGAATTTTGGGAGTTTATAGAAGGTCATGATTTTATCAGCCTAATGGAAACATGGGTGGATGAAAAAGGATAGGAAAATATTAATGGTAGAATCACATGAGTGAGAATTCAGTGCGGCTGTTAGAGAGAAAAAGAAAGGTAGGACAATATGAGGTTTTATTATAGGAAAAAGAAAGGATTAGGGAAAGAAGGAGAGTATGTTAATTAAAGGAAAGAGGAAGGAATTATTATGTCAGAGATAAAGGAATATGGGGACACGATAGTAATTTTTTTAATATATAATAAGGTTGGGTGGAAAAGAATGGAAGAGGGTATGAATAGTTTGTTGGAGGATAAAGAAAGAGGGAGAATAATTATAGGACGTGATTTTAATATAAAGACAGGTAAGTTAGGAAAAGATGCGAATGAGAGGAAATGACACGGAAGGAGAAGTAAGGATAAAAAGATTGGAAAGGAAGGCTGGAAATTAATAGATTGGATACAAGAAAAAGGGTGGTATATATTAAATGGAAATTACGAAAGTGATTGGGAAGGTGAATATACGTACGTAGGTAGTAGAGGAAACACGGTAATAGACTATGTCTATAATAGTGAGTAAAGAAATGTATAATAAAACGAAAAATTTTGTAATTAGAGATAGGATAGATTCGGATAATATGCCGTTGGTAATGAGAATAGAAGGGGAAGAAAAAAAGATTAATAGGAACGAGAGAAAAGGAGGAGACTGAAAGGAAAGAGGAGAGAATGATAATAATGTGGGACGAGGGAGCCAGATAAAAATTTATGGAAATAGAAGTTTTCGAGTAGGAGGAAGAACAGGTTATAGTAGAAGAAAAATGGGAAGGTATAAAAAGGAAGATCCTGGGAGCAGAAGAAGGAAAATAAGGAGATGGAAGCTGGGAGACAAAGATTGGTGGAATAGAGAATGTACGAGAAAAAACAAAGAAATAAAAAAGAGTTATAGGAGATAAAGGAATGGATAAATAAGCAGGGAGGAATATATAAAAGAAAAGAAGGTGATGAAAGAATTGCAAGAAGGAAAATAGAGAGAGAAAAGAAAAGCGGAGGAGAACGAATTGAGGAAACTGAGAAATGAGACAAAAGTGTGAAGATATATTAATAAAAGGAAGAAGAAAAGAAAAGAGATGAGGAATAAGATGAGGAATCTTATTAGAGGGAGAGAACGAATATGGAAAAGGGGAAAAGAGGAAGGTAATACAAGTGGATCAAGAAAAGGATAATTTAAAAGAAAGAGAAATATGGGATGCAGTGAAGAAAATGAAGAAGAAAAAAGTGAGTGGAAAAGATGGAATTCCAATGGAAGCATGGATGTTTGCTGGGGAAGGGATTAAAAAAGGTTTAATGGATTTGCTAAGACAGATATGGAAAAAAGAAGATATACTAAAGAAACTTCTAATTTTGGTTTTGGAGAACCAGTATAATAGTTAGCCATTATTATCTTATCCAAGAAAGGAGATAGAGAAGAGATGAAGAATTAGGAAAATGTTATTATTTTTCATGTTTTCATTTTTAACTATTCTTTCTTATTATTCGATTTTTTACTAAAAAGATAAGAAAGTAGTCATTGTTTTATGAGAAAAAAATGTTGTCAATAAATAATTACAATTAATTAAATATGAAATAACATCCTTATATATTTTAATACATGTTTTAATAAGTCATTTTTAAAAACGTTTGAAAATTAACGATTCGAGAATAAACAAATTTTGTAAAATGTCTCCCATTTTGCCCTGCGTAGAAAACATAATGAGGTTAAGTAATATTTTTGAGATAACATCATGTAACTTCATCATGCTTTCATTTTTAACTATTCTTTCACAATAAAACTTATGTTTTCTTATAGCGCACATTTTAAAGGATATTTTGATGCAGTATAAAGAGAGAGTTGATTTATTTATTTTTAATATTTATGTTTAACATTTATTTAAACTTTATAATTTTCATCATGTTTCAGATTCCCTTATGATTAAAAATCACGTCAATAATATAAAATCGCGCGTAATTGAAAATCATGTTTGCGATACGAAAATTGTGATGCGATATATCGCATTCGTTGCAATTTTTAAAAAAGATCGCATCACGGTACACAATTTCATAAATTGCACATTCCTACACGCGACGTCGGCGCCGATGGAGATGCGTTTCGTGAAAGCCGAGCTTCCAGAATGAATCGCAGCCGAGATTAATGCACGCGTAATGTATGCTCGCATAGCTATTGACACTTGACACGTGTGCGTACAATTTACATATACATACTTATCGCGTCTCACTGATCGGATAAAGCGGACTCGCCTTACGCGGTTTCTCTGCGTAAGACAAAAGGAAACCGCGCAGAAATATCGATTGCATCAGCAGTACTGTAAAAGTCGCGCGAAAAAATCCGGACAGACACACACACGCACATAAGGTCTGTTTTTTTATCGTTGAACTAGTTTACACTTGTAGAATTTACAAAGAAACAAATATATAATTGAAACTTGGTGAAAGAAAGAGAAAAAGAAAACTAGTGCAAGTTAATGCTGTCAGTTCAGCAATAGAAAATAAACTCTACTATACTCGCATATTCTCAGTTCAATCAAGCGATATAAGTTATTTCCGTTATGTTAAAAAATAACTCGGACACCACCAACTTCTAGAAAACGTCTAAAGAAATGGGACGTCTTTTGGACGTCTTCGAAATATCTTTTAAACTTGATGTACAATATATTCTTTGTGTGCTTCCTGTTTCTTTCTATCTTTTTCTAACTCAACTCTTAATCATTAAGAGACAAAGAAACTGAAGAAGACAGAAAACAAGGAACAGAAAGCAAAAAGAGAAACACTAACATTAACATTATATCAATATTATAATACATTATGTTATGTTGCACTTATTTAGCGTTGCGCGAAACACAGATTTAGTAAAAAGAGAATTAGTGAAAGCATTAAAATATTGTTTTTTTGTAGATAAATTTGAAGAAGTAAATGAAAGTGAGATGATAACCAAATTTTTTGAAAAAAAGAGAGAAGATTTTCTGCTACGCCAACAAATTTATTCAATTTAGTATCTTATTACAAATAATTTCATAGCATCGTATTTCCCGCGTAGTGCTAATGTAAATGTACGACGTCTGTTCAAAAAGTATCGCGAATTTTAAATTTCCGCGGGTTACGTATATTCGATTTTCGATTTTTTTGGCGTTATGTTGGTACTCATGTCCCTCACTTATGCCGACAAGTTCGGCCATTTTGAATATTCAGTTTATCTTTGACAGCTGTTTTGCTTGGACGTGTTTTGGCTCGTCTTCGATTTTTGCTTATTCCAAAAAATGGATCAAAGAATCTGTATCAAATTTTGTGTGAAAAACAAAATTAAGTGCGCGGACGCATTCCGAATGTTGACTGTGGCATATGGTGAAGCTACCTTGGACCGAAGCAACGTTTATCGGTGGTACAAAATGTTCTCAGAGGGTCGAGAAGATGTGAACGACGAAGAACGTGCCGGACGCCCGAGCACGTCAACAACAGACGAAAACATTGATGAAGTGAAGAAAATAATATTGGCCAATCGTCGAATCACCGTTAGAGAAGTTGCTGAAGACCTAAACATATCGATTGGCTCGTGCCATTCGATTTTTACTAATGATTTGGACATGAGACGGGTCGCCGCGAAATTAGTACCAAAATTGCTAAATTTCGACCAAAAACAGCATCGCATTAACATTGCTAGGGAGCTGTTGGACTCTGTCCGCGACGACCCAAATTTGCTCCAAAGGGTCATAACTGGTGACGAATCATGGGTTTATGGTTATGACGTGGAAACCAAAGCTCAATCATCCCAATGGAAGCTGCCGCACGAGCCAAGACCGAAAAAAGCGCGCCAAGTTCGGTCGAATGTGAAGGTTTTGCTTACAGTTTTCTTCGATTGCAGGGGCGTAGTGCATCATGAGTTCTTGCCACAGGGTAGAACGGTCAATAAGGAATATTACCTGCAAGTTATGCGCAATTTGCGCGAAGCAATCCGCCAGAAACGCCCGGATTTGTGGAAGAACAAAAATTGGCTTTTGCACCATGATAACGCCCCTGCTCACACATCGTTGCTTGTGCGCGAATTTTTGGCCAAAAACAACACACTAATGATGCCGCAGCCACCGTATTCCCCAGACCTGGCCCCCTGTGACTTTTTCTTGTTCCCGAAACTGAAGAGGCACATGAAAGGACGACGCTACGCTACGATTGAGGAGATAAAGACGGCATCGAAGGAGGAGCTGAACAAGATCACAAAAAATGATTTTTTGAAGTGCTTCGAGGATTGGAAAAAACATTGGCACAAGTGTATAATATCTGATGGGGATTACTTTGAAGGGGACAAAATAGATATTCATGAATAAATAAATAATTTTTTGAAAAAACACAAAATTCGCGATACTTTTTGAACAGACCTCGTACATGTTGTACATAATAGTTATATTTTTGAGTGAGAAATTGATATAATGTTGATATAATGTTACTCTCTCTATTACTTATTAACAAAGATTGTTGTAATGTAGATATCTTAGTAAACACCAACCAACAGTAATATTAAATCAATATTATAATTTTCCACTCAACACAATATACCACCAGTAACATTAAATCAATATTATAATTTTGCACTCAACACAATATAAATGCAATATAACATATGTTGGGTAAAAACTAGCTCATCAGTTAAAGGTTAAGTTTAAATGTTAAAAAATTAATAATTTTTCGCTGAAACTAGTATTTTAAAATGCACTGACTTTAATTAATTATTTTTTTATATAAATTAAAATAATTTATCAATATTTAAATCATTATGACCTGTTGACAATAAAGAATAAGAAAAATAAAATAATAACGATCTAATTTGTTTGTCTCTTTGAACGCCAGTGTTACTCCAGCGGTACGCTAAATACTGTGTTTATCCAAACGACTTGTTGACAGTTATTAGACTCTGGGATATTTGCGTGTGTGTGTATGTATATGAGGTTATTAAGCTGATGGGAATGTAATTACCGACAACCTATATTTACGTTATCGCCACTGATCGTGACAAATTATGGCGGCGTTTATAACGCATGAATCGCATCAAGGAGCTCCTCGTCACGTCGATGTAATTCACGTTTCTTGCTTGTGCTATAGCTAAGGATGTGCGATTTATGAAATATCGCGATGCAACCTTTTTTAAGGATCGTAATGAATGCGATATCCCTAGTAGCATAGTTCATTGGCGTTACATTGGCTTAATATTGGTTACATTGATATACATTGGGTAAATATATAATAAATATATAGTCAATATATAATCAATATTAGTTATAAATAAAATGTGAATAGATTATACAACATGATTGGACCAATATTAGCACATATTGGGAATACATTGAACTAATATAACTCAATATGCCAATATTGGTAACAACAGAATTGCCAATATTCAGAATTCTATATTGGCTATAAAATTCAAAGTATATTTACACTGAGAAAAAATATTTAAAAATTAACAAATATTTATTAGGTGAGTATCACTAACATATTTACTTAAATCAAAATTCTTTTTAAGAATTTTTATTTAAACCGAGTATTGTTTACTTAACTCGAGTAATATTCAGTTTAAATAAAGAAAATTTTGATTTAAGTAAATATGTTAATAGTATTTACCTAATATAAATATTTGTTAATTTTTAGATATTTTTTTTTCTCAGTGTACTTTACAATATTGAGCCAATATCGGGTATTTCGGGGCCCAACTTGTAGTCAATATTGCCTCAGTGAATTGTGTATCACAAATATTTTTAAATCGTACGCAATTTTATACCGGAAGTGCGATTTTATATCGCTAACGCGATTTTTAATTATAAGAAAACTTGAAGCATGATGGGAACCGTAATGTTTAAATATTAAATATTAAAACATATTAAAAATAAAAAAATAAACTCTCTTTTCGTACTGCATCAAAATATTCTCTGAAATATGCACTATAAGAAAACACAAGTTTTGCTATAAAAAAATAGTTAAAAATGAAAACATAATGAAGTTAAATGGTGTTATCTTAACCCTTTCAGGACGGGGAGTTGCTCGGGGAGATAATTACAGGGAAGTACGTATTTTATGGGTTTTTAGGGTCGTTGAATCCGAATCTGAACTTAGATTTTTAAAATTCTGTGATCCAAGATGGCGGACTCAATATGGCGGAAAAAATGATAAATAATATAAATATCGCTTAATTTCCGTGAAATTTGAACTATGAAACTTTTTAAAGATACTTTTTTTAAAACTAAAGTCGAATATTTGAAATTCAAAATGCCGACCAAAGAAAAAAGTTTTTAGATCTGACCCGACCTGATCACATCTGCTCATTTGTATTCACCTTTACGAAAATGGTTCGTATATCGAAATCTTCGAAAATCGTATATCGTATATCGAAAAGAGAAATACTAACATTAACATTATATCAAAGATAATCTTGTTGTTTCATGAGAAAAATGTTGTCAATAAATAATTATAATTAATTAAACGTGCAATAACATATCCTTATATATTGCATGTCTTAATAAGTCATTTTTAAAAATGCTTGAAAATTAATGATTCGGAAATAAACAAGTTTTGCAAAATGTCTCTAATTTTTTCCCGCATAGTAAACATAATGGTTAAATGATGTTTTTATCATTTAACTTCATGCTTTCATTTTTAACTATTCTTTCACAGTACAACTTATATTTTCTTATGGTGGATATTTCAAAGAATATGATGCAGCACGAAGAGAGAGTTATCTATTTTTAATATGTCTAATATTTATATATTTAAATATTACGATTCTCCCATTTTGCCTTAGATTTCTTTATGATTAAAAATCGCGTTAGCGATATAAAATTGCACTTGCAATACATAATTGTGATGTGATATATCGCATTCATTGGCTGCATTCAGCAGACACAATAGTTACACAACAATTGAGCAATTCGTCAATGTAATTGGTCTAGATTTAGGGGGATGGGAGGGGGGATCTAACATTAAAAACCAATAATTGCTGATTGCTTGCTTTTTCCGCTGAACGCATCAATTGTGATTCTTAAAAAAGATCGCATCGCGATACACAATTTTATAAATCGCACATCCCTAAGTGATAAAAGCTCACCGGCTACGAAAGGACAGTCATCGATGTTTTTTCGAACTTGTGTTCTGAAGTATATATCAGCCATGCTGCATCGCCTGAAACAGATGATAATCAAAAGAGAATATGTCTGATGAATACGCTGCGTATGTGGGAGAAGTTCCCAGCCTAACGCGAAGATGATCTGTTTTGTCGCCTCAGCAGCATGTGGCCGTGTGTCAGCATACAGCAGGATGACTTTGAGGCTTCCTTTCCTACTAAATGGATTTCGTCCAGAACGCGGCGTTCGCTTTTCAAATCAAACAGATAAATGCGCGCGTATGCGATGAAACACAGCCATTATCACAGCAAAACCAACCATATTTTTCCCATTTGATGCAAACGATCGGAAATGGTTTTTTGACTGATCCTCTTAGCTGTTCCGCAAGTACTTTTTAAGCTTGCGCTGCGTTTTGATTTAATAATACTTACAACTCGTCTAATTAAAATTTGTCAATTTGTCCAGAACGCGGTCTTGGTCTTTCAAATCAAATAAATGCGCGTATATGCAACAAAACACAGCCATTGTCATAACAGAAAAACCATTCGATGTCCCCCTCCGAACCCAACAACTTTTGTATGGGGTTATTTGGATTGGTGGCTCCCCGACAAGATATGTATTCAGGTGCGTAATTTCAAATATTTTGTTTTTGAAATAACCTCTGAAGGTCATTTCAAAGAAGAGCCTCAAACGTAAAATTTTGCGCTCTTTCCGAATCCGGGGTCAAAAATAGGGGTTTCTATTTAAAAATTTGATTTGACCTTTAAATGACCTTGAAGATCAAGGTCAAAGTGAAATTGAAAATCACCATCCGATGACCCCCTCCGAACTCAACAACTTTTGTAAGGGTTATTTTCGAATTGGTGGCTCCCATGACGAGATATTCAGGTGCGTAATTTAAAATGGGGCACCCTGTATATATATATATATATATATATATAACGGATAAATCGAAACTCTTAATTTTTAAATCCTCGAAACTTGAATCCGAAACATTTTAAAGCCTCGAAACTCTCAAAAGTTGGAACTACCAAAATTTGAAATGCTAATTATAAAAGAAAGTAATTGTACATAAAGCGGGTTCTTGTATAATTACACTCTTCCCTAAAAAATCAATCTTTCAACATTCAAAAAAAATATATGATTATTTTTATTAGTGGGAAACATTTTATCAATATGTATAATTATCAAAAGGAGTATTTTTGGTGTCAGGAACTAAAAACTTAAAAAAATTTTTCAGAAAATCAGGTTTTAAATATTTATTAGACATAATTAGATAGAATATCAATTAAACATAATTACATAGAATATCTATTAAACATAATTAGATAGAATATTAAACATAATTATATAAAAACTGAGTGAAATTATTATTTTTGAATATGAGAAAACTAAAACTAGATACAATTTCGAATTCTTTAGAGTTTTTAACTATTATCATCCGAATTACTTAAAAGATTTAGTCAAAGTTTTTATTTGAAAACACTAATATTTAAACTCTTTCCGGGTCGAGTCTGCTAGTCTAATATGTTATCTTCTTCATATGTTATAGCATGCTGTTGCGTTCTGAAACTGGCTCTGTCTTAAGTTTCGGGAGTTTCGAGTCACAGAAATAGCGCAAAGTTTCGAGTCCTCGAAACTTGAAACCTTTCAGAATTTCGAAGGTTTCGAGTCCCATCTTTTATCTCTAATTAATATCGTTGACTTATTAATATATTACTATCGCATAGTAATTTCGACTGTTCGATATACCAAAGCGGGATACATATGTGATGATAAAACAATTACTGCCGGCAAATTTATTTTAAAATTTATACATGGTGTGCTACATTAACTCACACACACACACACACTTACTTTTTAAACTACTGCTCGAGAATCGAGGATACATTAATGAAAAAATAATGTATATAGAAATAAACTATATGAATAGTCATGATCACGAATGCGCTTAGTTAACGGCGATCTATGTGAGAGATACAAAAGAATAGGATTGAACAGTTACTTTTAGCTCTGATCCATCGCGTTCGTTTCGTTCACGTTGCTACCGCTACAGTCCTTCTGTATTATCTCGAAGAGCGGCTGCAGATCTGGCGTGCCTTTGATTTGTCCGACGAATTCGCTCAACGATGGATTTTTGTCTGCAAGCAGAACACGTCTCGTTGCGCTGCGCTGTTCAACTCAGATCTCTTGAACTGTTGGTCGTGATTCTCTTAAGTGATAACATCAGAAGCGAGAAAATACACGTTGAAACTTTTTGGAAAATACGTTGAAATAAAAAAATATTTACAGGAAATAGCACAATCGATGGAACACATCTGCAAAATTGTCCAGCCACTTTTCTTTTACTCTGACAATCAATAAATAACCGTAAAATTAACATAATAGAATTATGAGAAAAAATAGGTTGCATGTTAAATATTATTTTACGGTAATTCATTAATTATTTAATCAAAAGTAAAGTCTTCGGGCTACTTTGCAAATCTATTCGATCGATGTTGATGTGATTATGGGTACATTTTTTTATTTCAACATTATTTTATTTTGGACGTATACATCTGTTTATTTTGCAACAATTTTGAACATGTATTTTCTCGCTCCTGACATCATCACGTCAAGAGATCCATGGGAGACCATGAGTTTTAAGTGAATTCTACTTACCCGCATCGGGAATAGTTAACAACGCTGCTACAGCTCGCAGCGCGGAACGTTTCAACTCGTCTTGCTTCTCGTACTCCTGCTTCACAGAGTTCGCTTTCACCTTCATCGTGCAAGTGCTCTTCAGTGGCTCCACTAATCGCTCCAACCCTGTATAGTAATACAATGGTAAAGTATATATCTCAAGAAAATTCTAACTTTTTGTTTCTAATTACGTAAAATCAGGGTGGAAAGTATTTGTAGCGTCATTACCATTATTTTTTCACTAAAGACTTTGTTAGGTGAAGAAGTGTTGGAAAGAAAAAGAAAAAGGAAATTGGTAAGATTTATATAGAGAGAGAAACAAAAGGGTGAAATTTTATTATAGAAATAAGTGGGAGATTGAAGTATTGGAAGATATAAAAAATAGTTGAACTTAGAAATAAAAATAACTAAGAGAGAAAGAGACTTACAGTAGCAATAGGAGTAGGATTTCTAGTGTGAAATATAATAGCAAATATAAAGAAATAAAAATAGAAGAGGAAGTAATCCTAGATATTTAAAGAAGGATAATTTTGATAACTTAAGGAAAGAGTGAGATACTAGTTAAGATATGAGAATTTAAAAAAGATAAATGAATATTAGAAAAAAGAAATAGACAAGTTATGTGTATTTGTTAGCAGAAGGAATTAAAATAGTATAAGACATTATATGAATGTGTCAGAATAAAAAAAGATAGTTTAAAGAGTTAGGAGATGATAATAAGGCAATATGGAAAAGGATTTAAGAAATATGTAATGGTTAATTAAAATAGTAATAGATGATAGGTGAAATAGGTTAAGGTAGAAAGAAGAATATGATATAACATATGTAACGTAAGGATAAAGTTGAAGATTAAGAAGGCATTTTATGTTATAATAGAATAGAGTTTGAATAAAGTTTGTAATATTAGGATAAATATATTAGTTAAATAAGTAATAATTAATAAGTAATAATTGGTTAAATAGTTAAACCAAGTCTCCTTCTTGATGGTGTAGTTGAAGTAATAAATACATACATTAACGATTTGATAACAACATTATTTTTTCATTATGGTAATGGTAACGCAATTACATTTTTGGCTGATGGCAATTAATGTAATCAGTGCTTATACCTGCAGAACACAGGTATAGAATGGACAGAATCGAATTCTAAAAAAAATTTCAAAACTTAATGAAAAAAATAATAGAAATTATAATGATGCATTACTTCTTATATAATGATAATAAGTTACTTATTAATATATAATGGTAATAAGTTACTTTTCTCAATGAGTAACGTATTATTCTTCAAAAGTAACTTTTCCAATCCTGCTTATAAAATTGATAAGAATTAATATTTCAATAATTAAAAAGTGATATCTCATATGTGAGAAAAAAATTGTAAGTTTCTAGAAAAAACAAAAAACTATTTTACAATTTTATTGTGCTTTAAGTGATTGAATTTTTTCTATATTTCTTGATTAAGATATCAGATAAAGGTAAAACGCTTTTAGCAAATTGAGAAAAAGAATTCTAAGAAGAATTTGATAAACTAAAAATCCGGAAACGTGTGTGGATGTGTGTGTGCGGCCATTTTTGCAGATACGAGATATCGCTTCTCCAATTATCGATCTTTTTTTTTCATTTTTGAGTTTCTACATTTTTTGTATGAAACATAACGGTAAATTCAAATTAAAAATTTGAAAGATAATGAGACTGCAATATCATATACGATACTTACTTTGCAAAACTGCGGTTGGACACAATTGGGCAAGTCGCGCGGTCATAAGGTAAGTTAACATTTTGATATCGTAATGATCTCTGAGACCGTTCTCCACATGATTCAGGAACTCGAAGACGTCCAGTCTATCAAGACAAGAATCCAGCAAAGTATACATGCACTCAAATGCCGCTTTTCGAAGATCCAGTCCGTCGTCCACCGTGTGCTTGAATGGACCCATCTCGACTTCCCTTATTAGTTCTTTCTGCACATTGAGAAAGATTCGTTGTGTCATACACCGAAGTTTCAACGTCTATGATTACAGCCAGCTAAATGTTAACTTCTTCAGAGATATTGACACATAATTTTGCTTTAGAAAAATAGTACCTTTTACTTAAACACTAAAAATTTTAAGCTTCCCCTTTACTTATTTCATCACCCACTAAAATGGATACCATTGTTTTTTTCTAAAATATTATTTGAATAAGTGAAAATTACTCATCTCTATCTTAATAGTACCACAGATTATCACAACTTTTCTCGAGTCAAGGTTTTCAATATGCACTGAGGGAAAAATATAGTTGGTTCCGGCGTCAACTATACTTTTTTGTGATTTTAACCAGAAAAATAATTAGAAGAACAATCTTTCTAATAACACTTACTAAAACAATGGTTTTCCTAACTATTTTTGTAGTTAAAATCACAAAAAAATATAGTTGACGCCAAAGGCAACTATATTTTTCTCTCAGTGTGAGTAAAAGTTATTTATACTATTTTTCTAGGGTTATACGTTCTTTTCTTTAATTCAATTATTGTCGACATATATATAGTTAAAATGAACAGTATTGTGAACAAACATTCACCAGAAAAGGGAAATGTCGCATGATTGACAGACGTCATATTTATGTCACATAAAAAATTTAAATCATTTTCTTCAATTTTAATAAATTCACTCCTGAAGAAGTTAATTAACTACCGTTAATTTTGCAATACCTTTATCTTCGTCTCCGTATAAAGATGTGGCAGTACCACGTCCAACAGATCCCTTATCAGCATCGGCTTATTGTGTGCCGCGGAATTAAATGCAACTAACGCTACCCTTCGCACGTTCAAGTCAGGATCCTCTAGAGCAATCAGGAAGTTGCCCATGCATTGCTTCAACATAATATCAATCTGTTGCGGCTGTAACGAGAATGAATAAATATAATTAATTGAATTATATAGGGACACTAATTGTAATCCATGACGACAATTGACATCGAGACTGATAAAAAATACCTGATCAGAAATTGTGAATTTCACTGCAGTGACTGTCGTTGTTCTCATAAGTGCCGACGGCGACTTGAGCGATTCTTGTAATCTCGGCAAAAGAGTGGAGGGATCGATCAATGTCAATTTGCCGAGGCATTCAGCCACAACGTTGCGAGTACCTTCCTCCGTGCACTCGCAATGCCTGTACAAAAGCATCCAGATCGAAGGTACGAAGCTCTGTAAATGCGACACACCAGACGGACTGGCCGACTGGCACGTAATAATCTGCAAACGAGATACAGATTAAGTATTTTAAGAATAATATTATGATTTCACATAGATTCAAAATGAATAAATATCTTAATCTTTACTTCTTTCAGAGAATGCAGAAGCAGATATTGACGTTTCGGCTGAGCCTCAATCTCCTGAAGTATAAAAGGCAGGTATTCGGGGAGATTTCCAATCGCGATGTTGCCCAACGTATAGCTGGCTGCAGATTTCACCTCTTCCGAGTGCGATGAAAATGAACTTAGAATCGTATGTTTTAGCGAATTGATGGTGCTCAAATCCCTGCGAGAAAGAGAGAGAAATTATTATTTGAACAATAAATATCTTTAATTCCCCTTGCGTTGGCTTTTAATTAACGGATTCGTAAAATCTATCTATTGCTTTATTACATCTTTGTTGGCACTCTTATTTTTTGCTGCTTAAACACATTGAGGGTCTGTGAAACTCAGTAACTTTCCTAAAACGTTCTTATTTAAATACTTATAAATGCATTTATCTAGTGTACAGATATTACAGTTTTGAATGTATAAAAGCAACAGTTATAAAATTTGTCGCGATCAGTATGTTTAAGGCTCCTAGCCTCTCGCATTGTCTATCTCTTTTTAATGATGTCAGAAGCGAGAAAATGCATGCTAAAAATTCTTGTGAAATACGTTGAAATAAAAATATATATCCATAAAGTAACACTCGCAATCGATTAAATACATTTGTAAGATATTTATTGTTTTAACCCTTCTGTTCTAACAATCAAATTACAATAATTTATTGTAAATTAACCTGAATGCGAAAAAATAGGTTAAGAAGATGAATTGTATGTCACATTAATTTACGACAAATTATTAATTGTCAAAGTAAAAGAGGAGTACACGGAATATCTTATAAATTTGTTTAATCGATTGCAAGTGTTACTTTATGGATATATATTTTTATTTCAACGTATTTCGTAAGAATTTTTAGCATGCATTTTCTTGTTTCTGACGTCATTAAAAAGAGATAGACAATGCGAGGAGCTAGGAGCCTTAAAATAGTTAATTTAAAATATAAATGATGATAGATATATTAATTCTACACAGAAGTAAAAAATTGTTTATACTATAAGAATTCTATGTTTATATGTGCATTACTTCAAAAGTTCATTGAAATTGGTGAAGTCGTTGGTATTGTAAATAATTACGATACATATAATAATGGTAATAATACTGTACATGTAATAATTTAAAATTCAGTATGTGGGGTCTTAATTTTTCGCTTGGGTCATTTTGATGCACAAGTAGCAAATTAGGATTAAGTTAGCAACTCGTTTTACGCATACTCTGTGCAAATTCGCAAAATTTTCTTAAGAGTTTCATTATTACAAAATAATCAAGTTAAATCAAGTTTGTGACCAACAACGTGTCCGTTTACTTACGAAAGTATAGCGTAGGAAGCGTGATTCCAACGCAAGGAATTATATAATGCAAATATATTTGAAGAAGGAAGCAAACATTGCCCAATTATCTTACACGTGTCTTCCTATCTCTCCGATAACCAAAAGAGCGAATATGTGTTGCGCATCGTTCTGAGGATTCTGGACGTCTTTCAATAACTGCTCCACAATACCCTGCGCTTCTTGATGCCACGTAATTGTCAATGCAGCTGCGCACTTGGCAAGGGAGTGATAAGCTTGCTTGTGAAGTACTGATTGAGTAACCGGCACCACTAGCATCGCGAGAAGCTCCCGGTACCCGAGACCTGGCACTTCCGCTTGAACTAGAGCTTGGAAAAACTCGAGCATCGAATTCAATGCGACGCCTGTACGACAGAAAGACATAGTATTAGATTCAGTACTAAATTCAGATTGTAAGCCATGCTAAATTTACATAATGTTATATAGAAATATTAGATTGGTGTAAAAGATGTCATTTTTTTATTCAATTCTCGTAGGAAGAATTAAAAGGAAAGTAGGAGATGTCCTCATTATATATCTAAAAAGCACTCGGCCGATGTTCATTTTATTCATAAGAATTATTAATTCTTCGAAATTGAATAATTTTGTGTTCTTTATTTGACATAAAACCTTTTGCACCAACCTAATGCTAAGCGCATATCTGCTAAAATTTCTAATCGGTACGACATTCAACAAAACAAGATGATTATTTACCTTGAAGAAGCGGGGATTTAACCAGGACAAGTATCTCCGGCAGAATATGGTCGGAGACCCTGGTCAAAGCGACCGGATGTAATTTTGCAATGGTAGTGAGAAGATTCAACGTTAACTGTGCGATATGTAAATCTGTCTCGCTTAATAATGCTGGTAACTCCGTAGTAACCTATGAAAAAGAGAATTTAAAAATAATAAAATAGTCTAATCATTCATCAATTATCAATGTACACAGCAATATTAACCACTTGGCATGCGCGCCAAAAGTCGTACGCTTCATGCGAGAAGAAACTCGCCTTACTTACTACGTACTTCTATGCTGGAAATATATTCTTGAATTTAAAAAATTACTCATCTTATGTTTTCGACATCAAAGAATCCAAATTTTATGTAAAAATTAAAGAATTTTCAAATTCCGATGCACTATCGTCTGTTTAATATGCACGGAAAATTCTTTCTTTTACATTGATTTGAGAACTAAGATTATACTCCGAGGTCGTGACTCACATTACCAACAAATGCGCAAAGGTTAACTACGTTTATGTTTTAAAAATGTTTATTACAATTTGACTTAACAAACAATATTATAAAAGTATAATCTTAGTTCTCAAATCAATGTAAAAGAAAGAATTTTCCGTGCATATTAAACAGACGATAGTGCATCGTGGATTAAAAATTCTTTAATTTTGACATAAAATTCGGATTCCTTGATGTCAAAAACATAAGATTAATAACCTTTTAAATTCAATAACATATTTCCAGCATAGAAGTAAGGCAAGTTTCTTCTCGCACAAAGTGCGCGACTTTTGGCGCGCGTGCCAGTTGTGGCACTGACAGGGATGCGCTTTTTGGCGCGCGTGCCAGTCAATGATCAATGTTCCATTACTTTATCAAGAAGATCCGCATGCAGAGCTGAGCTATAATTGTGCACCAACGTATCCAAAAGGGGAAGAGAAGAAAGTTTTAGAGCTCGTTGATTTTTTCTCAGGAAAGATCCAAGGATGGGTATCGCATCCTCCTGCAAACCAACAACGATATCTCACGTAAGCACAGGAGAGCTTTGTAAAATTTCTCTTCACAGATTCTTTAAAAATTTTCTACACAAATTGCGATCTTAACAGTTACACACCATGATCGGCTGCAGGTCTACTCTTAGCGGAGACGCAGCTATACACGTTAGAGCCTTAACAGTCGTAAGTCTAGTTATCTCGTTGCGCAGTCTGTCCAAAAAGATAGGCAGGCATATGTGCAACTCGTTCGATAAGGTATCGCCAAAATGTGCGAGAATTTGGCCCATGCAAGCGATGGCTCTCTCTTTCACCTCCTGATCTATGTCCGCCGTTTTCAGTCTCTTCAAGGTGCAGTGATATATCTCGCCGGACAACGAAGTGAAGTCGAAGTAACATGGTTTATCTGTGTTAAAGTGAGGCGTTTAACGCGAGCTCATTATCTTGCCTTGCGTTTCTCTTCTTCTTATATTAAAAAAAAAAGAGAAATGTGGAACGCGAGAATCAATTTATCTTTTATTTATTACTATTTGTGAATTAATTCCCAAACGTTTGTTCCCAACGTTTCGTGAGTATTTCAGTTCACTTTATTTAGAAAATATTTAAAATATTTAATCAAGTTGCTCCCTAACAATGTGAACTGAAATATTTACAAAATGTTTAAAATAATTCTACAAAAAGTGCGGCTCCAACCCGGAAGCCAACCGGGAATTGAGCATTTCCTTACATCGCGAAAGCTTGAACTGTCAAAATAATTAATATTCGAGACTTTCGTGAAAAAATACTAGGTCTGACTTCCGGGATGGAATCATGTTTTTTGTGAAATTGTTTTCATGAACATTTCATAAATATTTCAGTTTACTTTTATAGAAAGTAAAGATCGGAGAGAGAAGCAACCTAAGACTAGTCAAATATAAAAAAAAAAAACTTCCAAGAAATAACAAATAAAGTCTGTTTAGCTCAAGACAAAGTTGCACTTTTTGTCTTTACAATAAAAATAAGTATATAATTGAGCAATAAAGAAAATAGAAATGAAGTTCCAGTGTTATACTACTGCAGGTAAAAAACAGGTATAAAGATTGGACCTGATTTATGTGAGTCAACTGGTTAAAAGAGTGTATTTTACTTTATTTTGTTATAGCATCAAACGTTTTAACACGATTTATCCGTAAGTGTTAAAACGAAGCTGTCTAACACGAATTCGTGAATGACAATGTTAACATTAAAATGTTAACTAAGCTATTTCAAGCTCTGTTAATATAACAAAATAAAATAAAACATGCTTTTTTAACAGAAATTGGCTCACATAGACAAATTTTTATTTATTAACGAAGTAAAATATTCTATTAGTATTAGATTGCTTCTTGCTTTGGTAAAATGAGCTGAAATGTTGACGATATGAATCCATGAAGAACGCGACATCAATCCGGAAGCCAAATTGGATATCAATTACTCTTTTATCATTATAATCACAAGAAAAAGTGAAATTGATGGTAAATTGGCTTACCATGAGGTCTGATGACTTGTACAAGTTGCTGCAGTACAAGCAACGCTTCGGCGGTGATCTTATAGAAAGGATCTCCCACAGCCGTTATGATCGGTGGTGCCAAAACGGGCATGTGAGTGTGAAACGCCGTGGGCTCATGTGTCACTAGCAACGTATGCACAAAGGCCAACGTGTCGATCTTCATGTTCGAAGATGAGTTCTTGTCTCCCAGAGAGTATTGTATGCCAGGAATCAGTGCTGGGATATGATTGGCTAGAGCACCGGGTAAGACAAGTACTAGTTCCTTCAGTAAGGAGAAGCAATCCTGCCTCGTCTTGATGCTCTTTTCCTTCATCTGCCGATGGACCGCCTTCACTATTAACGGTACTTGCTGTTGCAACAACGAAACGGGCCCGTCGTCGTCTTCCATCGCGTCGGGATCAAGTGGTACGCCAGTGGCTGGCCTGGTCTGCCTCAACAGAGCAATGTATGCGTGGAAAATGTCGGATTTAACATTCTCTTCTCTTTCTGCAATAATATCAGTTACATAAAATTGAGAATTGGATAAGTTAATTTTATATTTAATTAAGTTAAGTTTAATGTTAACGACTATAAAATTAACTTAGTTACGCGTTAAAAGTTATATAAACAAAAATTAAATTTAAAATTATATTAACTTCACTTATTAAAGCTAAAAGTTAATAATGCGCTTAGAAAGACAAAAAGAGAAATCTTGCTAGTGTAATTTTTTAATTTTTTTATTCCGTATTGTGTGTAAACAATCCACAATAATTTTAATATTAATGAATTGAATTATATAAAAAAGTTAATATGCTGAAGCTAGTGCATTTTAGTTTAGTTTAAGTTTTAAAATTTTAAATATTTTATATAAAAAAATTAATTCGATTAAAATTAAATAATTTCGGTTTAAAATTAAATAATTTAAATTAAAAGTTATCAACTCTTTAACTAATTAACTAGTTATTATTCAATTTTAATCAAATTATTAATACAAAAAAATTAATGTGTTATTTAATTGACGTTCGCACGCGCGGATATCTATTTATGTATATTTTACTGGTGTTCAGTTAAAACAAAAGAGAGGACAAAAAGCACGTGTCTAAAGTCTATATTAATAGTTATTCTTTGAAACTTGCTTCAGAGACACTCAGATTTTAATTTAAAACTAGATGTGAGTTTTTCAACTGAATCACGAATTACGATCATAAATAAATAATTAGATGTAATGTTACATATATTATATAATTTAAATAAAAAATTTCTCATCTAACTCTAAATTTAGACGAGTACTTCACATAGAACAAATTTCAAATAACGACTGTTGACGGGCCTAAGACGCGGCTGACGATTTTAGCTCATACTAAACTATATAGGACATCCAGGAGACTTCAATATCAAAGGTGATTCCAATACAAATGGTTAAAATTAAAAGTTTAAAACTATAATTTTTTATATTACACCCACAGAGTCTTATAAATAAATTTCAAAAACTGTCATGTATGATACCTTTAAACCTGCATATCAGCGCAGGCGAGACAACTTTGTAAAGATCTGGCAGCAGCTCTCTTCTACTAGATACAACGGCCTCCAGACACTTAGCAGCTGCTCTGCGAACTTTCCAACTCATGTCGTCGTCATCGGAATATTCGTCCTCGGCATCCTCCTCGCCGTCCTCCTCCACTTCCATCACAACTCCTTCCCCGTCAGAGAAATCGTTCATATCGTCGTCATAATTATAGTTCGGATCATACGTGATATATATTAAACAGATTTCTATGATCTAAAATTGAAGATTCCGTTTAGTAATTCTGATATAATCTGCGCGATGGCTGAAAATAACTGTCCGAAAAATTCATCCGAGTGAGACATACCTTGTTGATGTGCGGCGTGATCTCTTTCGGACATCTATAGACAAAGGATTCAAATGCTTGCAGACAATATTCTCTTAGTTCATCATCATCCTCGTTACTATATTGAACGATCAATGGCATAACGCGTTCTATCTGCTCGCCGAATCTGTGACCTGCTTGTCGGCTGCAAAAGACAAATTTCGTGAAATTATTAACAATTGAAAGATCCTTTTGATTATCTAAACCAGAGCTCGAAATTGCCCATTTCGGCCGATTCTCGGGAGCTACGCCTTCTATCTTCCCCTTGGACCACACAAGTGACAGTCGCGGCTCCAAGCTTGACTGGCCGCGACTGTCACTTGTGTGGCCCGTTTGCGGCAAGGGGAAGATAGAAGGCGTAGCTCCCGAGAATTGACCAAAATGGCCAACTAATTCCGAGCTCTGATCTAAACTTAACATATATTGCCAATTACTAACCAGATCGAAGCAATACATTGGATATAGGTACGTATAACGTTCTTTGTTGCTTGGGTCGAGAGACCTTGAAGAAGCTGATCCAGCAATTTATTGTATAAATAATTGTTGCTGGATGTCAGCAGATGGCTGAGCGCTACTATAGTGCGTTTGCGGACTGCTTGACGTGGCGAAGAAAGTTGTGGGGACAGTGCGTTCAGAATAGTAGAATGGAACGAAACTAGGAGGGCGCCGAATCGTGACAGTAAGTCTGCGACGATGTCGAGAGCCTCGAGCTGTACGGATACATCTTCTTGCTGAAAATGCACATAGGCATATTATAATATTGTATTATAATATTATATTAGTTGTCATTAAAAGATAATTAAAAAATATAATTGTTATCAAAAGTTAGTTAAAAATATCGAAATTGGATTAAAATTCAATATTAAGTTTGACTAAGGGAATGCCAAAGTGGATGACTAGCTCGAAAATATCGATAGCATAGAGTCAATCATCATTAACACGATCACTTCTCGTATTTCTCGTATGGATATATAAGTGTTTATATGTATAAACATTTCGTTTTACTATATTTAGTGAAGAATCTAATTATGTACACGTACACACACACACACACACACACACACACACACACACACACACACACACACACACATTGATAGAAATCTTTCTACAGAATTTTATAAATTTTTAAGCTCTTACATTTAATTACAAAAGTACAGAAATTCTTTGAAATTTCCCTGAGAAGAGTAAACACATGTTCAATATGTATAATGGTTTGCAAAACCAATTTAGACATAATAAAAAGTTGAGATTTCATCAAATTGACAAAATCAAAAGTCATTACTATATGTGCGACAGGCTTGTCCAATTATATTGTCTAATAATTATATTATTGTTATAATTGTCATTACTCACTACAATAGATTAAAAATTTAAACCCAATAAAGTTGGTAGTTTACCAAATTATAAAAATTGAGAGTTATTATCGACAGACTTACGTAATGATAATATAATTAAGAATACTAACTGATAATACATGATACTAATAAAATAGTAATCTTAATAATAATAAAAATTAATTATAACATAATTAATATTAATAATAATAATATTAATAATAATAATAATAATAATAATAATTGATAACATAATTACTGAGCAATTAATAATGATTCAATATTCCAACAATATTGATAAATCATAGGAGGGCATACTAGGTGGCGGCGGGACGCCGTGCGTTCGAGATCTGCGTATCTTTTCGTTCCAGAGAGAGAAAAATATCGAAAGCGCGGTTTTGCTAGGCCGGGACTCGAAACAGGATCTTCCGCTTGCCGACCGACTGAGCTACCTGATGCTCTACGTTCACGACACTCTCCTTCGCGACATCTCTGGCGCGATCCCGAGCGCACGGCGACTACAGAGAGAAACAATGTTACTGTACCAAATGATACAGCTGTCAGTCTTTCAAAGTCAAAGGTTGCTATCCTTTAAGACCTGCTGTCCATGTATGCCCGTCTCCACTGTTGCCCCCCTCATCCGGTACAATTTATTAATAATAAATATAATACTAATAATAAAAAATAACAATATTAATAATAAATGATAATTACAATATTAGTACAAATAAATAATGAGTTACCAACTTCAATATGTCTAAACCATTTTACAAGCCATAGAATTTTTTATGTCAGAAAAATATGCTGACAACTTGGGATGTCAATTTTGAAATTTTTGTATTTACATTGTTTTTGTCAAATATCAAATAATGCTCCAATTAATTTTTGCACGTATTTTTATCGTGTAAAAACATTTGTATTTCTGTCACTACAATGTAAAATCTACAAAAAGAATATAAGTATTTTGACAGTAAAATTTCCAAACATCCCTTTAAAATTAAATATTAAGATAAAATATTAAATTATACTGAAAGGCGAGAAAAATTGATACTCACTTTTTCAATAGCACTGCTTAATTTTCCTGTTATACGTCTACAAATATTTGCGACTAATGCACTAGAACCCAAAGGAAGCTCAGAAATAACAGTCTTCAAACCAATGCTGGAGATATCGCGCAACTGCTCTTTATCAGATACCATGTTGCTACATAGAGCATCCACAATAGTTTCCACTTGGTATTCTTTCACTTTATTGACTAACGGACCCAAGCTAAAATTGTAAAGCGCTCTTACAATCATATTCTTAGATAAACAAGTATTAGAATGTAATAAGTTAGATTAAAGCCTGACTTACAATATGCTTTTTACTTCCTGTTTCTTGTTCTCTATCTTTTTCTGACTTAAGACTTGAGGTTTAAGTCAAAAAGAGATACAGAAAGGAAGAAACAGGGAATAAAGAGCATTGTAGATAAAGTTAAAGAGAGAATTCACACAGTAAACTGAAAGACAGAAGTCAATCAGAACTAATACTAGTGACTAAATGATAATTGATAGTTTTTGATTTTCTATTACCACCAACTCTGATTGGCTTCTGCTTTTCTATTAAAATATAAATTATTTCTAAGTTTGTATTGATAATTGACAATGGTATTAGTGCACAAAGAGATATTAGTGCACAAGATACATAAAATTAACACAATTATAAAATATAGAAATAATATATGTATGAAAAACATTATGAATCCCTCCTTTCCAATATGATATCTTGAAGAACTGTACCATTTAACAGCAAGATTTTGCACTTCTCCATTCTTGTCCTCTAATAACTTAAGTAGCATTTTTACAACTTTGCGTTCAGAATCATCATCCAACTTAATGCTGTCTTTTTGTAGTTCACTCATCAAATCATTAGTTGCCATAAATCTGAAGTCTTTGTCACTGGATGTCATCTACAAAAGATCAGTCATTCAACCACATCCATGACAATAGAAAAATACATATAAAAAATATAAATGCATGAGACACAATTAACTATTGGAGACATTACTTTGTAATTAGATATCATTCGTTTGATAAATTCGTTATTTATCGATTGTTCCCTACGATTGAAAGCACGTTACTGCAACTCCCGAATAATTGCATGCGTGAGCTCTCGGGAAACATTGAAATTATTGCAGTGGAACTGTTACAAGTGCAATTATTACAAGCCACCCTCGTTCGGCTACATATTCGCAAAAAAAGTTATTAACATCGAAACCGATTAATCGGGACCCGGGGAAGGTTATGTCAGGAGAAGGTGCAGCAGGCCGAAGCGACGAGTTCAAATGATTAAACAATAAATAACGTTTATTCGCTGGCCGTTATTATCGGACACACATATACTCTACCTTTTCCAGCAGGTTCGCTATTTGATAGGAGACACTAGCCATGGTTGTTGCGAAGCTCTTTCACAGCCGGTTCGACAATGATCAGAGACAAGCGCTCGGCGCGCTCCGATTACGTGCGGCGTGTTGTAACGCAACAAAAAGAAAGGAAAAGCAACGGATCTTTCCGAGAGTATAACGCCGGTGATCAGAACGCAGCAATACACCGGACTCTTTTGGGAAGGAATTATACGCAAGCTGAATTCGGCGCACGCTTCTTCTCTCTGCTACTCCGCCGCTGTCGGCAGCATCTTTCACTTAAGTCAGCGGCACACAGTGCTTGTTTTCGTGCTGGTTGCTTGCTGGATGAAAATATTCCATTTTGATTGGTGCATTTCCATCCATCTTCAGAAATGTACCAATCAGAACAGAGTATTTCCATCCAGCAAGCAAACCAGCATGAAAACAAGCATCGTGTGCCGCTGGCTTTATAGCTCCTATACACAGGACGCGGTAATGTTTGCCGCGCGGCGGAAGTTCGCGCGACAGCCAATCAATATGCTGCTTTCCGTAATAACCTTCTAGTCTTTACGGAAAAACAACATATTGATTGGCTGTCGCGCGGACTTCCACCGCGCGGCAAGCATTACCGCGTCCTGTGTGTAGGAGCCATTATACTACGTGTCTTGCGCGAAATCCATCGCGACTACCCTTGATCGCACGGATTCCCGGGTAGAATCATGCGATTCGTTTGGCCCGAAAAATTGCGATCTGATCTCGTGCTATGATTTGAGCGCTATTCTTCACTATGTGCTGCTTTCCGTAATAACCTTCTAGCTCTTACGGAAAAACAACATATTGATTGGCTGTCGCGCAAACTTCCGCCGCGCGGCAAACATTACCGCGTCCTGTGTGCAGGAGCCATTACCCGGGTGCACTCTAATACAAGAAGTGCTATAGATATGTGACATATGCTATAGTGTTTCTAGTAACAGAGTGCACCCAGGTTGGGAATCTGAACGTACCCTATGAAGGATGCTGTGTACGGGAAGGTGCATGGGATCTCTGTTCCAGCGCAACCTTTGGCTTGTATCTTTTCTGTACCCTACTTTCGTCCTCCGACTTCCTCTTTCACACGTCAGAGCTATTTTCTTCCCTGAGAACAGGACCTTGACAACACAAACGAAATTCCTGGATAATGTAGATCCTGTAGATTTTTCTCGGAAGAGGACGTGTGCATTTACAATTGTAACATCAAGAAAATGGAAAAAAAATTCGATGCTACCTTTTCGGCTCTGTCTATTTTGTATGTTGCTTTCAACATATCAACCTTGTCTACAAATCCTATTGAGTTGCTATAGTCCATTACTGTGGACACAAAACTGCCACCTTGATTCTTTTTTCTTAACTGTTCCACAGGCATATATTTGATCTTGAAACAATTCTTGAAATAGATTTACTGAGGTAAAATAGTTGTCAAAGTATAATTCATATCCTTTCTCTTTCAGTGAATTCGGGAGGTCTTTCACCGTACGGCCTCCGAGATTCTTCTCAGTACTTTCTCCTACTTTACCAATGTATATCTGAAATTCAAGAACATAACCCGAGTCAGCTCTTACCCAAATCTTGTAACCTTGTTTGTTAAATTTTGCTGGCACGTATTTCAATGATCTCCCTTTGAATCGAATCAACTCATCTATTGATTGCTGTCGCATAGGCTGGTACATGAATGTCCATGAATGTGAAAGTACTGACAAAAATGGGTGTAGCTTGTATAAGCTTGTGTAATTTGTCAAAGCCTGCTTCTCGCTTTTTAGGTTGCACTGCATTATCATTTAAATGAAAATGAGCAAGAAGCTATCCAAATCAATTCATAGACATTAAATCTGCATTAAATAGTTTTATCTTGTGATACCTTATTGCTACATCAGTAATCTCTGTAACTAGGCAATTTCTTTATCCCTTTAAGAATATTAATTGCAAAGAAATTTTTTACTTCATTAATAGTAGTAGGGTGGAGATTGTTTCCTCCATATTTTCTTGGTAATATAGAGATTTATTTGATAGACAAAATCTTGTATCAGTGTCTCTGGAAACTATTTCATAAAAAAAAGTCTATAGGCATTTTTGCGTCATCAGTTACATTAGATCCTGTTTTTTTCAAAAAATCTACTCGAAGAGTAAATATTCCATGGACACAAAGTTGACGGCAGGTTGCTGATTTATTTCACGTTCATTATTATTGTTATTACTTCCATTAGCATTACTTCATAAGAAACATTGTTCTGTACAATATCTTCGGCATCTTCCTCTTCATTCTCGTCCTCAAATTCCAACACATCAGTAGAAATGTCATTCAAGATTGTGTCAACAATATTACTATTAATCATTAAGTTTCCACCTTGATTTCTCTATCCCAAAAAAAAATAAAAATTGCTTTAAAAACACTTGGTGACTTCATGATACCACCTAGAAAAATAAACAATTTTTTCAGTTTATTATTTGCCAACATTAACGTTTAAGTTTTATAAGTTCTCTATGTACATCAGAAAAAGCAGCAAAAGTCACAGTTTACTTGCAACTAGGATATTCCAGAAATTAGAATATACCAGAAACTTAGCAATAAGCAGCATCAGAATTCACAATGACAAACACAAGCATGCATGTAACAATTAGCACCAAAATCGCACGCAAACTGAAGCGAATACTATAAGTAACACAAAAAACCGATAGAATGCATCACGATACACAAGTTGAACGATGATTTTGTTATGAGATTACTATGCCTGAAGCTATGATTTGGCTCTAATAGGTGATCTCACTGTGTTTCAGAGTTAAATTCGATAGAATCATTACATAGTATTACGTGTTTGCGACAATTGGTTTCCGATCGAAGCTGCAGATAAACATGGATTTTTTTTTTATAACTTTTGATGTAACGTTTCGAATTGATATGAATCTGGATCTTTATTTAATGATAAATTGTTAGCATAATATACATGGTATAGTTTTTCACTTGACAAGATAGCTACATATAAAAATATACTAATTTATTATCTATAGTTATTTTATATACTTATACACACAACTGAATAACATTGATTTATCTTCCAAATGAAATATTTTCTCACCCACATATTATAAATTATAATTTATTTGGTACAAAAATTATGCCAAATAAATTATTATAGTTTAACACAATTTTTTTTTAGATCATTTTTATAATAGTAACCTATGTGCAATTATTTCTTATCACATTTATAATTGCTCACTAAATTAAACAATGGTTGTTTTATTAATTTACCTCAAATTATCATGTTATCATAACAGAATGTACAATCTTCCTATTTTTCTTTAAAACAATGATAAAAATTTATATGAAATCTTAATTAAATACGTGATAAAAAAAGTAACAATGATCTAGTTCTGATAAATAAAAGTTACAAATAAATAACTAATCAGTTAGAGTATGAAAATACAAAATTGAATGACGAGACTGTCAATCAGACTCATCATCATCATCATCATCTTCTATATTTTCTTTGATATCATTCTTCTCATCCTTCTGATCTTCCTGAAACACAAACAAATATTATATATATAAACTAATATAGAAAACAGAAAAAACTGATACAAACATATATTTACTATTCATTTGTAATACTTACAAAGTTCTCGATGAAGTTTGACGATGAAGTTTCGCTTGCAGTTGCCTCAGAAGTTGTCTCAGACTTACTTATAAAGCAAGTAATAGATTTTTGCCATTTTGGTGTTTCCCTTGGATGGTAAGGGTTCCCGCCAGATTGTTTTTTTGCTGAAAACACATAAATCTTGTTGTAAATGTCTTTGTGTATCATCAAATTTATTGTCTTTATTGTAGAATTAGAAGAATACATGAAATATTACCTCCTTTGCTGCCAGTACTCTTTTTAGGAGTATTGATTTTTACAGGTGCACTCTTTTTTGCAGTTACTTTTCCACCAATAGCTACAAATATATACAGTACTATTATTTTCAATAAAACATATGAAAACTCTAATTCCTTAGTTCAGTATTGTAAAATTTACCTTTCCTAGGAACTCTGTCCGCTTTTGTCCTCACCATATTTTCACGTTTGTATAGAGGGTCGAGAAAATTTTTTTGCAAAATGTAGAAATCAAAAATAAGAAGACCCCAATTACTCCTTGTCAAAGTATCGTTACAAAATTTGAATAAAAGAAGCCAATCAGTATGGCCAAATCAGTTACTGGATATATCAGGTTGACCAATATTCAAACACGTCACTACATGGACGTAGGAAAATATCTGAACGAAAGGGTTGTGCTGTGTTCGGAAACGTCACTCGAGTACTCTTCCTCTCCTTTTATCTCACTCTTGTATTTCGCTCACTCCAACGACTATCGTCTAGTAGTGTGCACACAATGTGGTTGCGTTCTTTTATTTGCACAGATGTAGCTGAATGCATCTCGTGGATACATCAAGATTGTACTTTTTAAGGTTACTAGCTAGTGATGTACTGTCCCTAGAAAATAAGTTTTCCTATTGGCTATTGGATTGTCGTATGTCCAACATCGGGTCCCAATCAGTAATGTATCAGTATTGCTTTTATAAAAATTGTGAGAGAGAAAGGCAGTCTAATAATAATATCAAATAACATAAAAAATGTCATTAATTGAATTAGTACATGGAATGATTTAATACATGGGACATGGCCAGTTATTAAAGGATAAAGAGTCTTCAGAGTTAATTTCAGATGCTGTTATTAAAAATAAACCTTCAATAACTCCCACATTTGTAGTATCCATCTACATCTCATTAATAAATTAATTTTTCCATATTTTTTACTACAATTATCCCAGCAAACACAAAATATTACTGTTATATAACATAGACGTAACACGTACTCTTGTTACTTTTATGTTATATAGCAGTTATGTCTTTCTTTGTTAAGATTGTAATATTTCGACTATATTTAATACACATTTTTGTACATTTATTGAACATACGAGGGTAGTCCAAGAAGTACCCGACCTGACGTATAGATGGCGGTTGTTGTTTGAAAAAAATCACTATGGCCGAAAGCATCAACCTTATAAAGCTGAAGTTTGAAGTTTCAAGACGCTACGTTGTTTAGTATTAGTTTGGCAGCCATCAATAGTGAACGCTCTCAGTACATTTGTAAACATGGAGAAAATTGGTCATCGTTATGTGATACAATATTTTTATTTAAAAGGTCTCAGTCCAACCAATATCAAAACTGAGCTAAATTCTACTCTGGGGGAGTCTGTTCCCTCGTTTACAACAATAAAATATTGGGTGGCAGAGTTTAAAAGAGGCCGTAAGAGCTGCCAAGACGAACATCGCAGTGGTCGACCAAATGAGGTGACCACGCCAGAAATGGTGACGAAAATCCACAAAATGGTATTGGATGACCGTCGACTGAAAGTGCGCGAGTTAGCTGAAATGGTAGGCATATCAAAAAGTACTGTACATCGCATATTGACTGAAAATTTGGACATGGAAAAGCTGTGCGCACGATGGGTGCCGCGTTTGCTCACAATTGAACAAAAACAGCGTCGTGAGGATGTTTCAATCGAGTGTTTGGCGATGTTTCGCAGTAATAAAACCGAGTTTTTGCGTCGATTCATAACCATGGGTGAAACATGGGTTTATCATTTCACACCTGAGACGAAAGAACAGTCGAAACAATGGACTGAAAGGGGAAAATCGGCTCCGAAAAAGGCGAAGACAACTCCATCGGCTGGCAAGGTTATGGCGTCAGTTTTTTGGGATGTGCGTGGGATAATTTTCATTGATTATCTTCAAAAAGGAAAAACAATCAACGGCGAGTATTATGCGAACTTATTGCAGCGTTTAAGTAATGAAATCAAGAAAAAACGTCCGCATTTGGCGAAAAAGAAAGTGTTGTTTCATCATGACAATGCACCGGCTCACACGTCCGTTATTGCGATGGCCAAAATCAATGAGTTAAAGTTCGAATTGCTTTCTCACGCACCCTATTCACCAGATTTAGCCCCCTCAGATTATTATCTATTTCCAAACTTGAAAAAATGGCTTGATGGTAAAAGATTTGCTAACAATGAAGAGGTGGAGTCTGCGGTTGATGGCTATTTTGAGAAATTCGATGGTTTTCACTATAAATATGGTATCGAAGCTATTGAACATCGCTGGGAAAAGTGTATCGAGCTAAAAGGGGACTATATTGAATGAAAAATATTTATATATCTCATAAATATTATAAAAATATTTATTAAAATATATTCATTTATATATATTTTTCTCTTTTCCTGAATTTTTCTTAAAATTTCAATTTTATTGTTTCACACGCTACGTAATTAAATTTAAATTGTACTTCGAAAATTTGCTTACCATTGCTGAGATTCGAATTTCTTATTTTTTATTAATTTAATAATTTTAAATAATTACATTTATTTTTTTCATATATAATATTTGTAAATAGATATATTTACAAAATATTACTACAAATATTTATTTTTCGTTTACTATAAATATTGTATAAAATATTTAGTCTGTATTTTAATAACCCACACAGCAAGAATATCCCAAATACATCATAGCGATATCTTGAAGATATCACATATCCCAAATATATCTTTAGAATATCCTTATGATATATTTTGGACACTTCTGCTATGTGGGAATATTTTCAATAAAGATTTTGATACTTTTTCCTTCATGTATATAAAATATTTATATTATATTTATATAATATTTTTAAGAAATAATTCGAAATAAATATTTATCATAAATATTGTGTGTTGTCTGAGAAACGCACTACTTTCTGCACACCAAAGAACCGTATTCGTACTTAAGGTTCCTACACGTTCGGAACTCAGGCTACAATTTTTCGGCAGCCGCTTGGATTGGGATGCTAAAAGTTGCAAGCAATTGCACGATTATGCTTGCAACTTAAATTAAAGAACGGTCAAGATGTACGCAATCTGCAGCTTGATGTGCGCAACTGGATACACAGAACGATTAAATTATGCATCGGATACATCGGGTTGTATCTGTTGCGAATAAAAGAACGCACCCCTTGTGTCTCTTGTTAAAAAGCAACCATTGGTTGCTTTGCTCTAAAGCCCGTATCAGACTACCGACTGCACAGGCCGACCCGACTGCCGACTCTCAATGGACCAATCACAGTGAGGCGCCAAGTCGGCGCCTCACTGTGATTGGTCCATTGAGAGTCGGCAGTCGGTAGTCTAATACGGGCTTACATTACTGTTATGTCAATTCGTGTGCGGCGCCCCTGGGAACACATCTTTCTACCAAATATCTGAAAATGGTAAAAGGTCCTGCATAACACACACACACACAGGACCAATTCAGAGAGAGAGAATCTTTTTATAGTATTTTTACGAAATACGAAATGCTTGAAAATATAACGAATGCATTTGAAACACAAAAATTCAAGATATATAAATTTTCGTATATACATGAAAAATTAGATTGCAGGCACAGAATTTCTGAATTATATACAATTATATACAACACTAATTTTACGGTTTTATTATTTTTTTACACGAGACATACGAAAGAATTTTAATTCGATTGTTCAGCAAATACAGGATTTCGAGAACTTTTTACACGAATATTCTTTACTTATCTTTCCTTATCATGGTTACACAAATAAACGGAACCCCGTATTTACAGAGAATTCTCCAGACCCTCGCGATAATTCTGTACGATCAAATTGCTCTTTGTTCGATATATAACTTGAGTAATAAATCATGCGGCGAAACATGTCTGCTCGATGATCGACTTTTGGCTGGATAAAATTCTCCCTAATTATTGGATCTTATTAATTAGGTGTAACCCTGACGACGATTCGATCGTTCATTGAGAATACAAAAACAAGCTGAAATTATGCAAAATAATTTATGTATGTTGCACATCGCTATATATATATATATATATATATATATATATATATATATATATATATATATATATATATATATGTGTGTGTGTGTGTGTTACATTAAATAGGCCTTTCCAGATGCGCACACACTTTCCACGTTCGATGATTTTCGGGCGACGCACAAGGTTTTGTCTATAAAGAACAGGCGTGTACTTACACTCATTTGTATATTCTCCGCACACAAGAGTGCACACCCATTTTCAACAAGACTGCACGAATAGGTATTATATTACATAACTTAATTCCTTAATACTGAATCACAGAGCCCTGTTACAGGGCAAACAATAAATTATATCTCTGTGAGTAACTTCGCATAGTTCTGTGTTACATTTATCTCTTGCGCGCATCCAACGTATTAAAAAAAAATATATGTTTATATTAGTATCTACCTGTTTTCTCAAGATTTTAATATCCGATACACGGCGTAGTCACTTTCGCAAAATAGAAAGCATCCACAAGATGTGTATCTTGTCTTCTCATTCTACGAATTACACAAAGATTCAAAAGACAAATTCGTTCGAAAACGTGCGCGCTGTTTGACAGAAAGAGCGCGTGTTATTATACATAGGAAGTTTTATTACTGTATATTTTTTGTGAGATGTCAAATGTACTTTTAGATGTTCTTTGAGTCTTTCAACGGTTGAATATATTTCTCTTTTTTTGCAAATATTATTCTTAACATCTCTCAATTACGATTTTTTTCTAATTCCCTATGAAATTGCTGGTATCTCGAAATTTACGCTGAGATTTTCGGATTGCGCTAACTTAACGATAGTCGACAATTTCACCGCGACCCGTGCAGCCTCGTCGAGATCATCAATCGGCACGATCTTTAAGCCTGCATTCGCGATCAAAGCTTTGGCCTCATCAACGTTGGTGCCCTGTAAACACAAAACGTATGTCGCATCGTGTACTTCCAATTGATTGAGTGGAAACTTAAACATATCGGGGATGTACTTTACCTGCAATCTAACGACCACAGGGATTTTTAAACTTAGTTCCTTAGTCGCTGCGATGATACCTTCCGCTATGACGTCGCATCTCATAATACCTCCGAAAATATTAACTAGAAGAGCGTGAACCTACAAAAGAAAGAACACATATATGTAAAATATAAAATATTATTGCACAATGTCCATAAAGTCCTAAAATTTCTATAAACTTAAAAATAAAGGGACAAACATCTCTTGTTGAAGTCTCTTCTAAATTGAAGATATAATTATTTCATACGAAACGTCTCAAACATAAAGACTTTTGTGTTCCTTTATCGGGTTTGGTTTGCACTGCAGACGCCTCGCATTACGTAATTATATTGTATGTTGATCGATACCGCTTACTCACCCGTGAATCAGAAGTGATGATCTTAAATGCCTCTTTCACCGCAGAAGTTGACGCACCGCCACCAACGTCGAGAAAATTGGCCGGTTCGCCGCCGTGTAGTTTTATAATGTCCATAGTGGCCATAGCTAAACCAGCTCCGTTCACCATGCAACCTATATTACCATCAAGCGCGATGTAATTCAAGTCAAACTTGGCGGCCTCAACTTCTTTAGAGTCTTCTTGAGTCCAGTCTCTCAATGCAAACAATTCCTTCTGCCTGAATTCGGCGTTATCGTCGAACCGACACTTGCAATCCAAAGCAAAATCTATAAAAAGAAAGTAGTACATAAAATAAGTATAAAATAATTTGAAAATATTTAGTATTGAAAGAATTGTATCTTTCTTTACTAGAACATATAATGAATTATGAATCTATGAATCACATAAATTATCGTACTCACAGTTTCCGTTAATATCTTCAGCAAGAGGATTTACTTCTAAGAGCAGAGCGTCTTTCTTAAGGAACATTTGGTAGAGGTTCATAATTATGTTAGAAATGTAGTCCTTGACGTTCTCGAGGCCAAGCTTGGTAGTTATACGCTCCGCTTGTTCCTTTGTAATACCCTTTTTAAGATCGATAGGTTCATACATGATGGCACCTGGATTTGTCGCGGCGACCTCCTCGATGTTCACCCCACCTTGGCTGGATGCTATTATGACGGGACCCTGAAATTACGAGCGCTTGTCAGAATTCTCTTTCTCTTAACGTTTTATTTCAAACATATTAACTCTAATTTGGCAGTCATAGGTATATAAATTGACCCAAGCGAAAAATTAAGATTCCATAGCTGTTGAATCTTGGATCACTGAATCGTGAATGTTATTTCACATTTTGTATTGAACAATAATAGAATAATATATCGTGGGAAGCATCTACTTTTCGATGATTTTATTCCAATACTTTCGTACACAAAAAGATCAGAGGAATCGAAATTATGCCGAAAAAATCATGATTCTATTTAAAAAATTGAAGTTAATTTCGATAGGTATTTTCAACATCATTCTAAAATCAAATAGATATTACTATCTTCTCTTCCCTTGATATTTTATAATTTTTGTTGGAAATACTTTTTCACATCTTTCTTAATTTTTGAAATATTAAGTTGTAAAGTTGTGTAAGCCACCCTGTATACACTGTATCATATAACGCCCGTATCATACACACAACAGAGGTGTAACATCCACGCGGTACATCTTGAATAATGCTAATGCCGGCGGTACTGAAATTTCCAGGTCTCATAATTAGAAAAATATTTAATGACAAAATACATTATTATATTGTTTTGCAAAATTCTTGAAATTAGTTACAAGATTATACAATGAAAAATGGAGGTTTTTTTCATTTAAAAATGGAAGATGACCTTCACGTAACCTCAACGTTATCAAGGTCATACTAATTCTACTATGCGTGATTTAAAACCACACAACTTTTGTATGAAACATTTTTTAAGAAAATGCGTATTTTTCGAAAAAAAAAAACACCTGATACAAACGTTCTGTGACACCCTGTATACCCCACAGGACGCCTGTATATAGAGTGCGTCATCTCAATTTCATAATCTCTTGTGAAGATATAGAGCGGATTAAGATGAACAAAGAAGTCCAACCGTTTTACGAGAATCGCAATAATTAATAATCGAGATATTAATTGTGAAAGATTTGTAAATAATCAAGCATGATATGATAGACAGGCTACATTGACGATATCTGTCGTCGTGTACTTATACATTAGGTCAAATTGAGTAAAAAATTCTTCTACTATTTTGTAAATAACCATGTAGATTTTTAATTATTAGTTAAAGAAAATTGTTGCACGATTTTGCACAATAATACATCAATCTTCTTTAGTTAATAACTAAAAATCTATGTGGTCACTTGCAAAATGGAGGACTTTTTTGTTCAGTTTGACCTTATGTACAAATACATGACGACAGACGTCATTATTATTCATCTACCATCTCGAGTGTCATTATTTATAAATCTTCTTCAATTAATATCTCGATATTTATCACGAATATCGCATTAAGAAAAACGATATATGACTTTTATGTTCACCTCAATCCGCTCTACATTCTCATGAGAGATTGTGAAATCTCATACAGACTCAGTGTGTTAAAGCAACAAAAAATAAGTATGCCAACGAAGGGTTTCAAGTTTTAAATTAAACGTGCTTACACCAAAGGCTCTTTCCATCATGACAGCGAGGTAATACTCCTTGCGGGGGAACATACGTTGCGTCACCATCACGGCGTTGCATATCCGACCAGCTTCGCCGGTTTGCTTCGTGATCAGCAGTTTACCCAGCATCTGACCTGCCAATGCTTTAGCTTCTTCCGGTCTGTAAACAACAAAGCAGTAAAAGATGAAATAATTCTCAACATAGCCAGTTAAGTCATAACTCTTTTCTAGGATATTTTTGGAGCACAATCACATACGCAGTTATTACTCACGTTTCGCACATCTTTACTCCGCTAACGCTGGATCCTTTGAAGTGCCCTTTTCCTCTGCCGCCCGCGAGGACCTGAGCCTTCAAGACAATGTCCTTAGTTTTTAGGTCGGCAGCGAGTTTGGCCGCATCGTCGGGAGTTTTGGCAACGCCGAATTTTGGGGTAGGTACACCGGCCTCATTAAGTAAACTGTAGCTAATGTGCTCGTGTACATTTAAATTCCTGGTCTGCTGTTTTGCTGGGTTGATTTTGCACGCTAATATCTGGAAGTTTGTAAGGTACTACGATGACTAAACAATTGATTAAATAAAACGTTACTGTGTGCACACTTGTTTGCAGAACAGTTTGCATTTTATTTTCGATCTATTTTGAAACATCTAACATCAGAAAATGAGAAAATTTATTTTATAAGAATGATTTAAGATAGTTATATTTCTCATTAGATATTGTATATTCTCTTTTTCCAGTAGCATCAAATTGACCGCTCATAAATTTACTATTTATCATACAAAATCACGTTTTCATACATTTGTTTTACTGCTAATTTAAAATATACTTAAAATATACGCACACATATATATATACACAAAAAATATTGTTAACTAGTACTTAACACTTTTATATTTTATTTTTCTGATGAAAACATTATTTATGTATCAATTTATATAATAAAGATGTATAGTGTCAATTACAGAGTAGTTTAGATATAATAAAATTGAGAACTCACTAAAAACTATCAAAATTGAATGTCGTTACAGACGGGCTTACTCTGTAATAATATAATTGATAATAAGAAATAATTAATATTAATAATTAATTATATATTTATTGTGAAAACCCATGATAAACGATTCTCAATTTTGACAGTTTGGTGAGCTCCCGACTTTATTGTGTCTAAATTGTTTTGCAACTAAGTATAATATAGATAAATAGAGATATATATGTATTTTTAAATGTGTACACACACATACACACACACATACACACACATATGTATATATGTATGTATGTATATGTATGTATGTATATGTATGTATGTATATGTATGTATGTATATGTATGTATGTATATGTATGTATGTATATGTATGTATGTATATGTATGTATGTATATGTATGTATGTATATGTATGTATGTATATGTATGTATGTATATGTATGTATGTATATGTATGTATGTATATGTATGTATGTATATGTATGTATGTATATGTATGTATGTATATGTATGTATGTATATGTATGTATGTATATGTATGTATGTATATGTATGTATGTATATGTATGTATGTATATGTATGTATGTATATGTATGTATGTATATGTATGTATGTATATGTATGTATGTATATGTATGTATGTATATGTATGTATGTATATGTATGTATGTATATGTATGTATGTATATGTATGTATGTATATGTATGTATGTATATGTATGTATGTATATGTATGTATGTATATGTATGTATGTATATGTATGTATGTATATGTATGTATGTATATGTATGTATGTATATGTATGTATGTATATGTATGTATGTATATGTATGTATGTATATGTATGTATGTATATGTATGTATGTATATGTATGTATGTATATGTATGTATGTATATGTATGTATGTATATGTATGTATGTATATGTATGTATGTATATGTATGTATGTATGTATGTATGTATGTATGTATGTATGTATGTATGTATGTATGTATGTATGTATGTATGTATGTATGTATGTATATATGTATGTATGTATATGTATGTATGTATGTATGTATGTATATGTATGTATGTATATGTATGTATGTATATGTATGTATGTATGTACGTATGCATGGATGTAAATATATATATATATATATATATATATATATATATATATATATATATATAAACGTGATATACATCTTTATATATCTTTAATCACAATAGTTTCTTACCTAAATCTCATAAGTAGAGAATTTGAAAAATATTAAAAATAGAAATTAAAAATAATATGCTTGTCTCAAAGAACACGCATGAGAAGAGTCAACTTTGATTACAAATATCTTAACTCTCAGACGATAAATTTTTTTCTAATTGCGCGAGTTAGATAATATTTCACTGCGTATATAATGCAAATTTCATTAAATTCTCATGAAACTCGTTCCATGATACAACTGCTATAGTCGACATCAAATTACTAGTCTGCTTTTATTTCTGTGAATTTTGAAAAAAAAAGATATATATATATATATATATATATATATATATATATATATATATATATATATATCTACTACGTTTGAACGTAGCTTCAGAATTCACAGAAACAAAAGCAGACAACTTATCGGGCCACGATTGTTTGTAGACGACATGTTTGAGCGCCATTCTTCATTCAATTCTTACGCAATTCTTTCAGATTGTGTGTGTATACACTAAAAGTTAATATTATGCGTATTGATCAAACTACAGAAACTGATAACTAATTGTCAATGCGGCACATTGGTATCGTGTAGAAGATAAGACGAACAGGTTAAAGTACACGTGAATCACTATAAAACATGCGCGCCATTTATAGTGTATGGATTTCTACTCGAAGGCTAACTAGTGGCAATGAGTTATATATTCGTTACATACGCATCTTTTATGCATAACTTGGCAACGGCACTTTGTATGCAGCGAGTAAGATTGCATAATAACTTTTAAAACGACCAGATTCTTTTTCATTATACTTTATACTTTTTTTATTATATACTTTGAGATTTACTTTTTCCGGGATAAAGAATATCGAAGCTTCGATTATCGAAGCGAAAGTTCAACATAAACTCGTTTAACGAAGCCTATTCATATTTTTCGAATATTAAAGATCTAAAAAAAAATCAACTTCAGACATATTAACTCCTTCCAGGGACGAATTCCTCAAAGATCTAAGTAGTATTTATAGTCGGATCTTATATTTAAGATCGTCTTAAGTTTATCCTCAGATGTAATACAGATTGTTTCATTGGATGCATTCAATACTACAACCTGAGCGTTTAGTAAGCTCTTATATGTGATTGGTGTATTTTTTAGATCTAAAACAATAAATTAATCGAATATAAGAGCTTACTAAGTGTTCAGTGAGTGATCTTGTACACGCATTGACTATGAAGCATCTGAAAATGAACCTAAGATTACTTTAAATATAAGATCGGAATATAAATAACGTCCTATGATCTATAGGAGTAAACTTGATTTGGCTTTGGCAGTCACGTGCGACAAGAGCGCGAAACACAAGTTTATTCGTGTAGACTTTCGTTTTTTGATGGAAATTCTAGAAAAGCCTATTACACGAGTCTTCTCAAGAAGTTTTCGTAATTCCTCTTGTAGACTTTTAAAGCTCATATCAGATTGAGAATTGAAGGTTACAATCAGACCAATCAGGCAATTTAAATCTTGATTCTGCTTTACTTGATTGGTCAGATTGTAATCCTCAATATATAGTCTGATATGGGCTTTAATGTCTTTATCAGACTGAAGATTACAATCACACCAATCAGGTAATCTAAATCTTCATTTTGTCTTACTTAATTGGTCTAATTATAATTCTCAATCCATAATCTCTGATAGTCATAAGAGTCAGCAGAAGAAGCTATGGAGACTTGTCAAAGAAGCAAAGGCATTTGTCGTTTTTCAACCAAAATACGAAGAGAATCTCCTTTTAATTGCGATATTTGTAATCAAGATAATCGTCCTTAGGAGACTACAGAATGTTTTTTTAATAATCAGAATGAAAACTGAGTAATTTATTTGAGCAAATATTCGATTGAAAGTGCAACACGAGTTTATATTTTCTTTTATAATAAATTTTTAAAGACTTGCAAAATTCGACTCTATAGTCCCTTTGATATTTATACAAGACGAAAGTTTTGGGAGCAAATATAACGTCTGTGCGAAATACGACAAATTACAGATACTACGGAAAGTGCAGTCTAGCTCCTGAGTTAATTTCCGGCTTTTGCGTCATTGCGGAAGATATGCATTAATATTTGCATGTATATGGACATACATTTACACACAAAGACGGTGTTTTGCGGCTTATCGCACGCAGCTTCTAAAATCAAATCAGGATTTGCTCTTAGCTCTTGCCAGTCCTTCAGAAAATCAGAAAAAAATAATTTTGTTTTAAAGTAAAGTAAAATTAAGGTATTTTAATTAAGTTTTATTTTATTAAATTTAATATTTTATTATTTTATTAGTATTAAATTTTATTTTATTTTAATTAAAAAAATGATTTTGATTTTGATAAAGTAAAATAAAATTAGTTCTTTTTTAATTTTAAAGTGACATAAATATCTGTCAATCGTATGATGAAATTTCTTTTTTTCTTGTCGAAAATATTTGTTCACAATATTGTTGTTCGTTATACCATGATCGTTATACCATGATCAGTAAATTAAAAGAATTAAAAGAAAAAAATTAACATATCTCTCCTTCTCATACATACATATGTATCAGTATCCTTGAGAAATTTAAAAGATTATAGACTTATAGAGAAAGACTGTGCATTTTTATTGGAGAGTTGGAATTAATATTAGTAGAAGAGGATGATAGAGAGTAAGATGCTTTCTTTGTCTAATTATCTACTTTTTTTTGTTTCACTCTTTCTTTTGTTTCTCCTGTATTGTTCTCTCCTAGAATTAAAGTACTGTGTATGTTTTTGACTTAACATTATCTCTGTCCTTTAATCGTTATCAGCCATCTACTAAGAGCATGCAGTCTATGCTATAAGTCTATGATCTATTTCTTCTTTCACTTTCATGCTTTGTTCTTTTTTTGTTTTCTCTACAGTACTGTATGACAAAGCATCTTACTCAACATATTTTTATCTTTTACTTTACTTATTTCTATAAATTTTCTTATTATTTTTATGTAAACAACTTACTAATGAAACAACTTACTAATGAAATGAATGTCAAAGTTTTTACCATAATTTTACTTTAAAAAATGAAAAGAAACACGGGTATAAAATATCTTTTATATTTCCTTTTCTTACACATACCTTCGCTATGTTTGCGCATTTACATTAATTTATAAGATGAAAATGTGACTTTTTATTTCATGTCGGCGGCGTAAACGGGTCATTGACTTCGACAACCGAACACGTGCACCAACATCTGTCTCCCTCCTTCTCTCTCTCTCATTTTTTTCATTCCAAGAAAGCGTGATTTGACCAAATTCTTTCAAGAGAGAGAGAGAGAGAGAAAGAAAACCGACGGTCGACGAGGTTTGCTGTGTGCACGAACGATCGATTGACTATTTTTTCTCGCTCTGGTCTTCATTAGCGCGCACTCGAATCAACCTTCCCGAAATAGAACGACGATCATGATCATTGACCACGCGCGCGCGCTCGATCGTTTGACAAGTGTCTCTCTCCCCCTGGATAATCCCATTAAACTCAATCAAACGCGAACGGATGTCAAGCCCCATGGGATAGAGGAACGTCAAAAGGTCGACATGATCGAGATGCAGAAGGCATTTGCGTGATTGCGTAACCGCTGGACGAATTTTTCGTAGAAAAACGCACGATCGACCAAGCACTGGCTTGGTTTCGAATCGCTTGACCCTGGCGCTCAATTTAGCAGACCACTTTGCGGTCCACTATGGCGGAACGTCCTTCTCCGCTCTCTGTCTCTCTCTTTCGCACTGGCGCGCTCCTCTCTCACACAAGCGAGTCCTCGGCGTTCGTGAACGCAGAGATACTTCTGCGCGTTCTTTCCCGACAACGAACGACGCATTACAAGTGTCCATTCCATCTCGACGTGAAGGTTCGCCCGCTCACGTACCTTGGAGCTGTTGAAACGGCCGAGACTCTCCGCGAGTGAGATCGCCCGCGATAACATGGTTGCCATCTTAGCTCGAGCGACGGCGACGGACTGGCACTGAGCGCGAATTTCAGTCTCACCTTCCCCACCTTGCCCTGCCCTGTCTTGTCCTACCTTGACGTTTCGCACGCTCGCGCAACGTGACGCAAAGTCTATGACGCAGCCTCGCACCACGGAGCGACACAAAGGCTGCGTTCGCTTTGGACGCTTACGCGCTGTAAGCGTTATTCTATCTTTATCGCTGATTATACACGGGTAGAAGATAGAATGACGCTTATAGCGCATAAGCGTCCAAAGCGAACGCAGCCAAAGTCCACGATGTTGTTGTGCGAATCACGACTGCAGCGCCACTTGAATTTGAAAAATCATTCTCAAATAGCTTGGCAATAGAGACTTCGAAACGAAAGAAAAATCGTATTTAAGGCTTCTGGGTACTCGCGTAGGCTGTCTTTGTTCGAAGCAAAAAATCACATGCTCACGATTCTTCTTGCGTTATACGCAAGAAATAAAAAGATATATACACTTAAATTTTGAAAACACTCATATGGATGTCAAATAAATAGTCAATATATTGAATAAAATATTGAATCATTCTTATAATTTAAATAAAAACTATAAAAAATCTTTATTGCGATACTTTTATTTTTTACATAATAAACCCAGATAACCAAACCTGCGTGAACAGATTTTGAGCAGAGCTTGCTATCAACTTTTGATGGCAAATAGATAACAAATTTGATGCAGGATCTGTTATATCAAATCTTGCTGCCAAATTGCCGCCAGATATGCGGCAAAGCTTGTTGTCAGATAATTGCTGCTGATTTGCAGCAAAAACCGCGCAGAGTTTGTAGCGATTTGACGGCAGGTTGGCAGCAGAAACGACGCAGACCTTGCTGTGTTGCAAGCTTTGCGCGTTTTTGCTGCAAATTTGGCACCAATTGCTCGACAGCAAGATCTGTCAAAACCGCCAATCTGCCAAAACCGTAGCCTAATGTAGACACAGATGGCTATGGTTTTGCTGTGGGTTTTTGATGAAATTTGCTGCCAATCTGCGCGCAGTCTGCGCTCAATTTGCTTACTGAGAAGATTGAGGACATTATTGTATTAAAACTGATATTTATTGAAGTGGATGAAATATTAATTTATTAATATAAAACATTGCACATATATTGTAAGGTTATAAACTAACATTGCATATACATGCACGCACATAGAGATGTATAAATAAACTAAATACTTAGATCTAAAAATAAATTAAAAAGTAATAAAATACAATGTAATGTTTCTAAGAATATTCGATTAGCTAATTGGCTTACTGATAAGTTTTGCTGCTTACGTATCTTTATGTGTATAGTATAAACTGTAGTAAAATAATAGTAGTATAGTAGTAGTATAGTAGTAGTATAGTATTAGGAGTACAAATTAGTTCGGTCCGTTTTCAAAAGATAACTCTGGCTGTTATGAATGTTTCATAGTGACAGCTGATTTCGGTGGTTTCAGAGAGATTAGACATCTGTCAAAAATATTCAGTTTATATCGCTTTGAGTTTCATATAAAACCCCTATTTTTTACAGTGTTGAATATGTCAAATTTTATGTTAACTAAGCAGCATTTGCGGGAGGTTTTAGTGCTTTAATTGGAAGTTTTTCTGCTTTAATTGGAAGAAAAGTGCAGCTGAAGCGCATCGAATGCTTGTAGAAGTTTATGGTGACAATGCTCCAACTGATAAATAATGTAGGGAATGGTTTCGACGTTTCAAGAATGGTGATGGCAGTCCATACTTATGTAGTCAAAGGTTTTGAAAGACATGATTGAAACAGACTCGCCTTTATCAGTTCAAAATAGTGGCTTTTACATCGTGCACTTGATACGCGTACTAAATAGTAACTTTCTATTAGATAATCTTAATATCGACGATATATATAATCAATGGTATATTAAGTTGGTATAATACTCATCAAGAAAACGTATTGTATTGATTGAATGCGTCGTCGTTGATATGCATTGTCAATATTAAGATTATTCCCTAATAGCACAGATGTCCAGGGGACATCCAGAAGACATCCTGAGGCATCCTGAGGACATTCTTCGTCCTCAGGACGTTCTTAGGGCGTCCTCAGATCTTGTGCTATCTGGGTTGTTACGTCCCGGCGGGTTGCGGCCACGCTGCCGTGAAGAATAGCGCTCGAACCCTAGCACGGGGTTAGATCGCAATTTTTCGGGCTAAACAAATCGCGTGATTCTACCCGGGAATCCGTGCGATCAAGGGTAATCGCGATGGATTTCGTGCAAGAGGCGTAGTATAACCACCGTAGTGTAACC
>NW_022639527.1:987770-988736 GCF_010583005.1 Odontomachus brunneus | reverse complement strand
TTGACGTTTCGCACGCTCGCGCAACGTGACGCAAAGTCTATGACGCAGCCTCGCACCACGGAGCGACACAAAGGCTGCGTTCGCTTTGGACGCTTACGCGCTGTAAGCGTTATTCTATCTTTATCGCTGATTATACACGGGTAGAAGATAGAATGACGCTTATAGCGCATAAGCGTCCAAAGCGAACGCAGCCAAAGTCCACGATGTTGTTGTGCGAATCACGACTGCAGCGCCACTTGAATTTGAAAAATCATTCTCAAATAGCTTGGCAATAGAGACTTCGAAACGAAAGAAAAATCGTATTTAAGGCTTCTGGGTACTCGCGTAGGCTGTCTTTGTTCGAAGCAAAAAATCACATGCTCACGATTCTTCTTGCGTTATACGCAAGAAATAAAAAGATATATACACTTAAATTTTGAAAACACTCATATGGATGTCAAATAAATAGTCAATATATTGAATAAAATATTGAATCATTCTTATAATTTAAATAAAAACTATAAAAAATCTTTATTGCGATACTTTTATTTTTTACATAATAAACCCAGATAACCAAACCTGCGTGAACAGATTTTGAGCAGAGCTTGCTATCAACTTTTGATGGCAAATAGATAACAAATTTGATGCAGGATCTGTTATATCAAATCTTGCTGCCAAATTGCCGCCAGATATGCGGCAAAGCTTGTTGTCAGATAATTGCTGCTGATTTGCAGCAAAAACCGCGCAGAGTTTGTAGCGATTTGACGGCAGGTTGGCAGCAGAAACGACGCAGACCTTGCTGTGTTGCAAGCTTTGCGCGTTTTTGCTGCAAATTTGGCACCAATTGCTCGACAGCAAGATCTGTCAAAACCGCCAATCTGCCAAAACCGTAGCCTAATGTAGACACAGATGGCTATGGTTTTGCTGTGGGTTTTTGATGAAATTTGCTGCCAATCTGCGCGCAGTCTGCGCTCAATTTGCTTACTG
>NW_022639527.1:986963-987389 GCF_010583005.1 Odontomachus brunneus | reverse complement strand
GTCGGACAGTCGCAGGCTTTAATCGTAGTTTCGCGCGTATAGAAATAATGTAGATAATGACTTACCAGTGGTCGTCCACCGTGCGGTTGCTCTCTGTACCCCTGGATGGCGCTCTCGTGGCTTGCATGGACCGGCACCTCCTGGACCTCTAGATGCTGCCGACTCTGAGGACCTCGTTCTGGATCGCGCGGCGGCGAGTTTGAATATTCGGATCACTTGTAATTGACCGATGGACATTAGGGAGGAATACCGCACGTCGTGGTTTCGCTTAGGCGTAGGAGGAAATGTGCCGTGTAAGGATGTTCGAATGGGAGGAAGTAGAAATAGAATTACTACAGATAATATATATATATATATATATATATATATATATATATATATATATATATATATATATATATATATATATACATACATACATATATG
>NW_022639527.1:985276-986924 GCF_010583005.1 Odontomachus brunneus | reverse complement strand
GAGCAGAGCTTGCTATCAACTTTTGATGGCAAATAGATAACAAATTTGATGCAGGATCTGTTATATCAAATCTTGCTGCCAAATTGCCGCCAGATATGCGGCAAAGCTTGTTGTCAGATAATTGCTGCTGATTTGCAGCAAAAACCGCGCAGAGTTTGTAGCGATTTGACGGCAGGTTGGCAGCAGAAACGACGCAGACCTTGCTGTGTTGCAAGCTTTGCGCGTTTTTGCTGCAAATTTGGCACCAATTGCTCGACAGCAAGATCTGTCAAAACCGCCAATCTGCCAAAACCGTAGCCTAATGTAGACACAGATGGCTATGGTTTTGCTGTGGGTTTTTGATGAAATTTGCTGCCAATCTGCGCGCAGTCTGCGCTCAATTTGCTTACTGAGAAGATTGAGGACATTATTGTATTAAAACTGATATTTATTGAAGTGGATGAAATATTAATTTATTAATATAAAACATTGCACATATATTGTAAGGTTATAAACTAACATTGCATATACATGCACGCACATAGAGATGTATAAATAAACTAAATACTTAGATCTAAAAATAAATTAAAAAGTAATAAAATACAATGTAATGTTTCTAAGAATATTCGATTAGCTAATTGGCTTACTGATAAGTTTTGCTGCTTACGTATCTTTATGTGTATAGTATAAACTGTAGTAAAATAATAGTAGTATAGTAGTAGTATAGTAGTAGTATAGTATTAGGAGTACAAATTAGTTCGGTCCGTTTTCAAAAGATAACTCTGGCTGTTATGAATGTTTCATAGTGACAGCTGATTTCGGTGGTTTCAGAGAGATTAGACATCTGTCAAAAATATTCAGTTTATATCGCTTTGAGTTTCATATAAAACCCCTATTTTTTACAGTGTTGAATATGTCAAATTTTATGTTAACTAAGCAGCATTTGCGGGAGGTTTTAGTGCTTTAATTGGAAGTTTTTCTGCTTTAATTGGAAGAAAAGTGCAGCTGAAGCGCATCGAATGCTTGTAGAAGTTTATGGTGACAATGCTCCAACTGATAAATAATGTAGGGAATGGTTTCGACGTTTCAAGAATGGTGATGGCAGTCCATACTTATGTAGTCAAAGGTTTTGAAAGACATGATTGAAACAGACTCGCCTTTATCAGTTCAAAATAGTGGCTTTTACATCGTGCACTTGATACGCGTACTAAATAGTAACTTTCTATTAGATAATCTTAATATCGACGATATATATAATCAATGGTATATTAAGTTGGTATAATACTCATCAAGAAAACGTATTGTATTGATTGAATGCGTCGTCGTTGATATGCATTGTCAATATTAAGATTATTCCCTAATAGCACAGATGTCCAGGGGACATCCAGAAGACATCCTGAGGCATCCTGAGGACATTCTTCGTCCTCAGGACGTTCTTAGGGCGTCCTCAGATCTTGTGCTATCTGGGTTGTTACGTCCCGGCGGGTTGCGGCCACGCTGCCGTGAAGAATAGCGCTCGAACCCTAGCACGGGGTTAGATCGCAATTTTTCGGGCTAAACAAATCGCGTGATTCTACCCGGGAATCCGTGCGATCAAGGGTAATCGCGATGGATTTCGTGCAAGAGGCGTAGTATAACCACCGTAGTGTAACCTTACGGTGAGTCGGAC
>NW_022639527.1:985071-985266 GCF_010583005.1 Odontomachus brunneus | reverse complement strand
TATATATATATATATATATAATGTGTATATAATATGCTCACAAAGTATCTTAAGTATGGCTAGAGTAATGGAAGTGACGAAATAACTAAAATGAACTATTTAACAAACTAAAGAATTATGCATTAAAATAAAACGCTCGTAAATGTTTAAGTATGTTAAAGATAACCTAAAGTTAATTGCTTAAGAATTAGAGGA
>NW_022639527.1:984748-985061 GCF_010583005.1 Odontomachus brunneus | reverse complement strand
CGATAACATTCAGTTTATATCGCTTTGAGTTTCATACAAAATCCCTGTTTTTTACTGTGTGAATATGTCAAATTTTGTGTTAACTAAGCAGAATTTGCGGGAGGTTTTAGTTTTCTGCTTTAATTGGAAGAAAAGTGCTGAAGCGCATCGAATGCTTGTAGAAGTTTATGGTGACAATGCTCCAACTGATAAATAATGTAGGGAATGGTTTCGACGTTTCAAGAATGGTGATGGCAGTCCATACTTATGTAGTCAAAGGTTTTGAAAGACATGATTGAAACAGACTCGCCTTTATCAGTTCAAAATAGTGGCT
>NW_022639527.1:968759-984738 GCF_010583005.1 Odontomachus brunneus | reverse complement strand
GAGGACTATCTTTGGACTTCCAATCCCGGCACCCGACTCTGACTGACTGCCACGCCGGTCACTCTACTGCTGCTGAGCTTTTGTGATCCCGCCTTTAGGAGGGGGTCTGAATGGTAGTGATGCCTTCCTTTTGGGAAAGAAAGGTTTCGTACCTGGAGTGTCTGAGGTAAAGGATTATTTAGACAGAAATTTATCATTGGCTGGCAGCCTGGTCGGTCGGACGTGACATTATCTAATAGAAAGTTACTATTTAGTACGCTGTCAAGTGCATGATGTAAATCAGGCCATTGAATATACAGCGTCAGTATTTATTATTCGACTATTTCACGACCCTTCTCCCTTGTCTAATGGGAGAATTTAGTTTTCAATGAAATAGTTTTCTCATTAGATAAGACAGATAAATTCTGAAACTTACAAAAAAAAAAAAATTAGACAATTTTTTCGACTACGGCCGGTATTCATAGTCCGATCTTATATTTAAGATCGTCTTAAGTACTGTCTTAAGATGTCATGAACCAATCACAGATCCGTATTCGCATCTTAAGACATTACTTAACACGGCTTGAAATAAGATTTGACTATGAATACCGGCCTACGAGTGTACTAAAAATATATTCTATGGGCAAATGTTGAAAACATCTTTTAAACAGTTCTTAAGTATCATTTCTTTTCTTTGGTACAATCCACTGCTTTCTCATTCGGTGATTTCGCAATGATACTAATATCTAAATCTAAAGACTTTGCGAGATTCATCATTAATGCTAACTTAACGGACGTCTCAGCTGCTCCGGCAAAATCATCCACGGAAAAAACTTTTATCTTAGAATCCGCTATTAATGCTTTAGCTTCCTTCACATTAGTACCCTGGAAAGAAACAAAGAAAAATTAACTTTTTCAAAAATATTGATATACGTGCGTATATTTAGAAAAGTTCAGTTTTTTTTAATTCATTATTGACAAAAATATAACGAAAATTTTACTGCGAATAAGCATTTGCTACCAAATTCTACAATAAGAAAGAAAAATTTTGTCATATGATTCACTACGGATTATTTCAATCGTTTCCGAATGTATTTTTCGAATTAATGCAAAGTGAAATAAAATGTTTATCTCACTCTAATGGCGAATTCGATTGCTGGCACTAGTGCGCACTGAGTGTGCACTAAGGGCGGTATTTATAGTCGAATCTTATTTCAAGACCGTCTTAAGTAATGTTTTATGGCTCCTGCACACAAGACGCGGTAATGCTTGCCGCGCAGCGAAAGTCCGCGCAACAGCCAATCAATATGTTGTTTTTCCGTAAGAGCTAAAAGGTTATTGCGGAAAGCAGTATATTGATTGGCTGTCGCGCGAACTTCCACCACGTCCTGTGTGCAGGAGCCATAACAAGTTCATGTAAAAAGTTTCACGTTTCTACGCTTCACTGAGTTTAATGATCACGAGTTCATGTGAACTTTTCACTTTTCACGTTTCCGTCCTAGGGGAAAAGTTACATAATCGCTGCTCTGAGCACGGATGTGTAGTGTTGTGTCGACGATTACGACAATTGGAATTTAATTTGTGTCGCCGTGCATGAAAGTATCTAGGGATATTGCAACTGAAAAGCACCCAATGATGTGCTGCGTTCAGAAACACATACTGTGTGTACACTACTAGACGATAGCCGATGGAGTGAGCAAAATACAAGAGTGAAATAAAAAGAGAGGAAGAGTACTTGAGTGAGGGTGCTATTACATGAAGCGCGGAAACGCGGAAGATAAAATCTTACTAGATCCGTTACGCGTCTGTTTTGATTGCCTTATATTACATGAGGCATATTTTGAGCGGAAAAGCGGTATGGGGAATTATAAAATATTAATTTTTAACGGTATTTATTAATTAAAATGCTTGTATTCAACAGATAAGCTGGAAAGATAAACATATTAGTAAAAATTGCAGTAAATTAAGTTAATACAATTTTAAAAAATGAATACAGATGTTTATTTGTAACCAAACTGTTCCGCTTTTTCGTGCAAATTGTGCTCCATGTAATATAAGGAGAAATAAAGTCGCGGAGTTGTTGAACCTAACTGCCGTTACATTAAGACGTGTTCAAACACGTTCGGACCTGATATTTTCTTGGAATTCATACCTTGATACCTTAAATAAAAAGACAATAGAGAAAAGTTTTGGGCCTTCCGCTTGTCCGCTTTTTCAACGTATGGGAAGAAATGGCCGCGTTCAGTAGAACAAGTGATCAGTAAGCGCTCAGTGAACTCTTGCATCTGATTGGAGTATAGTTGGAGATCTAAAAGAATATGCCAAATCATATACAAGAGCTCCCTGAGCGCTTACTGATCACTTGTTCTACTGAACGCGGCCAATGATTCAATTCGCGGAACGTGGAAATCTAGTAAGATTTTGTCTTCCGCGTTTCCGCGCTTCATGTAATGGCACCCTAACGTTTCCGAACGCAGCCATGCTTGTGTCGACTTGTGTTATTAAATGGAAAGCACCCATTGTTGATAATCGTATGCCTCTGAGACGCGGCAGTTTCGTTTTAATTGTTGTTGCAAGTGAAATATATACGCGTACGTCATAATGTGCGATCTCCCAACGGAACAAAAAGTTTATCTGATCGAGTGCTTCTTTAATAGTGGCAAAGTGTACATTGATGCTTACATAAAATTTCGTGCTAAGTTTGGCACGCGTAAAACTGTTAACGGGTATACTTTAAGGAGGTTAGAATTCAATTTTTCTCATGTCCATATATCTGCACGCTGCATTCTAATATTCATTACCAGTACTGATAATCTATCTTGGATAATTATTCAATTTAGCTTCCTCACCTCCGATTTCGGTGAAAATAGGCTTAATTCACGCGTTTTTGCATGAGAAACAACTGTTTCCTCTGACAAAATTGTCGCTCTGCACCGAGTAGCGAGATATTAGCCAACAAAGTTGACGGCGCATTAGGTTAGGAAATCTGTCACACCGACGATATGTAGCGATATACCTCGCGGCATCATGCGCGTGCTCCGTGCAACATAGAAACAGTACGCGAATTAGAAATGTATTAGAACATGCATAAGTAAAAAAGTATTATTGAAACATATATTACAAAACTATAATATAATGCAATAAAATATTTCTGTTATTATGATATTATAATACCTGTATCTGATCTTTAAAAACCTTTAATTATTTAATTTTCATTAAGCTTTAATATAACTATTATAATTTTTTTAATATAGCTGTGTAACTTTTTATTTCTAAGAAAGAAAATAAGAAAAACTAATAAAAGTGTATGTATGTATGTATACAGGGTGTCTCACAACTGGTAGAACACCGTTAGGAGTAGGTAGAGGGTGCAATTTGGAACTGAAAGTTTCTCTTCCATTTTTGGATCCGACAATTAGTTAATGAGATATTTATCAATTAAGTTTGCCAATCCCTTAGCGCCCTGAGTGAGCGCTCAGGGACGCTATGGATTCTTCAGGGGCCCTGCTTGTCTGTTTTTCTCCCCTTTTTGTACACACACATTAAAATCATTCACGATACTCAACCACCGACATGCAGAAAACATTTAAGTCACCCGTGCACTCGAAGGAAGCATACCACACATGCCCTCCCCCTGCGGCACATAAAGTGCAATCATTCCGCCCACTTGCACTAAAAATATTCAAATTATCCATGCACTCATAACCGCACATAAAAACATCCATACATTATCCCCTCACATTGAAAACTTGCCATCCTCCTAGCCCCGATCAGGCATTCATCCACACATTCACTCACTCACTCACTCATCCATATTTATTTCTCTGTGATACAAAAAAAGAAGAGAAAAAGCAAGACCCCTAACAATACAGAAAAGCAGAGCCCCTAAGGAGTCCACGGCGTCCTACAGTCCTGAGCGCTCACTCGGGGCGCTAAGGAATTGGCAGACTTAATTAATTAATATCTCATTAACTAATTGTCGGATCTAAAAATGGAAGAGGAACTTTCAGTTCCAAATTTCACCCCCTAACTACCCCTAAAGGGTGTTCTACCAGTTACATATACAGGACACCCTGTATATGTATGTATATACAGGGTGGCGCTAAACGTTCCAGCTAGGCTTAGAGATCTTGTAGGAAATGTAATTCTGAACAAAAAATTTTCTATAAACATGAGTCGAAAAATGCTTCTTTAAGAAGTTACCGCCTAAAAGCACGTTTCCTCTAAAATTACGTTTTTAAAAAACATTTTTTCAAATATCTAGGAAAGTATGCTTTTTTTTTAAAAAAAGTATGGAAACCAAAGTTGTAGAGTATTAAATTTTCTTTGAAATGAGGCAAAAATATTTTTATTACGTTCCATAGGTCTTAAAATAACTTCTTAAGGAAGCATTTTTCGATCCATGTTTATAGAAAATTTTTTGTTCAGAATTACATTTCCTACAAGATCCTTCCAAGGAATTACATTTCCTTACATTATTTCCTACAAGATCTCTAAGCATGGTTGGAACGTTTGGTGCCTATATATAGTATCATATATATAATAATGTACTGTGTATTATGTACATGAGTCCTTGATTTGTCAATGCAATGTATTGAAAGTCAGGAAATATATTTTGAGTATTTATTATAAAACTAAATTGTAAATAAATTACACATTCTCTTGTTTTAATTTCTCTAAGGTCACTTCAGACATGTAATATAATAGCAACATGATAACAGCAAATTTTAAAACTTTTATAACTACATAAGTATTGAGAAAGGAATTTATGTTCATATATTATAACATTTGTTACTTAAAATGACTTCCCAAACAATCTGTCAAAGTTATTCACTTATTCTGAATCATCTTATTGAACTTATGAAATCTTTGATTTATATAACTTTCTCTTGTTTATTTGCCATTGAAAAACATCCAGAAATGGACCAAAACTTTTGAATTGCACAAATATATAATGTACTATCTTAATTACATTGGATATTGAGAGTTATTATAATTTATTGCATTAAGTAATCTATGTATACAGGCTCTCATTGACCCTTTGCTTTCCTTTCTTGATCATACATCAGTAAAGCTTTTTATTTTGAATTTTTATTTTTTATTTTCAAGTTACAGGTGTAAAAGTTAGAATAATTTTGATTTTTTCAATTGTTCTTGTTAATAAATATCTAATTTCAGGAAATATTACAATTTGTTATCAATATTTCTTATAAGTTTAAAATGATTACAAGTTCGTATTATATATTGTATGATTAAATAATGAAGGATATATCATATATTAAATTCTGTTGTAAGATATATTTTACATGTAAAAGTAAATTTATATAGGAAACTCAATCAAATAAAAAAAAAAGAAAGATATTTAGATTAAAATCAATAAAGATAAAAAAAGAACAATATGAGACAATTTTGCAGTTATATGCTAATCGTTTATATAAGGAATAAAGAGTTACTTATACGTTGAGAAAATATATTTTTAAAATTTGAAAATTTATTTTTAGAATATAAAATTTATTTCTGTAAAATAATCCGTCATTATTTATATAATTTAGTCATAATATGTGATATAAACCTATAATCGTTTTAAACCTATAAGGGATATTGATAACAAATTTCCAGAAATTAGGCATTTATTGGAAGATAGTTAGAGAAAATTAATAAAAAAATCAAGATTATTTTAATAATTTTCACATCTCTGTATATAGTAGTATGTAGTAACTGAATATATTGACTGAGATATGTGGATTTTCAGTATTAGTATAGATTTTCAGTATTAGTAGATTTACTAGTGTATATCGGGATACAGTCCCACAGTTACAAATATTTTATATGATTTTCGTTCAGTTACAAATATTTCACATAATTTCCGTCCACAATTTTATATTAAATTAATTTTCTATTCTTTTGTTATAGAGTAATCCATAAATTTATGAAGTATGGTACACTTCATGATCGTAGACGTGAACAAACGGGGCCTTCCTTCACAGTAGTAACTGAAGACAAAATTAACGAGGTTACGCAGTATTTTCAAAAAAATCCAAATGTCAGCGTTCAAAAAGCTGCTGAAATACTTGGTATATCTAGGCCATCATTGTACAGGATTCTAAAAAAATTTCTAAGATTGCATTTATATAATATAACATGTCATCAGTTGTTAACGGAGAGCGCTAGAACGCAGCGTATAGAATTCTGCGAAATGATGACGGAGCTGTTCGATACTAAGGAGCTCGACGAGAAACAAATTATATTTTGTGATGAGGCACACTTTTGGCTAGATGGATATGTTAATAAACAATACTGTCGGTTTTGGGGAATAGAACAACCCAACGTTGCCTTAGCGAAACCTCTCCATTCTCAGAAAGTGACTGTATGGGTAGCCATTTCGGGCAAAGGAATTTATGTGGAGTTCTTTGAGTCAACAGTCACTGCAGAGAACTACCTGCAGTTGTTGGAGACGAAGTTCTTCCCTCATGCAAAGGAAAATGATTGGGTCAGACAATTCTATTTTATGCAAGACGGAACGGCGCCACACCGTACCAGCGAAGTTTCTGAGGCTATTTTTAAAATCTATCAGAATCGAGTAATTGGGCTGAGGTATCCCAAATTTGCTCGGGGCGGTATAGAGTGGCCACCATACTCTCCAGATTTGAATCCGTGTGATTTTTTTCTATGGGGATATCTCAAAGACAACTGCTACTCCTCACGTCCTAATACGATTGAAGAATTAATCAGATCTATAAGAAAAGAGGTGAATAGCATCTCAAAAGAGATACTACATAAAGTTTTTTATAATTTCCGAAAGCGACTCGATTTGTGTTTTAATTCAGATGGTGAGCACTTTGAAAATATATACCATTAAGTTTGATGATAGGATTTCGACAATATTTTTTCCGATCTGGCACTATTCGGATACTCGATTATAAATAGTAAATAAATGTTGCGCTATAAATTTTCGAATTATCAAGAGGAGGAGGATTTGGAATTCCTAAAATATCCAATCAGTTAAAACAACACGAAGAGCACGATTGACGAATAGTATACTGAAAGTAAGTAAGATCCAGCACATTAAAAATATGCTGAGAGAAATAGCTTAGGAAATATGTTGAAAAGGTATGAATCATATAGTGTCGTTCAGCAGAAAATCCTAGTTGCAAGTTGAAGTATAATACAAGCTGCTTTTTCTGCTGAACTAATCAATCAATATATTATACCTGCAATTTAACGGCTTCACCCGATAGTGCCTATTAATGTATTTAAGTAATCATTATTTTGTATAATTTTATTATTAAATTTATTAATATTTTATTGTCATTAAATTCAGTATATTTTTATTAACTTCCTTTTTTATTTTTTTTATTCGAATCTAAGTTCTGGATTTCAATTTCAGATTGTAATTCCGGATCCGAATTTTCTTATAGTCCGAGTTTAGATCTGATAGTTTTAAAATCGAAATCAATCTCGAAAATTCTGACAGTAGATATCCGAATATTAGCGAACCTTAAATGACATTTTTTAAATAAATATTAAATGATAAAAATATCCGATTGTTTTTAATCCATGTGCAAATAAAACTGTTAAGTGTCCTCTGTTCAAAGATATTTTTAGTTAGTTAGCTTGCTTAGTTTGCTTGCTTGCTTTCTATATCTAGATAGCACAGAGAATTCAAAAAGAATTAAAAGAGAATTCAGTCATATGTCATCAATTCTAAGTTTATTTTCAGATGTAAAAAGAATTCTTCAGAGTTCAGTTCAGTGAATAGAATTCTTTTTGTATCTAAAAATGAACTCAGAATTGGTGACATACGACTGAATTCTTTTAGAATTCTCGGTGCTATCTGGGTATATGTATATCTGTATTTAAAAATAACAGTTAATTAGTTTCAGCAACTTATCCACGAGGCAACCTGTCTGTTAGTTTAAAATTAAGTCAATTTATTTTGACTTTAAGACTTCTTGTCTTACGAGGTTACGGAAACCTGTATTGATAATATCAGAATTGAGAAAACCTATTCTTGCATGTCATTTTTAAATAAAAAAATATTTATGTGAAAGAATACTTCAAATTGCTTGAACATACTTGTAAGATACTCCGACAACTATCCTTTTCCCTTGTCAGTTAATAAATAGCCTTAAAGTTAACCTGGTAAAATCAAAAAAGGTAAGTTAAAAAGAAGATTTCATATGTCATATTAAATGACATGCCCACAATGTTCCTTTTTTACAAGTATGGTCAAGAGATCTGAAGAGTTCTTTCATATAAATATCTTTATTTGCAAATGGCACGTAAGAATTTTAGGCAGTAAACAAAAAAACATTACAGCAATGTTATTATTACGTTATTCAGCAACATGTAACGTTTACAAATATGTTGTTTTTAATGTTATTATTACGTATAGAATATCATTATGAACAATCTTTGTCCTTAATCTGGAAATTTTAGTAATCTTAAAATTATATATGGTCATAATGTTGTAAGCAACATTACATTTACATTTTTTAACATGCGTTTTCTCGCTTCTGACGTCATCAGTTCAAAGTTCCGTGGCGAGTATCCAAGACATGCGTTAAGACATTCATCTCTGAAGAGGTTAAAGTTTAATCTATAAAGTATTCTTTACTTTCTGTTTCTTTCTCCTTATCTCTTTCTTATTCAAACCTTTAGTCTTAAAAAGACAGAAAACAAGAGGGAGCAAAGAGCACATTAGATTAAACTTCATAATGATCATAATGTCATAATAGTTGATAGTAAGTTTCGAAAACAATTACCTGTAATCGCACGACCACGGGTATCTTTAAGTCTAATTGCTTGGAAGCGTTGATGATCCCTTGGGCGATTATGTCACATCTCATTATGCCACCGAAAATGTTGACTAGAATAGCTTCCACCTAGGAAACAATTTGCAAGGATTAGTCAATCGTATCTGACATTCAATTCGAACAGTTGGTAATTTTGGTAACATGATTTATGTATGTCGATTATTATAAATTAATAATAGTTACATTTTCACCCGAAGACAGTATCTTGAAACCTTCCGTCACAGTCTCGACTGTAGCGGTTCCTCCAACGTCCAAAAAATTCGCTGGCATACCGCCGTAAAATTTTATGATGTCCATGGTGGCCATAGCAAGGCCAGCTCCGTTTACCAAGCAACCGATATTTCCGTCCAAGGTAATGTAATTCAAGTTATGCTTCTCCGCCTCGACTTCATTCGGGTCCATCTGAGTCATGTCTTTGAATGCAAATAATTCCTTCTGTCGGAAATTGGCACTGTCGTCGAAGTTGCATTTGCAATCTAGCGCGTAATCTATGATAAAATATACAATTATTACATGCATAAAATAATTATGTATTAAAATAGTTATTATATATATATATATATATATATATATATACACATACAGGGTGGTCTATTTTAATCCATCCAGCCGAATATTTCGAAAACTAAGATTGGCAGACAAAAGTTATATGGTTCGATGGAGGACATAAGAAGGTACTATTGGTTTGACCTTGCGTGGCGCCGCCAACGTCAGGTTCAGGTCAAGTCAACTTTGTTTTTTTAAATAGAAATATATTTTTTATTACGGAATTTTATTCTACGTAAAGAAACAAACAACTTTCGTTTGAAAACATTTTTTACACGACCTCTATTTTTTAAGATATTTATGGAAATATTTACAAAATTATTGGTTTCAATAATTTTTTATTCAAATTTTATCAACTTTACAGAAAAATAGCAAGAAATTATTTGTTTTTGAAAAATTGTTTGTTTTTTTTCGTAAAGCTCTGAGAATTTTTTCAGAATTTTTAATTAACTTTTTAGTACTTCAAAATATAAAAAATGCAGTACTAAAAAGTTAATTAAGAAATTCTGAAAAAATGTGAAAAATATGAGAAGAAAATAGAAAATTTTTGTCAAACCAATGATACCTTCTTATGTCCTCCATCGAACCATATAACTTTTGTCTGAAACATTTTTGTCTGCCGGTCTTAGTTTTCGAAATATTCGATTGGATGGATTAAAATGGACCATCCTGTATATATGTGTGTGTGTGTGTGTGTGTGTGTTTAATATGTGTGTGTATTTTAATATATATATTTACATATATATAATTTTAATAATGTCAATATATATATATATATATATATATATATATATATATATATATATATATATATAAAATTTTAATATATAATTTTCATATATTAAAAATATAATGCTTAATAATGTTATAACATATTAATAAAATTATTTTATAAATACAATTATTGTCGCATTTCTTTTATATATAAATTATATTAATATGCTTAGTATACAGACAATTTTAAAACGCAATAAAGAAATTATATTTAAATAAGAAAATCAATGTTCGCTACTCGTTTTTTGCATGCCCTCTTATTCACTGCTTACATTCGCCGCAAATGTCTTCCGCGAGTGGATTGATTTCGAGGAGCAACGCGTCCTTTTCGACAAACAGCTCGTAAAGATTACAGGCGATAATCGACGCGATCTCCTTGTTCTGTTCTGTCAGTCCCAGCTTATCGCCGACGCTATCCGCTTGCTCGGCCGTTAAACCTTTCTTCACGTCAATCGGTATGTATGATATGGCTTCAGGATTCGTAGCAGCGACGTCCTCGATGTTTACACCGCCTTGCTTAGAAAGGATCAACACGGGTCCCTTTAAAATATAAATAACAATTGATTTGACGTAATTTGTGATGGGATTAATATGATACATATTTGTGATTTATATGTGTGTGTAACTCTACGACTCAAAAATCATAATAATAGAATAATCTTAAAATATATATTTATTATTAATAAATTATAAATGTAATATAAATGTTATAAGTGCATATTCAGTAAACAAGAAATCATTACAGCAATGTTATTATAATATTATTCAGTAACATGTAACGTTTACTAATATACTGCTTTTAACATTGTATAAAACATCGTTATGAGCAAACTTTGTCTCTAATCTGGAAATTTCGATAATTATATATAGTCATAATGTAAGCAATATTGCATTTAATTTTTTTTACTTTCTCGTGTAAGAAATTTATAATTCTCCCCATTGCAATGATTCAAACAAAGTAATGATTATTTTGATTATAAAATAAAAAAATCATTGATCAATCAATCAATCACTATGATTCGTATCTACCAACTAATTAAAGATTTGCTAAACCTTGCTTATTTTCCAGTAATAAAAAAACAATTTAGTACTATATGAAAATGTTCTTTAAAGTGATGTTTTCACAAATTTTGGTACTACATTGTCTACGTAATTTTTAATGAAAACAATTTATCTTTTTTTACTTTTAATCGGAAAAATATTGTGTAAATACTACCGTAAATAAGAATTCATATATTTCTCTCGTTCAAATTTTTTTTCCACGAAATAAATGTTGTCACGGCCTGTATGCTAAACCAGAACTAAAAGAGAGAACTAGTGTCAGCTAATGCGGGGGCAGTACAGCAAAAAAGAATAGATCGATAGAAAAGAATAGACTCTTTCCTGTTTAAAATCTTTTGGAGCTAACTCTGACTTCTCTGTCTCTTCTACTTTGGGTTTTATAAAGTTGAATAGAGTTTTGGAACGCAGATATTGACACCTTTGGCTCGAGATACTTCGAAATTTCATCGATTAAATGCATCTCAGTATTACGTCAAAGATAAATAACGCAAGCGGCGATACGTACGTCGAAAGTGCGTTCCAACATCACCGCAATATAATATTCCTTGCGCGGGAACATGCGTGTCGTCACCATCACGGAGTTACATATCTTTCCGGCTGCACCCGTTTGCTTCGTCACCAGTACTTTACCGATCATGTTACTCGCCAACTTCTTCGCCTGCTCGGGTCTACGATAAAAAAAGAGATATTATCATTCGACCTTTTAACTCTTTTCCTGCCGTTCCGACAAATCTATTCGTTCGTTGAGTCAATAAATTATAAGTGACTTCCGCGTTTCTCCTTTGAATTTACAGAAAGTATTTCGCAGAATGCAAGGTATACACTGAGAGGAAAAAAATAAAAAAATATTTGCTCGGTGAACTAATAACATATTTACTTATGCTAACATAAAGTTTCTTTTTGATATGAAAATATACATTTTTTTACATAGCTTTACGTGGGAAAGCAATTGTTTATTCTAATTAAATCGTAGAATATATATTTGCGTCACATTATTATTTTTAGCAGAAAGCATCCAATCCTCTTATAGATATCTGAAGAAATATTTAAAGAATAATGTACTCTTAATTATCTCAAAATATACCTCCCCAGATAGCACAGAGAATTCAAAAAGAATTAAAAAAGAATTCAGTCACTAATTCTGAGTTTATTTTCAGATGCAAAAAGAATTCTTCAGTTCAGTGAAAAAAATTCTTTTTGCATCTAAAAATGAACTCAGAACTGGTGACATATGACTGAATTCTTTTGAATTCTCTGTGCTATCTATGTTGGGTCTATATCTCTCGTTATTTATATAATTTAATAATTCTTGCTTCAAGGCATCTCCATGATCTCGCTGTGCGAAGTGATTTATTTAGTTAACTCGATAAACTTACGTTTCGCACATCATAACACCGCTAACGTTGGTTTCCCGAAATCTTCCTATTCCTCTACCTCCAGCGAGAACCTGCGCCTTCAGCACTATGTCCTTAGTTTTGAGATCCTTGGCTAACGTGGCTGCTTCGTCGGGCGTCTTCGCCACCCCAAAAGGCGGAGTGGGAATGCCGGCTGTCTTCAATAAAGTGTATGCGACATGTTCGTGTACCTCTAAATTTCGTATTACTTGTTTCACGACTGGCACTTTGCGCGAAAATAGCTGCACACAAGACGTGAGAAAAGTATTTCATTATACCTCACGAAAGTTAATTCCACGCAATTAATTTTTATTATACAATTACACTTCGCAAAAATAAGTTATGAAGATAAATTATGCAGAATTATATATATTTTGTATGATTAAAAGTTCCCCAGATAGCAAGATGACGTTAAGTGACATATTAATAACATCTTAATGGTGTCTCTAACATCAATAAGATGTCTTTGAAGTCATCCTACTCTATCTGGATTATAAGAACAAGTATTCCATATACGCGTGAGATAAAATTGCATTTTACTTCATTCATTTTATTCATAATTATGCTTCACAAAAATAAATTAATTATATAAAAATTCAGTGTTTTATACACGAGTGAGATGAAGTTGCATTTTAGCACAATTACACTTCGAGAATAAATTATAAAAAGATTATATTTCATATAAAAAGAATCATATTTCATGTAAAAATATAATTTTATATAAAAAAATCAATGTTTCGTGTACGTGCAACATAAAATTGCCATATTTTACCACAATTATACTTCACAAAAATAAATTATACAAAAATAAAAAAATATACAGAATCATATTTTATGTAAACTAAATCTTATATGAAAAGAAAATGTTTCGTACAGGCGTGACAAAATTGAATTTTACCTGTTTATTTATCCTTCTCGCGCATACTGCCACTAGAGACGACATCATAGAGACACGATGACAGTTAGCAATGATAACTTGTCGAATTTCTTTATAAAGGCTTTTTACACACACACGCGCACAATCACGGGCGACGCGTTACTTCCTATAAAATTATAAGGATATTTGACATTTTGTTAACAACTGGATCAGACGTATTCTCTCTTTCTAGATATTTAAATTTGCATCGTACGAAAATTTCAGCTCATTTATGTCATAGGGCTCTAAAGACACTTTGTGTGCATTCTAATGTTATATACACAACGGATGTAGCAAGCGGAATAAGCAATGAACGCAGATCACGCCCGCTTTTTGTTTTATTGTGCAGGCGATAAGAGCAACGATTCACGCAGCGTGCGCAATGATTGGTGTACTCGGACGATACTTCAATCTACTCCGCGCTTTTGTTGTGTTAAAAATATCGTGCGCGTTGCTCGAATAGATTCCTGCAATTGCGTTGCATCCAGCACTCTTTATTGAGAGAAAGAGAGAGTTGTCGCTTTGTAAAAATAATTATTCGTAACAAAGCGCGTTACATGTTAGCGCGTTAGCTCGTCAATGCAATTCTATATCGTGGACGAAAAATAAACCAGACAGTGTCCAATGTCCTCCTCTCAGAAGATCTTCTCTTCCTCTTCTTTCGCTTATAGAATTTTTTTCCAACTCACGCGCGTAAACACTACAGAATATACAAGAGTTTGATCGTTTTTTCTTAATGTTTAAGAACCAATTTTTCTCAATGGCAATTTAAACATAAATTTAAGTTCAAATTCTATTCTAATAATGTGTTTAATGTATGTTTAGAGTTTAAGTTTAAATCTAACAAGGGAATCTTATTTTATAGGATTTATATATTTATATATTTTAGGATATTTAATTTAATTTACAAGATATATTGAAAAAAGCGAAAAAAGTCTATCTTTGAAGGGTTCTTTAAATCGTTTTTCCGTCCCAAATTTCTGAATCCACCTATTTACTCGATTTATATTTATCCCATGTTTCATTAAGATTTGAATTTTTGGATTTGCGAGATTTCCTTGTAAGTTTAAACCATAGACATATATAATAGACTACTCGTTCATATGGGCTGGCTGTCCGAGGGATCGAAGGACAGAGATAGTCCAAAAGTAGCTCTCTCTCTCTCTCTCTCTCTCGCACATCACACAGAGTGGGGAGGAAGTTGGAGGGGAGTTGTCGTGGAGAAGTGTAACTGGCGGTAAGGGGAAAAAGTGAAAAAGTCAATAGCACCAGCTTGAAATTTGCAAATGCAGCACACGTAAACCATTTCTTCTGTTCTCTCCCATGCACTCCCCTGTTTTTTTCACATCCCCACTAACTGGCGTGTTAGAATGAGACACAGCTATTTTTCATATTGCTCTCTCTCTCGGGTGTTGCGGATAGCGCCTCTTACAGGACGGCGCAGTCTATTATATATGTCTATGGTTTAAACTACCCATACAGCACAAATCTTCAAAAGACACTCTAAAGATGTTCTAAGGACATTCATACATCCTAAGAACGTCCTAGAATATTCTCTGAAGATTTTGTACTATCTTTTGTACTATGGAAAATTCAGTTTTAAAAGTCCCAAGGCTGTAGTATAAAGGTTAAAACCGGTATCAGAAATACATTTTTTATACCAATATTTTTTCTACAAATACCAATATTTTATAACTGATTTCTATAAATATCGATAAAATAAAGATGTATACACACAATACCGATATCAAATCACTAGTGTTATGTCCTGGCGGGTTGCGGCCACGCTGCCGTGCTCGAACCCTAGCACGGGATCAGATCACAATTTTTCGGGCTAAACGAATCGCGTGATTCTACCCGGGGATCCGTGCGATCAAGGGTAATCGCGATGGATTTCGTGAAAGACGCATAGTATAACCACCGTAGTGTAACCTTACGGTGGGTCGGACAGTCGCAGGCTTTAATCGTAGTTTCGCGCGTATAGAAATAATGTAGATAATGACTTACCAGTGGTCGTCCACCGTGCGGTTGCTCTCGGTACCTCTGAATGGCACTCTCGTGGCTTGCAGGGACCGGCACCTCCTGGACCTCTAGATGTTGCCGACTCTGGGGAACCTCGTTCTGTATCGTGCGGCGGTGAGTTCGAATATGCGGATCACTCGTAGTTGACCGATGGGCACTAGAAAGGAATACCGCACGTCGCAGTTTCGCTTAGGAGGAAATGTGCCATGTAAATGGCTCTCGCAGACCAGTGCGCAACGCGACACACGATATGCGACGAGCGATATCCAATGAGTGTATTGGTATTCCAGAAAAGCTGTACGCTCATTGGATATCGCGCATCGTATATCGCGTGTCGCGTCGCAAATCGCGCTGGTCTGGGAGAGCCATAAGGATGTTCGAATGGGAGGGAGTAGAAATAGAATTACTACAGATAATATATATATATATATATATATATATATATATATATATATATATATATATATATA
>NW_022639527.1:967843-967939 GCF_010583005.1 Odontomachus brunneus | reverse complement strand
CTGTAAAATTATGAATTTATAAATAAAAAAAGTGATTTCTTTGATTTAAAATATATATAAGAATAAACAAATGATTTCTTTACAAGGAGAAAATTA
>NW_022639527.1:966993-967269 GCF_010583005.1 Odontomachus brunneus | reverse complement strand
CTTTTTTGTGACATCTTAATGACGTTTCTGTATAACGTCTTAAAAACATATTATTGACCCTTATAGTTTACCCTTATAGAAATATCATACTAAAAATCATTGATAATTACTTATTTTCAGTATTAAAAATACTGGATAATAAGTAATTATCAATGACTCTAGTATGATATTTCTATAAGGGTAGAGACGTCATAAAACGTCATTAAGTCGTCTAAAATGTCGTCATCGATCTGTGACATTAGACTATCATTTTGACGATATTCTCATGATATTTTT
>NW_022639527.1:931033-966806 GCF_010583005.1 Odontomachus brunneus | reverse complement strand
CATTAATTTGCAATATTACTTTAGCAATATTGCAGTAATATTTAAAAAAATATTACGAATATATTTTATTTATTTACTAGTTATTTTTGTTACTTGTATTTCAAATTCAGTAATGTTTTACATCAATAATACTTATAGAATAGTACTTAGAATAGCACTCGTTAGTGGCAATCATTAATTTGTCTTATTGCATATTTTTTATACTTCTTATACCGTTTTTTCGGAGAAAATACTTTCTTTAGATTTAATATTCGTACTTGTTTAATTTTGTGTTTTTTTTTTTTTATTTCATTAAAATATATTTTTAAACGAAATATCATTTTTTTAAATGATGAAAATAAAACTTGTATTTCGTTCAAGGAAACCATGTCATTTGATGAAACAACACTATCGTTTTAAATAATATTTTTTAAAAATTTCTCTCAAAATTTAGTAATTCGATTTGTTTAATTTGGATTTTCTTGGATTTAATTTTTTTTTTTGTTGGATTAATCATTATAACATTTTGTTAAAAATGTAAAAGTAATTATCACTGGTTCACTACATTACATCGCATATCGAATGTTGCATTGTTTCAATATCTATCAACAAATTATCCAATAAACAACAAGTAAAAATTATATAACCATTATTTGGTGTTTGCTAGATATGTTATAATATACTGTGAACAATAAAAGGATACATTTGTTTGCTTTTTCACGTAGAATAAAATGCCGTAATAAAAAATATGTATTTCTATTTAAAAAAGCAAAGTTGACCTTGTCCTGACCTTGGCGACATCATCTTAGGTCAAATAACTACTGTCATTAAATACGACTTTTTAAGCCTTACAACTTTTATTCGAAACATTTTTCTCTAAAATGCTCCCCCGCCGAGTTATCTTGCCGTTCCGGTACTTTTTCTATACCCTGTATATATATATGTGTGTGTGTGTGTGTGTGTGTGTATTACTGGAGACGGCTATGCTGAGTTGTGACGTTAGAAGCGAGAAATGATACAGATGCACAAAATTCTTATATGCCATTTCTAAGTAACATTTCTTTTCGTAAAAAAAAATTTTTACAAGAAGACACTTCAGATTACTTGAGCATATTTGTAAAATGTTCTGAAAACTATACCTTTGTAAAATGTTCTGAAAACTATACCTTTTTCTCTTGATAATAAATTAATATCTATAAAATAAACGTGGCAAAATCGTGAGAAAAGGATTAAAGAGGAAGACTGCTTGCCACATTCGTTTTATTGATTGTCAAAAAAAAGCATAGTTTTTGAAGTATGCTCAAACGATCTGGTGTTCTTTCATACAAATATCGTTTTATTAATGACACGTAAGAATTTAGGATATGCGTTTTTTTCGGCTCTAACATTATCATTTAGGAGTTCCGCAACGAGTATTCAGGATCCTCAACAGTATCTAACATAAAAGCGTGTTTTCACTGTGTTTATTGCGAAAGAAGTTTGCAATCTACTTATCTATTTCTTAGGTGTATGGAGTACGGTACATATGCTATGCATCTTGTGCCGTAATACAATACAAATTCGAGTTTAGATTACAATTCATATGTTATGTAACGACGTTGCTTTGACACGAATAAATATAGATGCTACAAAATACGGATAATTCGTAGGACCTTTATGTCCTCGCCGTGATGAACTTGATTTATGACGTCAGAAGCGAGAAAATACAATTGTTATTAAAAATTCATGTGGAATACGTAGGAATAAAAAGATATGTTCACAAAATGATACTTGCAATCGATCGAACAGATGTGTAAAATAGTTCGAACATAATCCTTTAGTTCGGACAATCAATAATCGTGAAATTAACGTGGCAGAACTATGAGAAAAGTTAAAAAGGATGCATGTCACATTAATTTTCCGATTATTGATTGTTAAAAAAATGTTAGGACTGTCTTACACAGTTTCTTGATTTATTGTAAATGTCATTTTATGAATAAATTTTTATTTCTTACGTATTTCGCAGGAATGCGGAGAGAGAATGTTTCTCCTCGTTTCTGTCATTAATTAATAGTCATTAAATAGTCCTAAGGCGAGTAGCCAGAAATATTAATGATAAAATTGAATCAAAATTCACAATAGAAGTTCACTCAATGTATTTAATTACAGTCCGTATTGTTGTATCGTATCATATCTTCTAGTCTATAAATTAAAATCGTAATTTATACTAATAGAAAACAGATGTTAGCTGTAATATATGTGTTATGCGAAAATATATACTGATCTAGCATTTATATTTCAATAGCACCTAAAATATAATTGTAACTTGCAATGTGCATTTTTAATTTTTAATAATAAAGGGATTAAGAAAACCGATAATTAAGGTTTGTATACTTCTTAAAACAAACGAAAGTAGATTTAAAAGATATGCAGTCTGTCCAACGTATATCATTTTACATAGAGTTCGTTACACACATTTGCATATTTGTATATTACTTGCGTTTTTCTTAAGATATGCTTCTCTTTACACTAAACCTCATAATTCATTAATCATCCTCTGAGATTTGCTGTATGTAAATAACATCTCTTCCCCGTGCTCTCGTCTTCTATGTTTCATAATCATAGGCAGATAAATGTAATAGCGTATAATAACCAGTAATTAAAAAATACTGAAGATTTTATAATGTTATTGCACACAGAAGATGAAATGAGGTCTTATTAACTGTAAATTAAGCTTGCACAAATATCGTACTATTCACACATACGATGCGTATTCGACAAAGTATGTATCGTGAATTCCAATAAATGTACACAATAATCTGTACTTATATTCTCTAGAAATATTTTATACACACTTGTCAATACTACTAATATATACGATATTTTCTGAAATAAATTCACGCACGTTTCTTACGAAACAAAACGAAAAAAATACCTCCTAATATGCGTTTCATAAATTTGACATTTTTATTATCTTAACAGAAGAAAAGAAAAAGAACAGCACTTCCGTCGTCTACGTTTGTTAAGGCATAAAAATTAATTACTCTCACTTATCTCTCTCCAGTAAATCTAAATTTAAAATTTAATTCTCGGTGTTAAACATTCCTTAAAAGCTAAACCGGTCGTTAAGGGTTCGCCCGGTAATACCCAAGTTTCCCGATAGGCTGTACATGACTTCGCTGAAGGTGCGATCGTCGACCTCTCCGCTGGAATCCGACGCAGCAGTGTTGTGCGTACGCGAACGAGATCGCGATCTAGATCGCGAACGTGCCCGGCCAAATAATGGTGATCGGCCAACCTGGAATTTTAATTTAACATTGGACACATTTGTGGAATAGCTGATGAATACCTTAACAAAAACATGAGAAAGAAATGAGAGAGAAGAGAGGAGAGAGAGAGGGAGGGAGGGAGAGAGAGAGAGAGAGGGGGGAGAGAGAGAGAGAGAGAGAGAGAGAGAGAGAGAGAGAGAGAGAATATGTGTAATACCATGTTTAATCCTTGTGTGGTTTGTCTATATGGTGATCGTCCTCTAGGTATTTGTCGTGGACTACCGATGGTCGCGGTGTGCCGATTCTGTGCGAGAGTGAGCGGCCGTTGACGCGCAGTAGGTGCATACTCACTTCCTAGCGTGCACATGAAGTTGACGTTTGGACTGGGAGTCAGCAAGGAACTGTAACATTACGATAATTAATATGATAATAAAGGAGTCCCCTAAGGGTTTTCTAAGCTACTGAAAGTTAATTTTTTTTAACGGAAACATCACGACATCCATAGATGTCTCAAAAATACAAGCAATAAAAAAGCAGAACGTTTTGCAGACTAAATTTCGAGCAGCCAAATGGATAATATTATTTTCTTCAATCAATTTCAACTTTACATATTAACAGATTAACTTTACATATTAACAGATGTTTACTTCAGGTTTTAGTTCCAAAGATGTAGAGTTGAATTTAAAAAATTGCCAATAATGATCTTCCTCGACATTTTTAATAAGAAAAAATTGTCTCTAAATTACTTAGAAAAATTCTAAATAAAATTAAAGGTCTGAGAAAACCTGTATATTTCATATGCAGATAATATAGAGTATAATAATATTAATGAATAATAATTTATTAATAAAATGTATTATTATAGACCCTAAAGTAGCCGCCTATAACTAATAATATTATATATTAATATATTAAATTAGAAATTCACGTTACATCAATTTTAAAATTGATTAATAGGATATATTAAAGATAATGTGTAAGTGTATATGGCATATAAATTAAAATTTACTTCATCCTCTGTATTTTTTGCTCATACTGTGCGCGTCTTTGTGCACGTGCGATTTGATCGGATCGCAGTCCACCGGTGGTAAAGCGACGTTGCGACGTTAATATTTGCTGCCTGCGTTCCAGAATCCTCGGTTGCATTGAGAGTAAAGCTTTCCCGGTCTGTGCCATCTGTGTTAAAGAAATTCGCATGTATATCATCAATATCTCACCATTATATTTCAACATCATTTTCTCTGCTTTATGAAACAGATGATCTGATTATTCACAGTTCAACTTTATGCTTAAGATCCTAAAATTCTGAAGCTACATGTCTAATAAAGTAGCTCTTGGAGCATTTGAAAATTGACTAAAAATTAACTAAAAAGCAAAATCAACTAAATTGTTAAGACAAAAATACTAGATATCAAGAATCTCAGATATATAATCAATGAAGAAATAAAAAAGCCAATAAGAGCAAACACAGGATGTTCTTAGTGAAACCTACTCTAAAGTTACTAAGGTTTTCTTTAATTCTCGATTTTAATTTTATTGCAATGATTGATTAGATTTCGCTAATAACATCCTGTATTAACTCTCATCGGTTACTCCTTCATTGATTGTACGATCTTAAGGGGACTGGACTTATAACGTATTCACTTTTCCATTTCGAGTGAAGATATTTACTAGGTGATTTAAGCCTGTATTAATGGTGTTTCAGCTAAAGAATTTAATATAGGCGAGACTTATCTTGAGATGTGATACAATTCAATAGATAGAACTTGAGAGTCAATTTGATATTACATCATATCTGTGATTACAGCTCCAACGAGAAAGTCGAAATCTGTTTATCTATGATATATGAGTCCTTGAGTTTAATTTCGCACAGTTTAATAATCGATTTCTAAAATCCTCTAAGTATGTATCAATATTCTTTCATAAATGGTCATAAATTTTCTTTAGTTAAAAAATCAGTTAAGAAATCAGTTGAGAAATCTTGAAAAATTGTATATTATTTAAATATACACAAGTCCCGGGAGGTGAATTAAGAAGAGATTTTAATTAAAAATAAAGTAGTGAGTATAAATTACACAACTTTTTGTTATAAATATACATAATAAAAAATTTAATTATATAAACTTATATATTTTGTACATTCAAAGTTTTATAATTCAATCTAATTGATTGAATTTATTCTATAGTTTGACGTACAAATTGGATGAAAGATTACGATATTTTTGACAAATTGCCATCTGTTCTCTATTTTCTATAATATTTTTATAATTTAGCATACATTCTATTAAATATTTTTTTCCAAACAATGCATGATTTTTCTTTTTTTGGCTGATATTTTAACTGGCCAAATGTCAAATTAACTTTCAAGATACTATTGAACTGTATCACGTCTCAAGACAACTTTCAGCTGAACAATTCAACTGAAATATCTCGCAACAAATTTCAAGTTACGACTATTAATACTTAAAATGTATGAGTAAAAAAATTACTCGAATTCAAGTAGTTCTACTTTTCACGTGAAAGAGTGCGACCAAGTGCTAATGACTTATTTTATTCAGAAAAAAGTTTTGAATCCAAATTGATCTTATTTCATGGTTTTTTGTGTGCTGATTACAAAAATATACAAGTCCCAAGATAAAAGGATATATCATTCCAGAGAAAATGGCTCGTTTAAAACTGCACCTCACTAGATAGCATTATTTATTTTCACAAATAAGAAGTGAAGCTATGACAATTTACAAGGACAAAATCATCTTCAGTGAGTTGCAGCAATAGTTCCAGATTCCGTGGAGAAGGAGTGACTGAATTGTATCTCAAAAGCGTTCGATGGATTTAGTGAAATTCTCAAGCAGTTGGCACGGCCAAATTGTACTGTTAGCTCGTTGATTACACTTTAAGGTCATCAGTAAGATTAAACGGGAGTTATCAAGAAATAAATTACATTGCAAGTTAACGTTTTTATTAAAATAAATGGCTCCATTTAAAAACGCAATTTTAAATGAGCCATTTTCTCTGTAACGTCACGTCAGTCTACCTTAGAACTTGCATATTCGCAATCAACGTGCCAAAAACTACAAAACAAAGATCATTTGGATTCAAAACTTCTTCCTGAACAAAGTGGGCCGAACTTTGGCCGCACACTTTCGCTCCAAGAAATGAACAGAACATAAGATCGGATTACAAATATACCACCGTTAGGATTTCGGACTCACTCTGAGTTGATTTTGCAAGCTCAGTCTCTGATTCTGTCGTTGCAACAGCAGCTGCTTCGCCCGTTTCACACGGTTGCGATAGGCTATCTGAGCGGGACTCTGGTAGCCCAGCCGATTGTGCACGCAGGTCGGGTCGCGCAGATTCGGGAGGCTACTGGTTCTCTTCAGCAACGGGTTGTTGTTCTTATTGTTGGTGAAGAAGCCGCCTTGGTTGAATGTGAGGTTCGTGCGGCTCCTGCTGCGTGTCAGGCCGAATCTGTTGGCGCCTCTGCTGCGACGCGCATTGAACGCAGCACCGCCGCCGCCGCCGCCGCCTCTGGTGTTGGTGGTCTTCTGATTCAAGCTCAGGTTGCTCCGCGATCTCACGAGGTTCTTCTTGTAGCGGTTCTTCGCGAAGCTGCCGCCAGCACCGCGCACGTTACTGTTGCTCGCGCCGCGCAGCCAAGTCTGTTGCTTCTTCGCGGTGGTCCCGACGTTGCGCTTGACTCTCGCGCTTCCTCTACCTCGGAAGCCAGCTCGGCCGCGCGCACCGTTACCGCGGTTGCGCTTTGCGCCGCCGGCCTTCCCGTTGAGCGCCCCGGCCTTTTTCTTTTTCTCCTTTTTCTCCATCTTTATGATCTCATCTTAAAAGGAAGAAAACGCGCATTGTTTAATGAGAGTGTACGGCACGCCGTGAACGCGCGGCATGCGGTGTTCGGTGGTGGGTGATCTAATCTCTGCAAAACTTTAACTCGATATATTTAAAGACACCGTGTCTTTTCCGACACGACTTCCGAAGCGATTCCCGAACGGGTGGTAGTGCGACTTCCCGAAACACGAACATATATATGTATATTTGCGTTATCGTACGAAATTATACGTCATCACGTCGTAGTCTAGGCCGACTTGAGAAATATCATTGCGTCCGTGATTACGTCGCGCTCCCAACGACGTTTTGCCTATACGAAGATTCTCTTTTAAGCGATACATCGGGTGCGATCCTCTCATGGACGTATCCTCTTATTTTGAGAGTGCATCTTTCGACTCGTTGCTGTGACGAGAACTAATGAGGCACACTTACCACGAAACTAATAATTGGATAATCGTTTGTAAGATCGGATTATCAAAATTCTATGTCCGGACATAGAGCTTTAATTGGTGACAAAAAGCACCATTGAAATGATATTAAATAACATGAAAGTAAAATGTTAAAAGAACATTGAGATAATATATATGAGATTTAATATAATTTTTAAATAATTTTGAATTTATGTTATAATTAACCCTCCGCGTAAAATTGTTTTGGACATATAGTATAATCTGGATCGGGCAACTTTGAATAACCATAATTTCGTTGAAAAACGATATTTTTGGGCATATTTATATTCCACAGAAAATATAGTAAAGCCTCAAAATTACAGGATAGAGCAGCGCGATAAAATCAAAGAACATCTGAGATTTCTTCACGAAACATTGACGTTGCAAAATTTTAGTATTTATTAACTTTTTGTAAGCTACCTTATGACGGTATTTTAAAAATATCAATTTGTTCATCAATCTTGTACTCTCATATTTTTGTCGATAACTGTGCCAAATGGCTTTTATGAGGTCTTCTTTTAATATATGTAAAAACTTCAACTAGAACTTGCCATTTTTTTAGCGAAAACGAAAAATTTTTAATTTATTATTGATAAATGCAAAAATTAATATCTACACGTTTGATACATGATAGAAAATTATGTGGCGCACTATCTTGAATCGGACTTGAATTTCTAAAAGAAACTTCAGGTGCGTATTGTTATTTCAAAGTATAACTAACGGTCGTACTTTTATGTATTCTAGAAACTCTAAAGTTTTCTTTTTTTCAGGTAGCTGTTGCGCGCGTTTCTCACTTACTGGGGTTTTTACAAAAGTTGACGAGCGATCGAATATTCGTTCGAGTCTCACAGTCCCAAAATTGTAGTTACGTTCGGTATTGTAAATTTGAGATACAAGCTGGCAAATGGCGAACTTAATCACCGCCGAGTAAAACGAACATAAAGATAAATTCCAAACAATTCTGAGTTATCACTCATTATACCTTTAACCTCTTAAAGAAAGTTGTAAATTTGAAGATTATAATTGGATTAAAGATAGAGATTCATAGAAAGAATATCTTTTTCAGATGAATATATGATTAATAATTAAAATTATTAAATTCAATTTAATTAATTAAATAACAGAACAAAGATACGACAAATTGCTGGCGTCTAACGGTGAATGAAGATATTATTAAAAAGCGAATGAAGATATTATTTTCTTTTTAAATAACTTAGATTCGTAAAATATATAGAAAGTAAATGCAGTCTATTCCTTCTTGTTTGCATTTACCAGCTGCATTAATATCCTTTTTTCCTCTTTTTTACATTAAATCTCAATTACACTTCTTTCTTTTTAGGTTCCGAAAGTAAACATTAGTTCAGCATAGAAAAATGCATGCATGATAGCATATGAGCGTTTCTAAATGCAGCCATACGTAAGTAAGTTATGTGGAGATAGACAACTTAAATTTTCGCGGGCAAATAAACATGGTCTGGAAGCTCGGCCTCTGAATCCGGAACAGATCAAAGAGCTCGATTTGCTCTGAAAATGTAAATAACGAATGCAGATGTGATGATATGGAACAGATAGGTGTAAACTGGCGGCTGATTTTCGAGGTAAAAAAAAGTAATCTGTCGTCTTCGATTTACAATACCCAACGCAGCTAATACGTGTGTACGCGGAAGATTAAATTTACATTCTTGAATTCATATAATAATTTTAAATTAAATAATTCCGAATATTTCAATAATTTGACAAGATAAAAAAAAATATTTTAATAACACTAAAAAATAATATTAAGTAAAGAAAGTATAATAGAAAACAATTGGAATAAAACAATTATGGATAATGCAAATGAATAATTGAAAAGACATATACATGAGGTATTTAACAAGAAATAATTAAGACTGAAAGAACGTCTCTGACGAATCGGGAAGCAAGAAATTTAGAATGAAATTAAACGAATATCCGTCTTCGCGATTTCGATTGGTAGAAATACTTTCAGAGGATAGTGGCTAACGGACTTAATGTGCAATGATCTCTGCGGTCGCATCCCGGGCCTCCGGCGTTCACTGATCTGCTCCTCACGTCCGACAACAATCACATTGACAATCATCACTTCGAGGTAGTGCGCGACCGCGGCTTATTCGCCACTCTGCTCCTCGCACGGCAAAACCGTCACGCTGTCTCTCTCTCTCTCTCTCTCTCTCTCTCTTTCTCTCACTGTACCCTGATAGAGTCGAGCCGCATCTTCGTCGCAATTAAATCGCCGCCATCTTCTCTCCGTACGTTATTACTGTTTACTTCCTCCAGCGTCGTCGCGCTTCAGAGACCTCCGAAGAAACGCGCGTGCACCCTTGCCATTGGCATCGCCACCCGCAAGAGGTATACTCCTCCCTCGGGAATATCCGTAGGAATGTCGGCGCGCGACACCACCTTGTTTCCCATCCGAATGCTACATCGCGATCAGCCTGCACGCCGGTGGTACTTCTGGGTCTAAGCTTTTTGTCTAACCTCGCTCAGCGAGCATCCCGTGCGGGTTGTTCGGAGAATTCGTCCTGAGCCCTATACTTGCTCGGCTCCAGGAGACGAGATTGAATTCGCACCCGGCCCGGATCTACTTCGGTTATTCGAAATCATCCCTGCGCATCAGCCGGCATCCACATCGAGGAGCTTTCGCTCGCCAAGGACTCGCTCAGCGGTGACACGAGAAGCGTAATCCAGCTATTACACATCGAGCTGGCAGCAGTCGACGGACAAGGTCAAGCTGTGCTGTCCCCTTTTCCCGTATTTGGTGCAGCGCGCCGTCGTCCGCTCGCTCCGGGCGGGAAGAGCGTCATCGCCATCGCGGTGCAACGTCGCGGATAAAAATACAGGCCGTGGCGAGCGATTATGTAAACACCGCTCGTCTCCCACATGCAACGCCGAGACAGAAAGAGAGAGAAAGAGAGAGAAAAAGAGGGAGAACGCGAGGTGATTCTCGTGAGGGAGGAAGGCGCGGCCTTCCCGACTTTCCTCTCCTCTCCTCTTCTCTCTCCTCGGCGTCCCGGGCGACTTTCTCGCGAGCTCATCGTCGGGGGATCCTATTTCGCAACGCGACGACGTGTCATTCCGCTGCCCCTCCTCTCTCTCTCTCTCTCTCTCTCTCTTGCTCTCTCTCTGTGCGTGTATGTGTGTCACGGGGAAACCAGCTGAGTGTACTCAAAGACGGAACGAGAGAGCACGCGTGGGAACCAACTGACCCTCCTTCTCAATCTCGTTGACTCAGCAGTGCGCGAAATTCAACTGTCCCTTTTCTATTTCGTTGACCTGGTTGCGTGAAAACCAACCCGACTCTGCTCTACTTCGCGAACCTGGTCGTGCTGAAAGTTGCCGCAATTTCCCGGCTTGCTCCTGCGACATTTCTCCTAATCACGTCCGTAAGCTATTTAGGAGAACGGCTACATCCTTTGATCGAATTTTCCCACCGATTCCTGTTACTTGAGGAGCTGAACTTGAAATGGTTCTCGTGTTCGAACCGCGGGACTCCCGTCAGTCGTCTTCGCTCGAAACCTCGCTGAACTTCATTTTTGCTGAACGAAGGAAAAGAGATGGCGCAATGGCGCGAGACGCGACTGTCTACGGTGGACGAAAAACTTCCGTCTGGCTCCTCCGTGCTTTTGCCGAATTTCCTGAAGACATGATCCTACACACTCTTATAGAGGATTCACTAGACCCTGTTAGAGACTTCTTCCTTGCTGAACGAAGCGGAAGAAGGCGATCTCACGAATGCGAGAAGTTCCCCCGTGATCCTCCCGGCTTTCCCGTCGACATCGTCTTAGGCGCTCTCATCATTTTTAAATGCCGCTATCCTGCCGAGAACTACGCGAGCGTGATTCCGGTTAATTAAAAGCGAATCTAAGTGGCCGCAGAGGACTCTTCCGTGGCTCCTCGTGGATTGAACTTCGCCGTTGCCTTTTCCCGTGAGCGAGAATTAATCGGGAATGAATCGTCGTGGTCGCGATTATTCGTGAAGAACGACGAGCAGTTCCTGCCTTATCGTGCTCTACTCGAATTTCCTTTTCTTCCTGGTTCCCCCCTCTTTCTCTCTCTTTCTCGAGTAAGTCCAACACGAACGTAATGTAGTCGTAGGTAACGCAACACAGCACAATTAGAAATAATTACAAGTTAACGGGCAATGGCGTGTGAAGCGAAGTTCGGCCGAAGCAGTTTTCACCCCCTCTCCTTTCCTTTCTCGCCTCTTTCCTTTTTTTTCCTAATGACGTTAGAAATATCTCCTTCTCTCACGTACACACTTACTCACACAACGTACCGATCGATCGCGCTCGAATCGCAGGAAAGGGTTATGTCGCCATAGTCGTTCGGCATGATGCTCTTTTCTCGTGTAGTGTCTGCCTCTGGTTGCCTACGAAGGGGAACGACGGCAAACCCTCGTGCGGATAGATTACGAATGCAAACGAAAACGAATGCGAACACTACGCGTGCACGCACGAACGCAGGCACAAATGTGCAGGTAGCGCGCACGCCATTTTGTCGTCGGTCGTATCAATAAGGGGACAATGTGCGGGCCGTACGCTCGATGCCCGGGGCTTTCTCTTACTGGCAAAGCTGTTAGACTGTTGGGAAGGACACTGGCCACTTACCGAGCGACATGTTCACTTTTGCATCAATCTCAGCCATTTTTGCGGTCTTTATCTCGCTCTGTTTTTCTGTTTTCTCTCTGACTATATTTCTTTCTCTCTTTCTCTCTCTCTCTCTCTCTCTCTCTCTCGTTGCTTCGATCTATTATTGTCGTGGATGTCTCACGTGTCGCATGAAATGCGTATCGTGTGGATTTAATTCGAGACTTCTTGTTTTCAAGTTAAGATGAGCCTGTTTCACGTCCTAAATACACACGCGCGAAGTCGCGACGAACTGAACAAGCGAAATACGCCGAAAGAATACAGACACATCTAACAACACAGACTGTCAAGGATAAACTGATGCAACGATGGACGGCTGCTGTTTTCGAGTTCCGAGTCTCCGCTACGAGGCGCTAGTGAGTTTCACTAAAAGTAGAGGTCGGCACTGGTCAGTACTCGCAGTAAAGGCCGTGGCACACAGAAAAACTGGGTGTATATCAGTTGGACACGGGGCAATTGGACACAGTCCAATCACAAGTCGCTGTTCCAAGGGACTCTACAAATGTCTCTAATCATACGGTGCTGTGATTGGCTGTGTCCAAATGCACCGTGTCCAAGTGCACCGCTCCCGAAAAACTTAAGCAGTAAGCAAATTGATCAATCACAATTGTTGATTCTTGGATGTAAGAAGAATCAATGACTGTGATTGGTCAATTTGCTTACTGTTTACGTTTTACTGCTTAAGTTTTTCTGTGTGCCACCAGCTTAAAGGGACGTCTACGGTTGCGTTTCGAAATTCACTGCGAGTACTGAAAATCTATAATTCATGTCACGTATACTATAGAATTTCAGTACTGACAGTGAATTTCGGAACGCAGCCTACATTGGAAGTAAATAGCAAGAAGTAGGAAGTAAGAGTAACCTAACCAATCACAGTCGATTATTCTCCTTAAATTTGACTGTGATTGGTCAATTTCTTAAGGCTTAAAGCTTGTTACACCTATTGTCGATCGTGACTTAAGGAACGCACTCTAGGCTGCTTGCAACTAATGTAGAACGACCTTAATGAAAATCGAGCGTGTGAGCAAAGTATTAAAGTTTGAAAATTATGTGCTATTGTTAAATTAACAAAAAGTATACCAATTTCGGTTACAGCATAATGTCAACACGATGGTAAGTCACAATGATGCATCTTAACATATGAAACTCGAAAAAAACAATAAATAACTCAGTCTAACCTCAATTCATTAATAAAAAAGTTATGTAAATTCTGTTTTTGAGCTATTATTATTAATTTTTTTCATTTTAAGTATATTTTCATTTTGTTTAAATTATAAGTTTTAAAAGTCGCTTGAGTATATGCATTAATGAAAATGTCAGTTGCATTCAGACAAATTTGAAGTTGTATATAATTTGATATAGGTATCCGTTGTACCAGAAAGGTAATCCACAATTGAGAGTATTTTTGCCCAATTTCTGGATGAAATTGATTGCTCCCGAAAGAAAGCAGCCACCAAATGTAGTTCAGTTCTATTGTTCGATGGAAATGACTATATATGATATAAGAAATTATCTGGAAAAGATTTATAATGTCAAAGTTATGCATGTAAAAACTAGAATAGCGCTTGGAAAAACCAAAGAGGATAACAGGCAATGGAATGCTATCATTAAAGAAGACGACAGGAAATTAGCCTATGTTATACTAGTATGTTTATCAATTATATCTAAATGACTACTTTAAAAACAAGTTTAGACTTTACTTTTAATCAATTATTTAAAAACAAGTTTAGACTTTACTTTTAATCAATTATTTAAAAACAAGTTTAGACTTTACTTTTAATCAATTATTTTGTCCTTTCAGCCAAAGGATCAGAAGTTTGAATTCCCTCAGTTATTCAAGGAAGATTCGAGTGAGACGGAAGAAAAGAATATAAATGAAGCTAAAAAAGACTTGCAAAACTTTATAGACCAGAGCAAGGCACCTGATATGCCTGGTTGGTTCAGAATTTAATGTATATTGTAAAATATTTAAAGATTTATATATATAAATAATGTATTTGTTAATATCCCTTTTCTGAAAAAAATACCTAATCTAAATTTTTGCATTAATTTTAAGAATTTCTAATCGTTTCTTGTTGGAGCGGACCATATTAATGTAAAATTTTAACGAATATGCGATATTGTTTTATATTAATAACGAGATTATATACTGATTTCATATATTTGCCATTTAATAAATTACCACGACTAAAGCTGGTGGTACATAGAAAAACTTAAGCAGTAAGCAAATCAGCCAATCATAGTCGTTGATTCTTGGACCGTAAAAAGAATCAACGACTGTTGTATTGCTTACGTCTTACTGCTTAAATTTTTCTGTGTGCCACGGCCTTAAAGCGTCTTCTACAATGGCAGTAGGAGTAGTAGTAAGAAATAAGCAGTAAGTAAATAGACCAATCACAATCGATTATTTTTGAAACGTGAGAATGGAATTGGTCAATTTGCTTACTGCTTATTTCTTACTACTACTCCTACTGCCATTGTAGAAGACGCTTAAGGGCCGTGGCAGAAAAACTTCAGCAGTAAGACGTAAGAAGTAAGCAAATTGACTAATCACAGTTGTTGATTTTTGAACCGTAAGAAGAATCAATGACTGTGATTGGTCAATTTGCTTACTGCTTACGTCTTACTGCTTAAGTTTTTCTATGTGCCACCAACTTAAACTGGAGTTTCGTTTTAATTACATGACTCTCGAATTCGAAATCGATCTCGATTAGCGATTATATCGATCAAACATTTCCTTCCTTTAGTATCTGGTTATAGAGATTTTCAAAAGAGATTCTCCCAACACTACTTCAAGTCAATATAAGAATAAAGATTAATATGGAATCAACAAGGTTGTTTGAAATAATTTTAATCAGAAATAAAGCCAAGGAAGATTCCAAACACGTTCGAACGTGTTCAAACACGTCGTAATGGCTGTTAAGGCTGCGTTCCTTTTGGGCGCTCACGCGTTTTAAGCGCTTATAAGCGTCACTTTATTTTTCTTCCGAATCTTCCGAATCTAATGGCTCCTGCACACAGGACGCGGTAATACTTGCCGCGCGGCGGAAGTTCGCGCGACAGCCAATTAATATGCTGCTTTCCGTAATAACCTTCTAGCTCCTACGGAAAAACAACATATTGATTGGCTGTCGCGCGGACTTCCGCTGCGCGGCAAGCATTACCGCGTCCTGTGTGCAGGAACCATAATGCGATAAAGATAGAATGGCGTTACAGCGCGTGAGCCCAAAAGGAACACAGCCTAAAGGGACGTCTACATTGGAAGTAAGCAGTAAGAAGTAGGAAGTAAAAATAAGAAATTGACCAATCATAGATGATTATTCTTCTCACATTCGACTGTGGTTGGTCAATTTCTTACTCTTACTTCCTACTTCTTGCTATTTACTTCCAATGTAGACGTCCCTTAAAACATATGGGTTGCGTCAGCTATGATTTGAAAACATTTTCAATTGGCGCCATATCAATCAAACATACGACTTGAAAACATTCTCGATTAGCTATTGTATCGACCAAACAAATCATTCGAGAACATGGCGTCGAATACGACCGCGGAAAGCAAACGGACAGCGAATCCAAATCCTTGTGCGATTTATGGCAGGTAAGCTAACAAACTTGCAACAATTTTGCTGTTTGAAACAATTAGGAGCTTTTCTCTTTGAATGTTACTTGCTCTGCTACTTTTGAGCTTTTTGACTTCGTGTACTCTGTAAATTCAGTTAGTTCTCAGTAAGTTTCATAAAGCATTTTTCAAAAAATTAGATTTATTAATTATAAATAGACTCTCTCTTCTCTCTCGTGTACGTGATTATAATATTTCAGCGTCCTTAATTGCCGACATTCGATTCGATCTATAAAATTGACAAAACCTATGTTTTGTCCTCCTCCGATTGTTTCAAGCAACGTATTAACGTTCCTTGATTCGCGCAGCATTCAAAAAATTCGAATGACGACAGAGTACCATCGATCGGGATGGATCGGACGAAGATTACATTTTGCACGGACGTGGACAAATCCGTGATCGTACACAATTTCGAGAAACGTGGCTGGACGCAAGTAGGTCCGGAGGACGATTGGAACTTCTATTGGTAATGAAATCTCGATTGTCATCGCTCTGTTGCGTGTGGAATGTCGATATCGTATTTGTCATATATCCAGTGAACAATCGACATTTCACATTCACGAATTCAGTCTACACGGAGAAAATATTATGGTGAAAATCACGTTAAAATTATATTTCTTTTCCTAATGTACTTTTTGTAAAGAGAGAACTGGACTGTACGCACACAGCAGAACTGTCCCGAATATATCATAGGGATATCCTACAGATATTGAAATATTTTTATAATATCTCTATGATTGAAATATTTTATAATATCTCTATTCGGGACATTTCTGCTGTGTGAGTACTGCAATTATATATAAATTATTATGAAAACAATACATTTGGCGATCTGCTCTGATATATGACATAAAGTAAGTTTAAGTAATTACAATAAATTTGCAGTAAAAAGCCAAATATGTATAACGTTTTTAAACAGCAAATAGTAATTTCAATTTTAATTCTGTATAACCCAACCCAGATAGCAATTCAAAAGATAGAGAATTCAAAAAGGATTCAAGAGAATTTAGTCATATGTTACCAATTCTGAGTCCGTATTCAGATGCAAAAAGAATTCTTCAAAGTTCAGTTTAGTGAAAAGAATTCTTTTTGCATCTAAAAATAAACTCAGAATTGGTGATATACGACTGAATTCTTTGTAAATTCTCTGTTTCTTCTATTTGCTTTTACTAAAATTTTATTGTAATTTTTATTAGTGTATTTTCTTTGTATACACATTTATTATAATGTTAGATTCGCTACAGGGCCGCTACACAGTCCTGTAGAAATATCTTCAGCATTGAAACCGGATATAGGATGGACGACAATCAGTAAGACATATAATTCTATTATTATTATTCTATTAATTCTATTACTAATAATAAAAATAAAATCAAGAAGTGATGGATGTTTCAGAAACGCTTCAAAAAAGATATTCGAGAGATTTTGTAAAAATATGCTTCGCGACTGTTTCAGAATTATCAATCACTTTCCAAACCATTATGAGCTCACACGGAAAGATCTGCTGGTGAAAAATATAAAACGATATCGGAAGGACTTGGAGCGCGAAGGAAATCCTCTAGCAGAGCGCGCGGATGGCCCAGGGAAATATTTGTACCTCGACTTCATACCGGTTACCTTCGTTTTACCCGCAGGTGAAGTATTCTCTACTTAACAGCCGTTGCAATTTTTTTGGCTCTCGTGCATCTCTTGGAGTCGTTCATTTTTTGGAATACAAAACTAAATGCAGTAAACTTAATCCATACAGCACAAATCTTCAAAAGACGTTCTAAGGACATTCATAAAAACATCCTAGAATATTCTCTAAAGATTTTGTGCTATCTGTCTAATTTTTAAAATTATCTAATTTTTAATTCTCCGGATTATTACCGATTAATATCTTCTTCATATTACGACGTTTAGATTACAACATGTTCGTGGAGGAGTATCGCAAGTCTCCGCAGAGCACGTGGATAATGAAGCCGTGTGGAAAATCACAGGGCGCCGGGATATTCCTCATCAATAAGCTGAGCAAACTGAAAAAGTGGTCGCGCGAAGCAAAGACCCCCTTCAATCCGAACTTGACAAAGGATTCGTACGTTATATCCAGGTATACGATTTCAAGAAGATTTCAATGTAATTCACAATGGTTGTCCGATAATCCTGCTTCATATGGTTTCCCTTTAACGATTTCTCGCGACAGATACATCGACAATCCTCTGTTAATCGGTAGTAAGAAGTTCGATTTACGGTTATACGTTCTCATCACATCTTTCCGGCCGCTCAAAGCGTATCTCTTCAAGCTAGGATTTTGTCGTTTCTGTACCGTCAAGTACGACACCAGCGTACAAGAGCTCGATAATATGTATGTGCATCTCACGAACGTGTCTGTGCAAAAGCATGGCGTACGTATATTCTATACATTTGTCACGTTATACTGAATAATTGCTTTGCATAAATATATTTTTCGATTTCATGAGCTTCACAGTTATAAATTCTTCAAAGTTATGGAATCGCGTGGCTTCCAACTGAATTCTTGTCGCCCTCGTAGGAATAATTTCATGAAGTCGGAAAGTACCTCCAGCAGTTTCACGATCGAAACCATAAACTGCGGAAATTTCAGGACGAATATAACAGCAAACACGGCGGCAAACTAAGCGTGCAGAACCTGCGTTTATACCTGGAGAGCACGCGTGGCAAAGCGGTCACCGAGAAACTGTTCGCGAACATTTCATGGTGCATAGTACACTCGCTGAAAGCGGTAGCGCCGGTGATGGCAAATGATCGGCACTGTTTCGAGTGTTACGGATACGATATTATTATCGACAACAAGTTGAAACCATGGCTGATAGAAGTGTGTCACTTTTATTTACGTCAATCTTGCCATTCCGTTCGGATCTGTTGGACTTATTTTCATATTTCAATAAAAATCATTTTTTATCATATATCACCATGATTCTAAGTCACTTTGACTAAAAAGATTTTGGACAAAAGCTTCCTAGTTTCAGAGAAATACAATTAACAGATCTTTTCATAGTATGACTTTTTTCAGAAAATCTTAAAATATTGCCAGTTTTCTTTCTTCTATTTTTAAACTTGACGAACGGTGCATAGCAAGGTTGAAATAATATGTTAAAATTGCTAACGTCTAAGAATAAATTGTACTTAAATTTCCAGGTGAACGCTTCACCATCTCTGACGTCTACTACAGTGAACGATAGGATCTTAAAATATAAACTAATCGACAATATTGTGTCGGTCGTTCTACCTCCAGACGGTATGCCTGAGTAAGTAGACGATATTTGACTAAACTCGAGTGAGCTTACGAGATTCAACAATGATTTGTTCAATCAGTGTGAAGTGGAACAAATCACCTTCCCCGGAAGCTCTGGGAAATTTCGAGTTGCTTCTAGACGAAGAATTGGCGGCACAGGATGAGAGAGAGGGTTCATCGTGCAAATATCGCGGTTCTTTCAACAAGTGGAAGTAAATCCTTGTCTCTGCATTATTGTCTGATATGATTTTCCATCGAATTGCTGCAAAATTTTGCGAACTTTTGTATATATTATATTATAATATATAATTAATATAATTAATTATATTATATATTATATTAATTATATTATATATTATATTAATTATATTAATATAACTAATATAATTGTATGTATTTTTTGTTTCCTTAGCATTTTGACGTCTTATAATTTATCCGAAACTTTATTATTACCACGTATTAGCTAAAATCACACAATATTATTTTTAATCCTATAACCTTAGCATGTAACCGTAACATATTATCGGGATTGTTGAGTTAAGGAGTTAAGGGAGAATTGCTCAAAGAAATTTATTAACAACAATTTTTATTCGCTGTACAAATATTCTACAGACGTAAGACAACGTACGCCAGCTGTAAAGATGTAAAAATAATATAGACGGCAATTTCAGTCTTTTATGTGAAACAAGAATAATAATTTATTGATACGTTTACTCTCCTCAAGGCTGTTCAAAATGGCAGTGCGAGGTAAAAGTCCTTGCAATTCGTATATTTTGTACAAGCGTAGCCAGCGTTGGGCAAACTGTATTCGCGAATGATGGATTATTCAGAATACAATGGAATAATTTAGAAAAATATAGACTAAACTTTCATAGTCTATGTTTGTAAATATATTTTATGTATTCTCACGATATATACGTTTTGTTTTACACGTATATTTTATATATAAAATGTTTTATATATAAATATGTCGCATTATATATTGATACATCATACATATATATTTTATATAATTTATATATATATATATATATATATATATATATATATATATATATATATATATATAAAATCTAGCACTATGCTAGATATATTTGCAAACACATTCGAAATCTTCATATGTTATTCGCGAATATATTTTGCTCAACAAAGCTGGCAAGTATACAATATTACGTGTATAGTTGGACTATCGAGTATAATTATGGCACAGTTTCCTGAAACTGACATTAGACTTACAGGAACAGACGTGTGCATTAAAGATATAACGCTATTGTTGTATTAACATGATATGTACATTGCACAGTGCGCCTAAATTACAAACGTAAAAGTGTACAATGTATGCTACAAGTTGCAATTACTGTTAAATTTCTGAAAAAAAATTCCCAGTTTCCTCTTTATTTCGTATCATTACGTTTAGTTTAGTGCTCGTCCAGAGTATATCTATTTGCGTAGGCGTATGATATGTCATCAAATTCGTAAAAACGTACAGCGGAATAACAAAATGGCAATTTGTTCGAATAGCATATTAACGTGAAAAAAAAACAGTAAGTGTAGTGAAACTTTGGAAGTCATTTTTTCGTATCGTACTCAAGTTATTGGAAAACTTACAGATAAACTAGATTCTACGCCTAGAATAAAAAATCAAAAATCCTATTGTATAATATGATTAATAAAATATATGCTGCAGCCTTTGATTAACTGCCAGATCAATTAAGAAAGATGACATGTACATATTATTAACGATAACATAATCATGTTATTACCGATAATTACCGATGATATACTTTGAAATCGCAATGAATAATTAAAATAAAACTACAGATAAATGGTTGTATAAAGTATTTGCAACTTAAAATGAACTTCTCTCTTTCAAGCTATAGTCATGTACATTTTTTACAGAACAGTATTTTGCAATTTCATGGAAATTACACGTTCATGGTAAATATTTACAAGATCTACCGTGATAGGAGAATCTTTTCTCTGTACATTAAAAACTATTCAAATGCAAATAGCAGGCACGATGGTATGATTATTATTATACAGGGTGATCCGTTATATATTGATGATACTGTACGGTAAAATAAGAATTATATAAAGCACTTATAAAAAAAGGCTGAACAAATTAATTTTTACGTAAATTTTGGTTCCTAAGAATGTCGAATTTTAAAATTAAAAAATTAATACCTGACAGCACTTTTAAAAAGATATAAGTAAAAATATGTATAAGTGGATAAGAAATTAGGCGAATTTAGAAAAAAAAACAAGAAATGTTAATTTTACCTATTTTCAAATGTTGCATTCTACGCATTTGACTTTTTCTTATAGAGTTATACTTTTGCACACTAGCAATAACGGACTACCATATAGGTAACTTGCATCAATAAAGTTTCTTCTATCAGTCTAAAAGTTGTCACTCATTACATTTGAAACAATTTAATCCATTAAAGGCCACAATCCTCTACCCACAATACTAAAAAGAAAATGCATTATATATATATAGAGATCAAACTATAATCTTAAAAAATAAAATTAAAATTGTTAGTAATCCAAGATTATATTTTCTAAAGATTAATATTTTTCCCACACAAATTAATATATTTTGATTATTCATTTTCTATTACTTTTATTTTCTAAAATCTAATAAGTTTAGAAACTAAATAGTTAATACAAATTTTAGAGAAATGTTATACACACATACTCATTATTATTATTTCTTACTTTTAATAAAATATTTAGATTTTAATAGCGGAGAGTGAACCGTTAATGGATTAATGATGGATATAAAAAGATCTGACAGACTTAACAAACTGTAAAACAGTTTTTACGCAAATTATTGCCGCTTGAGTATTCGCATTTCGACAAGAGGACTCCTCAAATCATCATTGTATCTTCAGCCATTGTCTATCAAAGCGATCAGATATGTTTGTCAAATTTTCTGTCACACAATGGTCAATTTAACACCCGCGATCCGTTAAAGGACCACAGCAACAACAGTGGTGGTATTGGTGACAAGGGGTCGAAGCACTATTCATATTTTGTGCAAACTTAGGCCATCGTAAATTAATATCAAATACAATTTTCGTTAATTCTGGGAAGTAAAATTCCTCCGAAGTTATCGGTTTGACTTTGAGTTCACAAAGCAACTTGTGAACCACGGAACTCGGTAAATAGCGAGTATACGATACTTGCATCCCCGATCGACCCCCGTCGATGCCATCACGAATAAAAAACAACCACTTTTATTTCGAGCGATTGCCGAATTGTACGAGAAGCACGTCCTCTAACGGGAACGTAAATGCGGACGGAGAAATCGAATGCAGTTTCATAAGTGTAGGGCGTATACGATTTTTACCGGCACGTGGCTTGAAAGAAGAACAGCGTTGAACAGTGTTCGCTGAGTAGTCGCGGTATCATAGACTGCGAAGCCGCCAACCTTTGTCATATGCCGCGAGCCTTTGCCGCGCGCCGCGAGTCCTTTACTGCACGCCGCGAGTCCTTTACTGCACGCCGCAAGTCTTCAGCGATTTCCTCCAAAAGGGGCGTCAACTCGCGCTTTTTGAGTGAACGCTGTAAGCAGAGCAGAGACAGAGCGTGTTGAGTGGTTAGAGAGAACACATGTCCTGTGAAAATATAGGTTGCTTTCCAACAAGAGACACAAGTCGACACAAGTATCATCCTATCTTTGTTACTCACTAAATGTGGAACAAAGATAGAATGATGTTTGTGTCGACTTGTGTCTCTTGTTGGAAAGCAACTATAGAATACTGAAGAAAGTTAGTGTGTACTTTATTTATTTCTCCGTAAGCTCCCCATCTCACATAAGTAAACGCATTTGAGAAATCAGTGTGTGTATACTTCGTATCAGGAAAGAGATGCACCGATAAATGCTTGATGATGACAAGTGGTTAGAGAAGCGCGCCCTCGTCGCATAATCTGTTCAATACAAAATTTCTTCTGCACAAAAGAATGGGGTGAAGATAATGGCGAACTTCCCCAACATGAATAAGATTAAGACACACCTGGCTATCCTTAAAGCGGAACTTAAGGTTATTGAGAATCTCAAAACAAACCTGCGTATGATTATACACGGTATAATCCTGTAGGACTGTCAACCAGCGAAATCGAAGAAGAGCTTAAGGCACAGAGCCTTGAGGAGATTGAGAGATCTTAAGCTCATATATCAATATTCAGAGAGAGACAAGCGAACTACTAGCTGTATAATAGAAGTTTCACCACAGGTTCAAAATGTACTGCAGAATCGCATCTATTTGAGGTTCTCAGCGTGCACTTTCGCCGATTATATTCGGGTCTTGCAGTGCTACAAATGTCTTGCGTTTGGCCACAGAGCCAGCAGTTGTGCGACGACCCCCTATTGCGGGAATTACGCTGGTGCGCATGAGATAAGGGATTGTGAGGCATGCAAGCGATTAACCTAAATTTGCTGCCTGATATTATAGTGGACGGCCCTAGGATACAATTCTCGGATAAAGTGCGCTAGCTCGGTATCATATTGACCAGATCACCAATATATGCAATAAAATCAGTACCACTTTATATCAACTTAGGATTAGTAGTCACTTACTCACTCCGGAACTGAAAAGAAAATTGTTTCAAACTCTTGTTTATCCGCACCTTGACTATTGCTGTTGCACACTGACGGATATTATTGGGGCGCAGGATCTAAGATTGTGTCGAGTCTTCAACGCTTTACCAATTTATCTTCGGCATAAGAAAGGACGTACACATCACTCCTTACTACCCTAATAGCACAAATCTTCCAGGAACATTCTAAAGACGTTCAGAGGACATTCTATATACATAATATCCTAAGAACGTCCATAAGATATCCATAGAATATCGTGTGTTATCTGGGTATGGAGTGTTGAAATGGTTGAGGCCAGGGTTGAGAAGGAAGTATCTCGTCTGCTGCTTGACATACAGCATTATCCAGAACAAGAAACCTGAGCATTTGTCAGCTGTTCTCTGCCACAGAGACTCTGGCTCTCTTAAGACCACCAGAGCTGCACTTGAGGTGCGTTCCTTTAATTACTGCGAGTACTGACGCTATAACGTCATGAAAGTATACTGCTAGTAGCGTTCCGTTTCGACTTTGAGCAATGTCGAGATGTTGCAAGATGACAAATGGGAACGCACCACTTTACTGCCACTGCCTTACCTTTCCAGCTGTAGTAGCAGCAGCAGGAAGTGACATCCAAATTCATGACGTCACAAACTCGTCAAAATGCTTTCGCAGTGCACTGTAACCTATTTTGGAACGCTGTTGGTAGTATTGACAATAAATAACGGAACGCAGCCCTGATCTTCTTGTGATGCCACAGACGCAGACGGAAAAGTATACTAAATCATATTCTAAATCACAGGGACTGCGACTAGACTTTGGAATTCGATTCCTGCCAGCATCAAGTCTGCTAACTCTCTGGGTGCCTTCAAAGCAAAACTCTACAATTTTTTGTTGCAGGACGCACACTGAACAATTATATATTTACTGCCTTATTAGGCGCTTTGGAAAACACGATATCTCTGTTGCTGCTGGCGATCCACCCGCGAGTCGAAGAACTGTAATCTGATTATATATGGTGCTTTTGTAGGGGGCCTAGCAATTTCCTATCTTAAAAAATTACTCATGATTGGTCACACATATCTAATAACTACTATTATAATTGTGTTATCCCTAATTTAACTTTTTTGTATATTACCACACTTACAACTCTGTATTTTAGCACTTGAGAGGATTACGTCCTAGGGCGCTCTATAAAACCCTATGCTCAAAAAGTAATTTCTCATTTAAAAGACGCGCGTTAATGGTATCTCAACTGTTTGTTTTTCGCAAAGTTGATGCAACTGTCCTTGACATTGAGGCTGAGTTAGAGCGTGTTGTCATATTTTTTACATTTATAGCATGTTCGACTGACTCTGGGTTAACCCACTCTGGGTTATTCAGTCTACGTTTATTGGTCGAACAAGTACTTATAAGCTTTATGATTGGCTAGTAGAGATTTATGACGTCATTAATCGCTCTCGGAGCGATTAACCCAGGGTCAGTCGAACACGCTATTAGTTTGTTTACGGCAACTGTTGATATCAGTGTATCTTAGGTGCGTTCGTCGGATTTTATGAAAAAAACTGTTGAGCAAAGAATGTGTTTGAAATTTTGTCAATAAAGAGTATTATCTTGGCTGCGTTTGGGGAGATGCTATTTAGCGCTATGAATGTGCTCTATCCTTGTTTGTTCCTGAAAGTTGAACAAAGACAGAGGACGGTCATAGCGCTAAATAGCGTCTCCCCGAACGCAGCTCTTGAGTTATGAGGCGTTTGCTATCCGTCGCAAACGGCCAGATTTGTGGAAGGAAAATGTGTAAATTTTGCATCATGATAACGCGCCGTCGCACATATCATCTCTTGTACGCAACTTTTTGACCAAACACGCAACAATCGTCCATGCACCGTATAACTTCTTTCTGTTTCCTCAAAGAACTCAAATTGCCACTACGGGGAAAGTCGACTGATTCCATAAAAGAAAATTCGACGAAGGAGCTAAAATAACCTATTATTAGGGGAGTATTAGTGGCGCTTGATCAGTGCTCTTTTCGCGGTCGTTTTCGAGATACTATTTTGCGTATAAGGGAGAATGTCCTGAGAGGTCGCAAAACGGGACACCGACTGTCCTTTTTGTGGATTCCTGGTCACATCGATCTGCTGGGCAACGATATTGCTGACTATCTCGCTGGGTCAGCGCACTACCCGCCTCCGAATTTACAAGTTGTACATGAAGGAGAATGCTATTTTTACAATATTCATCGCTACTTGTACAATGAAGCTGCTCCGATATCTAGCAAATTGTTGGAAGAGGACTCACGCTTCAAAGGATTCCGCTATTACAACAAAACGAGAAACAAATCGCTCGCTAATCCACTTTGGAATACTAGCAGCTACCAAAGGAAAGCCATTATTACACTCAATCGTATTAGGACCTTTCATACTAGAACTAGAGACCATATTCCATCTGGGAATAATGGGCGACTCTCGCTATGAATGCAGGCTCGCCTCCAAATCTGTAAAGCACCTTTTAATGGACTGTCTGATCTATGTACGCGCGCAGGACAACATGAGACTTAATTTCGCAAAATTAGGTCTTTGATTTTTATGAGTGTTTTCGCCTGAAGAGGAGATTTTAAACATCTTGATGGATTTCATCAATTCAACTAGTTTATACATTTAAACCAATCGCTTACAGTTATGTGACTACAAACTATTACAGATATCGCCGCAGATGGCGTTGGGCTTGGCCCGGAGCCATAAAATGGAATGGAATGACTCACCTCAAGGCACCGGCGACGGCGGTGGCGGTAACGGACTGAAGTACGTCGACGATCTGGAACTGGGCGACGGTGGGCAACTAATCGCCGCGTCGCTGTGGTAAACGGAACGCGGTGTCGGCGGTGGTGGAAACGGCTCGCTTTCGTAACGATAGCGTGCCGGATAGTTACTGTCCGACTCGTCGCAGACGTCGGTGCTGCAGGGAGTCGGGGGCGGTGGCTGATTGATACTCCGATAATGCCGATATGGTTTATAACGGGAGGCATTGCTGCTCGAGCAACGTGTAGAGCTGGCGATCGTCGCCGGACTCGGTGGTGGGTTCAGCGTTTCCTGAGGATAACCACCAGCGGAACTGCCTCTGGTCGAACTTGACGCACCTGAAAACACACGTAGTGTTCCCTTTAATGTCCGAATTTAAAGAGCTTTGTTCCTAGGGTTCCTAGCTTTATTCTTGTATCACTTTGATCTTATATTTGTTAGCTTTAATCTCCATTAGCTTCAGTCTTACATTTATTACACTTACTTTTATGGGCTTTCTACAATAAGCCATTAGTCGTATAACGCATAACACAAAAAGCATAAGAAAATTCACTAATTGCAGTCCTTCAGAATAAAAATGAAGAATTCTGATTGGTGGATTCTCTTACGCCTTATGCGTTATGTGTTACGACTAATAGCTTATTGTAGAAAACGCATTAGCCTTAGCAACTTCTAAATTTGTTTTTATTTTAAAGATTCTTTTGAGACACACCTGTGATATGACTGCGGTCATAACTAGACCCAAGGCTACTTCCGTTGAGCATAGACATCCTCACAGCGTCCATGCCTGCTTTAAGATCCTTCCTGTTGTTCTTGTGTGCAAACATCGGCTTAACTACTCTGTTCGGTTTTGGAGACAGCGGGTCACCCGCTGAATCGTGCAGGATATCAGGTAAACCTTCGTTTCCAGTAAATTTTCTACGGCAGTAGTAATAGCTCAAGATTGTCACACTAGTCAGAACTACACCCACCAAGGTGATGATGACATAAGTCACTTTGGTGGACTCGACTGGTGGCACATTCTCTTGTCGATGACGCGCGGCCTCGCAAGTCTGCGATAACTCGTCACTACCGTCACTACAATCATCCCAACCGTCACAGAGAACTGCCATGGATACGCACACACTGCCTGTGACGCATTGGAATTGATCTGCGCGACAACATCGGGATTCATCCGATCCGTCGTGGCATTGCGGTGTTCCATCGCACACCAAACTCTTATCTGAGAAGTGCACAATAATAAAATTAATACAAAATAATAACAAGAACAATAATAATCTTGTAAAAAGTAAACCATAGAATAAATGAATATATCGGATATACGAAGAGAAAGAAAGCACGCAAAAAGGCGAATAGACAAATAGAAAATGCTTCTACAGAACTCAACGCAAAATCTATATTTGTAGAAAGAAAGCACGCAAAAAGGCGAATAGACAAATAAAAAATGCTTCTACAGAACTCAACGCGAAATCTATATTTGTAGAAAGAAAGCACGCAAAAAGGCGAATAGACAAATAAAAAATGCTTCTACAGAACTCAACGCGAAATCTATATTTGTAGAAAGAAAGCACGCAAAAAGGCGAATAGACAAATAAAAAATGCTTCTACAGAACTCAACGCGAAATCTATATTTGTAGAAAGAAAGCACGCAAAAAGGCGAATAGACAAATAGAAAATGCTTCTACAGAACTCAACACGAAATCTATATTTGTATAATTGTAATATTACAAGACGTAAGACATGGACACAACATCATAGTGAGAGCAAAGAAAATACTTTTCGTAGAATTCGATCAAGAAGAATTTACCGCAAAGTAGAAGTTAAACGAATCAATAATTTTTCTTCCAAATATCTTCAAGGCCAGTTCTAAAAAGACAGTCTCGAAAGATACGCGTTTAAGGTTGCGCGCTTTGAAAATATTTCACAAGTTCTCCTTTTCGTCAATTTTCAACCGACCTTTAAACAATTTTCCAAAACTACATAATCTTTCAGAAAAAATTTTCTTCTTAATTTCGACCGTAGTGTTCTATCTTAAAGAAGACTTAAAGTTACATACCGATACAAAGATTGCCGCATTTGTGATGACGATCGCGACTGCAAGCCGCGGGGCAGCCAAGCTCGTCGCTGCCGTCCAGACAATCTGTTTGGCCGTCGCATTTCCAGGTGGCAGGTATGCAATCCTTACCCACCGCTGTGCTCGGTGCGGTGCAGGTGAAGTGATCGTTGCCACAAGCCGGCGCCGCTCGACAAGTACGACCGTCCTCGGACAGCACCAGTGAGCGCGGACAAGAGCAGCGCGGCGAAGTAGTACCGATGCAGAAGTGCGAGCAATCGCCGTAATGGTTGAAGGGGCTGCAAACGTGCGCCTCCATATTATTCGGCACACTAACGGTCATGAGGTCAATAACGAGCATACGGTTCATGACCGTTCGCTTGCCGAAGCCGGACGACTTGTTGACTCTTTCGAGCGTTTGAGTTTCGCGATCGAACCAGTAAAGGTGGTCCAGAAACACGGACATATGCGCGATCAAACCTGACGACGCGACTGTCACTAAAGTCCTTCGATTTTTGCCCATGAAGTCGGCGCACTCAATCAACTTGCCATGCGCCCAATACACGACGTTCGCTTCGGTGTCGACGGTCAGGCCGGTCGGTTGTTCCAAGTCTGCAGCGATCACCACGCGCTCCTTGCCGTCCATCTTGCTCTGCATGACTCTTACCTTCTTGCCCACGTCCGTCCAAAAGAGCAACCGTTGTTGCGAGTGTATCGCGATATTGCGTGGCTTTTCACCGTCGCCCTTCACCACGATTCCAAGCATGGAAGCGTTGTCGAGGCGCGTCACGTTGATGACGTCATTCGCCATGCACGACCAGAAGAGCAATCTGCTCAGAGGATCCAACGCCAGATCGAAGGGATGGCCTGAACCGGCGGACACCACGATTGTGCCGCTGTGCTGCGTCTTGTTCTCCAGAGTGCGGCGAATAACGAAATTGCGACCATCGACCCAGTATACGTGCTGCGTCACTGGATCGTACTCAATCGCACGCACATTCTTCACACCCTGCAGACGCAACACCACGTCCGCGCAATCATCCGGCAAGTCTGGCAGGTAGCGTGCCATCGCGTTGCGGAGGCTATAGATCATGTAACGCTTAGGCGGCGTGCACGTGCGATTGTCTCGCGCGAGGCTGTAGTGTGTGGGACAGGCGCATTTGCGCGAGACTGACGTCCCGCCGTTCGCGTTGGGCAAGGCGATACACAGATGGCTGCAGTTTCCGTTCGCCACGGCGCACGGATTCCAACCGGGCTGGCGAGAACCGTGGAACACTAGCAAATCCGTTACTGATTCTAACTGATCGTGGATCCTGGTGCGATTCGCGCCAGTTGCCTTGTCCGCTCGCTCGATGTCACCGGTGTTCCAGTCCGTCCAATAAATATAATCACGATACTGCGTTATGCTGAACGGGTACACTATATTTTGCGTGACGATGGCGTCCTTCTGCCTCGTTTGCAGATTGAAGCAGTCGATCGCGGGTGTTTGCAGATCGGCCCAGTACAATTTGCGGGCAGCGTGATCGATGGTGAGACCATTCGCTCGACCGATACCCGACACGATCACATGCCGCTGTGTGCCATCTAAGTCTGCTCTTTCGATACTTCCTAGACCGCCCCATTCCGTCCAGTATATATGGCTGATAACAAATAGACGATCAAATAATAAAGCAACTTTTTATATTCAAAGTATATTGATTAACCTTAAATATTTAAATAATTTTTTAATTCCAATTAGACGTTTTCTCGTTTGTGTAAGAAATGATTTCGAACAATTTAATTAAAAAATACGCAAGTAATATATAGTTTATGTTATTATATATCAAGATTTTTTATCCAGAAGAAATTTTATCTAACGTATTGACGAAAATAAATAAAATATATTTCGTCAAAATTCGTCTTCTTACGCGTCCTGGGATGTATCAGAGAGAACAATATAAGAAAGCAGAACTCACCCTCTCTCGGGGTCCAAAGCCAAACATTTGGGCTCGATAAGATTCTGCCATACAAGAACTCGTCTGATACTGCCTTCTAATCTTATCATCTCTATACGACGTGTGCTAGTGTCACTCAAGTAAAGATTATGCGCGATCCAATCGAGTGCAAGACCCTCTGGAGACTCCAGGCCTAGATCGATTATCCTTTCTATTTCTGATCCGTTTATAAAGGCACGTGTGATAGCTTTTAGTTTAATGTCCGTCCAATAAATGCGATTCTCGTTAAAATCGAAGTCCAAAGCGCTGAAAAACGAAGATATCATTCAGACAATTAAGAAGAGAACACGAAAAAAAATAATCTTACGGTTTGTGCAACAGAATGTGCTCAGATAAAAATTCGATTACAAGAAACGATATTTCTTTAATCGCGACCGAAAATATTCGTTTTCAATAGCTGTGTTAAAAAATTGAGATATAACTGAAAACAATTCACTGAGTAGAAATCTCCTACAGGAATATTTATGTGAGATTTCTGTTCCCACAACTAAGTTTTCCTCTGTGACTCTCAGGTAACAGAAAATCCCACTTACACAAACTGAATTTCTCTTCAGTGCGCTTATTGTTAGTACTAGATTTCGTAATATTGTTAATACTTGAAATATTAACACAGGATCGAACATTTTGAAAATTAATTTATCTTAAAAACTAATATTATCGTTTAGGAATATGACTCATGATATACTATCTCATTTTGATATTTGCTGCAATAATGATAAATAATTATAAATTATATGAATCTTTCTTTTCTTTTTGAATTATATGAATCTTTCTTTTCTTTTGAAAATTATATGAAATAATTGATCTCTACAGTAACAAGTTAACGACGTTCCACGAACCTAGTATCCTTGAGGCCGGTGATCGGTATAAAGTTATCATTGTTGACGTTCTCGATGCTGATGCGCCCGATATTATCCTTTCTAGCGAACAGCAGGAACGCGTCCGGCACGACGCACGTGCGTTTGTCCTTGGTGAGCTCGTAACCGATCTGACAGGCGCACACGTACTTGTTGCGAGGCCGATTGAGGCATAAGTGGCCGCAACCACCGTTGTCGCGTCCACACGGGTTGGTGCTGGTGTTCACTCGACCGAGATGCACAGCTTTCAGACCCATCACGTTCGGCACCTGGTCGACGATCACTTCGCGTTCCCCGCCGGTGAGTTTGTGCGCCCGGTCGATGCTGCGTCGTTGCCAGTCGGTCCAGTACAGATAGTCACCCAGAAGACTAAGGCCGAATAGATGCGGCAGGTTGTCGGTGATAACTTCGCGACGATCGCTACCGTCCATGTTAGACACCTCGATCTTGTCGGTCTTGGCATCGCACCAGTAGATCTTCATGCGCTCGAGATCCAAAGCGATTCCATTCGGCCACAGGATGTCCTTAGCGACGAGCAAGACCCTGTCGGTGCCGTCGAGATTGCTGCGCTCGATCTTTGGTCGTTTCTCATTCCAGTCGGTCCAAAACATCCAGCCAAGATCGGGCGCAACCGCAATTGCCCGCGGCTCCACTAAATCCTCGTTCACCAAGACCTTGCGTCTCGTGCCGTTTAGACGCGCCATCTCGATGCGATCAGTACCGGTGTCGGTCCAGTAAAGGTTCCGGGCGACCCAGTCGATCGCGATGCCGTCAGGATTCATCACTTCCGTCACGATTACGTCCTGCTGTCCCGAGCCGTCGAGATACGCTCTCCGGATTGCGAACGATTGCTCGTCGGTCCAATACAGCATTTCGTCCAATGGGTCGAAGTCGATCGCAATGGCATGCTTGACGCCAGTCAACGGCAGCACGAAGTTGGTGTAGTCGGGCGAGTCTAAGGATATCCGACAGATCTCCGTCCTCTGGACGATCAGCAACAATTCTCCCGGGCCTTTGGCGCAAGTGAAGTTGTCGATCAGTTTCACGCCTGTGGGACAGGCGCAGGTGTAGCCGCGCTTCGACGTGCTCAGAAGACACAAATGAGAACAATTGCCGTTGTTCTGCCGACAAGGATTGTTGCCGTGAGGCTGCCTCTTCGGATCCCATACCTCGATGTCACCTGATATCAAAAGGAAAGATTTCTGTTGTGAGAGTTCTTCCGAATAAACCAATAAACCAATAAACGAATAAACCAATAAGCATGCAACAAATACAGAATATATCGATACATTACAAATATGACTTTTTTAAAACAAAAACATATGGTTTTCGGAAATTTGACAAATTCAATTGTTAATTAAATAATCTCAATTAAAAGTAAGAAGAAAGAAATGGCTCTCAAATATTGAATCGAATAGAAAAGAAAGAAGGAAAAAGCTTTTTACAGCCAAGCACGGATGTAATAGTGCAATATATACAATACGAAACAATTTTTTCTATAATATACTTGTAAAAAAAATTGATTTGTATTGTATATATTGAACTATTACATCCGTGCTCGGCTCTAAAAAGCTCTTTCCTTCTTTCTTTTGTGTTCAATTTAAATGATCTCTGATTCCCTTCGCTCATATCAACCGTCAATTAAACAAACTTTACTCGAAATCGATCGTCAATTAATTGAATTGAAATGTATTCGTTCAAATCAATCGAATTGCGAAAAATTAATATTTTTATAATGTATGCTGACTGTAATACGTGACATTCGTGCGCGTACCAGGTATGTATTCGCCGTGGAACAGCTCACGCGGATTCGCCTGCGACTGGCGCATGTCGTAAGAATGTATACACCACGTCTTCCAGTCTGTCCAGTAAAGTCGCTGGTCAAAGTATGTGATGGCAAAGGGGTAATCCAAGCCGCGATTGATAATCGTGCGTCGATTCCCACCGTAGAAATCTATCACGGCGATGAACCACAGTCTACCGTCTGCCCAGTAGATTAGCTCGTTCTCATAGTCCACCGTTAAGCCATTTGGCCAAAATATGTTGTCTGATACAATGACCTCGCGTGTGCTCGGATCACCGTCCATGCTGGCACGTTCTATCTTGGGCACATCACCCCAATCAGTCCAGAAGAGGAAACTCTTCATAGGTGCCAGCGCAATAGCACGTGGCTGATAGATATCGGTCCAAAAGAGGACCTTTCTGTGACGGCCGTCAATGCTGGTCACCTCTATCCTGTTCTTCTCCCCATCTGTCCAGTATAGCTTGCCTGTGTACCAATCGCACGCCAAACCATCTGGAGATATCAGACTGGAATTCACCACAGTCATACGTTCTCCGGTGTGAGTGCCATTGGCACGTATGCATTGTATCATCTCCAGGCCGCTGTCAGACCAGCAGACCAGCCCTCGTTCATAATAAAAGTCCAAAGCTGCACCCTCCGAGAGATCTTTGACGATGACATTGACCTTGTTACTGCGAGACACATTGGTCACCCGGATGTCCTTATGAGTGGCGAACAGGAGAACGGGTGAACCTGAAAATAACGCGATTGTGACAGAATTAAATCAAAGATAATGTCAATGTAGAAGAGAGGGAGGTGAAGGACAGGGAGGATCCTCCTCCCTTAGGAAAAATTACTTAGAGTTGTTCAAATTAACTTTAAGCAACTTCGAGTTAATTTGAACATCCTAAAGTAATTTTTCCTAAGGGCTGCGTCTTGAGATCGTTGTGCACCTACCGTAACAAGAGAAAAAGAGGTAGCAAAGAACGCAAATAATTAACATCACCGACGAGATACTAGAAAGACCGTCGGCCTTACGGGTTTTAACAACACTGAGAAATCTCACGGTGCGCCAGTGCTGCGAGTTCGGGTAACTTTGGTGCGTTCGCTTTGGACGCTTACGCGCTTAAGCGTCATTCTATCTTTATCGCTCATTACCTGCGGGAAAAAGATAGAATGACGCTCACAGCGCAAAGCGCCCAAAGCGAACACACCAAAAGTTACCCGACTCACAGCACTGAACACTGATACAGATTGAAGGTTAGTGTCCAACAGTACAGACAGAAGGTTAACAGACTCTATAATATCGCAGAAAAAAGTAAATATAAATACAATATTTGGTAATTGTGAAGGAAACACCCGATCTCATCGATTTTGTTAAGATTTGGTAAGATAATGTATTATGACGCGTAGAAACCGAATCTGAAAGCCAAAATCGTCGCTTTACACGATAAAGCGAGATATTAATCGTTTAAATTGCACAATATTCAAGGTTAGGAAACCTGTCATATCGACGATGCACTGACATGAGCATGTGTAATAACATTTAGTCTGTTCTTTGTAGTTGTAGAGCTCCTAAATAAACAATAAATATATTTATTAAACTAATAAATATATTATTAACTAATAAATATATTTATTAACAATAAATATATTTGTGGGCTCCTAAATAAACAATAAATATAAAAATACGTATAGTCATGTTAACTGTAGTGTTGTGAATGTATATGAGTATATATGAATGTGCATATGAATTGTCAATAAGTACAATTTTAAGTATATTAAGCTATAATCTTTTGCCTTACTAAATTAATGAGTCTAATATATATTAAAAGATTCTGAAAAGAGTAGCAAAGATCCCTACGCAAGGTTTGGGATTAAATCTGCAATAAATGCATAGACTTTAGTGATAAATGGATGCAACATACCTTGCATAAAGGCCTTTGCTAATCTTTTCAGAATCTTTTATTTTAATATATATTAGACTCATTAATTTAGTAAGGCAAAACATTGTAGCTTAATATACTTAAAATTGTACTTCTTATTTACAATACATATGCATTCATATACATAACACTATAGTTAACATGGCTATACTTATTTTTATATTTATTGTTTATTTAGGAGTACACACTCAGCACATTGAATGTGTTTGGAGAGAAGTTCGAGCTAATATTCCATGATATGGAACATGACCTTTAGTGGGATACTTAGCTGAATATCTCTTCAAACACATTGATAAATATAAAGAGCATCTATCCGCTTTCTTCTCAGCGATTGTGGAAGTATACAAACCAGAGTTTTCTAAAACCTATGATGTAGATACATATGTATCAGAAGTTAATAACAAATTTTTATATAAAAATTTTGACATTTATATGTACTTATAATTCATTATTATTTTATATATTAAAATGCATAAATTTTAAATTTACATATATTTTATCGTATCTGGATTATAATATATAATGAAGTTATATTCTAATATATATTAAGTTCTGACAGGTTTTCTAACTTTAAATAATGTACAATTTTCATCATTAATATCTTGTTTCACTGTGAAAAACGACGATAAATAAGACCCGAGACCTCATAGGGGTTCAAGGGGGCGAAACCCCCGGTTAGAGGAGGTTCAGGGGGCTAAGACCCCCCCCCCC